>NC_072769.1:26445147-26777647 GCF_022539595.1 Amphiprion ocellaris | reverse complement strand
ATTTAAATACACATCTAACAACCCTGCATGCAAATATCCTGCACGCCCATCTTAGCCACTACAAATCATGCATCCATCAAGCTTTTTGCATCTTTTTTCATAATTACAGACACTCTCATGATCCTGTTGTAAAGTGGTTCCACTACAGTCCAAGAAAAAGTATTTGCCCCCTTACAGACAATTTCTATTTGTGCATATTTTCCACTCTTAACATGTTTCAGATCATCAAACGAATTTAAATATAAGACAAGGATAACCCAAGAAAACACAAAATGCAGTTTTTAAATGATGATTTTATCCGTTGAAGGCTGTCCAGCCCCATCTTGCCCTATGCGAAAAAATAATTGCCCCCTTAGCAACCAATCTGTCAAATGGCTGAATTATTATATTAAGCCTTAATGTTTTTATTTAAGCATATATTGGCTAACATCTAAACCCGGCAAGCATATATTCTGCTTCTGATTTGTTAACAGCACATGCTTGTATACGTTTACCTAGATCTTGTTTTTATTTAGTGACTGAACTACTGCATCACATATTATATATATATATATATATATATATATATATATATATATATATATATATATATGTGTGTGTGTATAGATTTTTTAAATATGAATAGTCATTCCTCCTGCTCATATGTGGAGACAAAACTCACAGTCCTTGTTGATAAAACTGAAGCTGTAGGCTGTGGATCAACTAAACAAAGACCAGATTGATACCACCTGCAGAGCGAGGCTTCCAGCACAGCTAAAAATCACAAGGCTTTGCGGAGTCTGTAAAGCAATAAATTTAAAAGGCTTTAAATTGGTTAATTTTAAAGTGCTTAAAATGTAGCACAAGTGTAATTTAATGAAGATTGGCAGCTCTCTCCCTTTGGTTTCATTGGACTTTATAGACAAATATATCAGGTTGCCATCTGCATAGCAATAAATATTTACGCAGTGTTTCCTGTTAATAACGCCAAACTGGAGTGTTTACAAAGTAAAAAATATTTCTTCTGTGCTGTACTTCTGCATGACTATTCTGCTTCTTTGGTGTTTTTCTTAGCATTCTCTGCTTATATCAGTCAACGATGACCTCTGGGTTGATTTTTATTGTGTTATCCAACATTTTTTGGGTCTTCTGCAAGATCGTCTGACGGCCATCTTAGCCACTGTCGATTCTCCACCATAAATCATGTATCAATCAAGCTTTTTCACGTCTTTTTATCTAATTACAGACACTTCTATGATCCTACATTCATCCGCGATCATAATTATAATGTGTTTCCCCTGCATGAGTCCAACCTAGCTTATTTCATTTTAGTTTTTTTCACGTGTTAAACAGGATAGTGCTTCCATTTTTTTATTGATAGCTGGGGTTGTTTGCACTGTTTTACTGCATTTTTAAAATTTTTGTAAAGCACTTTGTGTTGCACTTTTGTTTGTATGAAAAGTGCTATGTAAATAACATCTGACTGACTGATAAATTGATTGAATAATCACTTGTGAAATGTGATTTACATGTCAAAAAAAAGACGCTGGTAAGTTCAGAGAAAGGAAAGTGTATTTTCTTACTGAAATATTGTTGCACACAGACAACATCAAAGTGCAGATGAACACATAAAACGCAGATGTATGTGTGCTTTTGTGTCTCTTTATGGGTGGAATCTACGCTGAGGGAAATGTTGTGATGAGGTCGTGGCCCTCCGGTGGTCTCATCCTGGCCCGAGCATGAGCCTCGCAGTACAGCTGGCCCTCCACAAAGAAATAACCCTTCTGTTTCAGGTTGACGTCACAGTCGGAGCACACAAAGCAGCCGGGGTGACGGTATTTGTCCCGAGCTTTCACCACCGTCCCTCTGCAGCATCAACAACACAGATGTGTCAAGAGAAACAAGAAAATGATCAGTGTAAAGAGTGCTACAGTTTGACCAAAAGTATTGTTTATTCCATGTTAGTTCATCACAAGTTTATGGGTTAGATGTTTGTGCTCTGAAAAATGCACAAAGACACTGGATGGAGAAAAATCTGGAATACTTTTTATACTTTGTACCAGTAATTTAACTAAATTTACTTAAAAACTGGGATAACACCAGGCCCTCTCTGGCAAAAAGATTTGACTGAGTACGTGTAGAAATCAAAATATATAGAATTATAGAATATTCACAGACTACACTTGCATTGTTTAGTTTTACTACAAAAAAGACCAAAATGATGCCACCTGAAACAAATAATTTTAAAAAAAAATGCTACAATCAGAAGAAAAGTCTACAAAAATGCAGATTTTTCTGAACTTTTGTCTGTATTGATGCACGGAGAGTTTAAATATGACTCACAGATGATTTGCTCTATTTTCACTCAGATTTATCACTGATGCACAAAGATTAAATTGAGTATTATTATATAAAATGTTAAAATTCCCTACCTAATATATAAAAACAGATGATAGAATTCTAGATTGTATATTGTAAATATAGATTTATATTTTACTGTTTCATTTTACTACAAAGAAAAGAAGTGATGCCACCAGAAAAACAAATAAAAATCAGGAAAAGTCTACAAAATACAGATTTTTTTCCACTGATAATACACAAAAATTTAACTGACTATTTATATACAACATGCTTACATCAGCTAGATGCTACTTGTAGAGAGGGGAGATAGAAGTTAAAAAATATGTTTGGCAATTTCAAAAAAGTGACTTTTAAGCTCACATGATTTGTTTTGTTTGTTTCAGTTTACACTTAAAGCTGGTCATCAAGGAAAAGTTATTTGATAAATAATGTATTTGCATAACTGATTAAAAAACTTTCCAGAACAAGAAAAGCACTCAAAGAGCATAGTACTCCGCCAAGGCTGCTCAGTTGTTGTATGATTTCCGACGGCTCAAATCTTGAAAATATTCATGGCAGAAATCATGGCACCATAGAACCCACAAATAAAATGACCTTGCACTGAACACAGGCGTGTGTTATGCATGTGTATTTTATGTATGGATACCGAATCGAGTGACCTAAATATGTAGCTGGCAGCGGGAATTGATGGGACTCGGAAACACAATTTAATCAATTGTTCCTTGTATCATTTCAGATGCATAAGTTCCGATAAGTCTGCAGTGGTCGATTTGTAGTAGGATGACAATCATGTGATCATCAGCAGGCAGCTGATGTAGTGTTCACTTGTTGTCATAGTTACAGTGATGCTGTGCCATCTCACAATGATATGGAAATCTGTAACAAATCCGTGGATCGAGACTATAAGGCACATCACTGCCAAATGTGTCATTTTTGACCTTCCCTGAAAATTTAATCCAAATCCATGATTTTGTTTTTGAGTAATGTTGTTAACAGACAGACGGACAGCCAGACAAACAGACAAACTAGCATCGATCGTCACATAACTCCACCGAGGCTCTGTTTCCGAGTAATTATGTGTTCCATTGTTAATATTCAGACTTAAATGTAATAAAATAACAAGTGAAAACTATAATTAACACCTATGGTATTGTGCAGTTTTGTGAAAAAATATGAAGCTTATATTGTCATGTTTGAATGTTGTATGCTTTGTCTATTTTTTTTTATTATTAATGTAATATAATCTTATTTTTTGTCTGTAGTGATGCATGCATGGTTTAACTGTGAGTCACAGGTGATTAGTTGTATTTTTACTCACACAATGCCATTCCCACACTTGTCGCAGACAGGCAACTTCTGCAGGTTTCCTGTGGGTGCTGTCGCTTTGGTTGTCGGTGCTTTTACTGTCCGAGTCACAATGGGACGAGAGCCTGCTCACGTGAGAAAAACAAGTCAACAACCCTGTTTGTTCTGAGTATGTAAATAAAAACAAAACGCTTGAGGCAGAAACACTTCAGGAAAGCTAAATGACAGAACGCCATCTCTGTCAGGACACATTTTCACTGTTCAACTAATGGATTAAACACAGAGAAGTGCTTTTGTATTCACATTACACAACTTTAATGCTACAGTACTTGAAAAATGAAGGAAACACATCAGAGGATGTCTCATCGCTTCAATCACAGGACAAAGGTTTTCTTCCTTTTCTGCATTTTTATGATAGAAATGTCCTCATTTATGTAAAGCAAAAACACATTTAATGACATTTAATGCAGTACGGCTCTCGAGCACTCTATTTTTTTCAGATATTCATTCTCCTGTAGATCAACTTATTTATTAATATTCCTGCTGATCAACACACATATAAGCATAAATCTTCTCTCCTCTTTTGTACCTTTTGTTTGAGCACACTAGCTTACCTTCGAGTCTGTAAATCTACTTTACACCACACAATGACAGGCTGTAATATTGCATATATAAGCTGTGATGAGCTGAACAAGTTTCTATGGTAAATGGTCTGTATTTATATAGCGCTTTACTATACCTGAAACGATACCCAAAGCGAAATAACAAGAAAAGCACTCAGAGGGCGCAGTACTCTACCAAGACTGCTCAGTCGTATGATTTCTGACGGATGAAATCTTTAAAAAATTCATTGTTCACAGTAGATATTTGTAGTGGGATCACAATCATGTTATTGTCAGCAGGCAGCTGAAGTAGCATTCACTTGTAGTCATAGTTACAGTGATGGCATGCTGCTATCATGCAATGATACAGAAATCAAATCCAAGGATCCAGACTTTAAGCCGCATCACTGTCAAAATCTAATCACTTTGTCCTTGTGTCATTTCTGACCTTCCTTGAAAATTTCATCCAAATCCGTTTGTCTGTCCTTGAGTAATGTTGCTAATAGGTGGACAGACAAACAGACAAACCAACACAGATTGTCACATAACTCCACCACATTCCTTGGCGGAGTATTAATACAGGAAGCTCCACCCTACAAGTTGACCAGATTGGTTCTTTAGGTTTGTGACATATGAAACCCTGAAAGTCTGAATCTGTGTTTTTGAGCCTGTCATCAGTACACTGTGGTTTTAAAATGGAAATGCTCGGCCAGGACAGCGACCACGTATTTAGTTCATATGTCGTCCAGCGTATGAAAAAACCCAAATCTATTGACATGCTAACAGCTGATTAGCATGCTAATTAATTTACAACCTCTGGACTTTATAAGCTCAGATGTATTTAAGCAAGATTTCTGCTCATGCTTTCATTACATTCAAACACACATCGCACATATCTGTGTTGTGGGAGGATTTTAAGCAATCATGTCCATCTCAGCTAAAATACAACACATTTGGTTCATAAATAATTAAAACACCGACGAAATAGAGATTATAGATTAGACAAAGAGACCTTGTTACAAACTCTAAATACAGGGGGTCTTCAGTTTACAACGTACGGAATTTCGTCGGAACTGGTTATGTGGAACTAGTTGGTGAGCGGAGCGGATGAATACGTCGTCACGCTGTGTGATAAGATGGCTTTGTTTACATTCGCCGGTTGTACACCACCTTGGATTGTGCTACATTCGCTAACTTGTAATTTTTAAAATAACTCACACGTGTATGAAAGTAATTGGTATTCATGACTTTTCCAAAGAACTGATCGATATTGTGATGCACGTAAGGGCTTTGTTTACATTTTTGCCGGCATTCTACCTTAAGATGAAAATCGACTTACGTCAGGCCATAGGAACGGAACTCCGTCATAAGTCAAAGACCCCCTGTAATTTTGGAAAGCAAAACCAACTTCTAGACGTAATCTCAAAAAAGTATTTTGTCAGTGACTCAAAAGTGCATTTTCTCCCGACACCTATGGCTTTTGCATTGTTTGATATGAAACCCAGTGTCAAAATTATTTAAATACTTAGTTGTCATCTTCTCTCCTGTATAATCTCCTGATATGTTTGTTTATGTCACAGTTAAACCATTAAACAAGCAAAATGTAGACTCAGTTAAAGGGTTGGAGGTTCAATCCCTGGTGTGTATAGAAGGGAAAATATAAGTTATGCACCTTATTCGAGAAAAAAAAATACATTGCAACCCTGATATCCAGACCTAATCACTTCAGAATTAAATGTATTATAACTGAACTACAACTATGATACTCCTCATGCACAGGACAACATTTTACGAAGTGTCACACAAATGCATTTTTCCATAATATACACAAGTGGAATTGCATCGTGTGGGAAAGAAGCCAAGCTCACCGTCGCTGTCAATGAACTCCTGCAGGGCTCTAAAGGAACCGGACTGCCGAGGCTCCTGAGGCTCCTCCTGGTCTCTCTGTAACATCCGGTAAACGTCTGAATCTTCAATGTTGGTCAGAGATCTGGGGCTGAGCATTCAGACACAAAGACTTAGAAACAAAAAGACAAACATACCTTCGTCTACCTTCGATACTGCACTACTCTGGTCTTTTGGCTGGCTGAAGACTGTCTAGAGCTGGTGTAATAAATGTGGGATGAGAAGAAAGCAGTTATAGAGAATATCAGGTTGATTAATGGCCAATTTTAGCTGATGCTAATTATACAGTGTGACCTTTTCAGTGTAGTAACAGTGGTTGTAAACGGTTGTGAATGCATCACAGTGCTGATGTAAATGAATCCAGGACTTCTGCAAGCTGAGGAGATATTCTTCCCTGTCTGCAGGGGAAACATATTCTCAGACTGACGCACCATATATCAGGTATCCTGATGAAATCCATATGAGCTCATGTGAAGGCTGCAGGCTGTGACGTTGTAGATCTGACTGACTGACTGAACGATTTAGGAGGTGAGTCAAGCAAAGAGCAGGTGGACTACAGTGAATAGAACAACTGCAGAGTTAGTTGGGCTTTGTTAGCAACCAGAAAACACAACTTAGATGGAGGAAAAATGGACATTTGGGATGATCAGTATGGAAAATGTAGAGTTTGGGCTTCAGGGGGTGCCACAGGAGAGACAATTTAATGCAGAAACAATGAATTCTTTAATGAAATATTCTAAACTCAGCTCCGATTTTTGAGAGATTTGAACCATATATATGTTCATCCAAGGTAGAAAATCTGATTCATTAGATGTGAGCTTGTAAAACTAGCTGCTTTGAGTTAAATGAACCTGAGAAAACATGTTCAATAACTGTAAAATATTGCACTCAACCAACTGTTTGGTCATAATCTATACAGTGGGCTTGCTTTCCTTTCGTAGTTTCACAATTTAAAGAGTTTCTTGTTGATTTAGCATGAAAAAAGATTTTACAGTCAGTACAAAGACAATCTGTGAGGTTTGTCCCAGTGACTGAATTTAATTATAAGTATGGAGACCTCACTGGCCTCAGTTAAGGTCCGTCTACATGATTCCACAATAAGGAAGACTCTGGGAGAAAATGGATCCATGGGAGAGTTGCAAGGATCAAACCACTACTGACCAAATAAAACGTAAAGGTTCATCTGGTATTTCCAAAAAAATAAAAAAAATAAAAAATCTAGATGAGTTCCAAGACTTCTGGGATAACATCCTGTGGACTGATATGAGTCAAAAGTGGAACTTTCTGGAAGACATGGGTCCGTTACATCTGGAGTAAAGCTAATACTGCTTTCCACAAGAAGAACATGATACCAGCAGTGAAACATGATGGTGGTAGTGTGATGGTTGGAGGACCTGGATGACTTGTCATTACTGATGGAGCCATGAATTCTGCTCTCTATCAGAAAATCCTCCTGGAGAAAATCCACCATCAGTTCATGACCTAAAGCTCAACACTAATGGTTTATGCAGCAAGACAATGACCCAAAGCACACAAACAAGTCCACCTCTGAGTGGCTCAAAAAGAATGAAATGAAGGCTCTGGAGTGGCCGAGTTAAAGTCTGGACTTTCGAATTGGGATTCTGTGACAAGACCTAAAAAGGACAGTTCATGCAGGGAAACCATCTGATGTGACTGAATTTAAACTATTCTGCAGAGTGGACCAGAATTCCTCCATAGTGATGTAAAAGATTGATCACAAGCTGGAACAAACATTTAACTGCAGTTGTTGCTGCCAAGAGACCAACCAGTTGTTAGGTTCAGGAGGGCAATTACTTTTTCACAGGGGTGATATTCAATAAATCACAATTTAAAAACTGCTTTTGTGTTTTGTGGGTTATCTCTGTATGATATTCAATAATATAGTTTGATGATCTGGATCATTAAGTGTGAGAAAATGCAAAAATAGAAGATGTCTGTATTAATACTTTTTCACAGCACTGTATGTGATGTGGCTGTTTGAGACTTTAAGAAACCTGATGTTTACTCCCTAAACACACTGACGATTAACACTTCCATCCCCCTAACTATGTTGCAGAGCTTTTAAAGAAACTAAATGCTATGATTGGCTGCCGCGATCACCTCTCAGGCTTGTGGTGTACCAGGCCTCGCATCTGGCCCTCCATGGCGTCCTGGATGTTGCCTGAGGAGTAGAGGCCGATGGGAGTGTTGTAGGAAGTACTGACCACCTGCCGCTTGTCATCGATGTTGGCTGCTGCAACGAATGGCTGAGCCTTCCGGTTGTGAGCAGCACCAATCGGTTTATACTCCTGTAGGGAGAAGATTGAGAGAAAAAGACGAGGAGCTAAATGGCTGCTACATTAATAATACATGTGAATCTGTGTCTCGTACAGTTTCACGAACCTGCTGCTCTGCCTCCAGGTTCATTTTATATGGATGAGCTCTACCATCCTCCACCACACGTGGAGACCACAGTCTGGATTCATTCCTGGGAATCAAACACAGATACTGGTCGGAAAGTCACAGCAAAGACTGTGAGATGTGTATATATACACGAGTCTATATTTTCAATCCATAAAACATCAAAACTGAGGTTTAGATTTCAGTTTAAACTCATGTTGGCCTTTCCTTGGAATGCCATATGTCGCACATGTCCTCACAGCTTCTTCTGCTAATATTTTCTAGTGTTTTCCTGCATAATACTGCAGATTCAGGCCTTTAAAACTACTCTTAAGTCACAACCAGTAAATGTAAAACCAGTTAAAACTTCTCATCAGTCGACATTGCTCGGTTTTAAAGATTGGAGATTTTGGACCAATTGTTATAATGAGGCTGGACACGAGTAAAAGCAACAAAAATTGTAATCTCACCACAAAAAACTTTACTAAAACTTTAGTAAACTTAATTTACCTTTACTAAGTTAGGTCTGATGCAAAAATGGAACAAAGAAGCTTCACGAACACAGTAATTATTCAAAGACTAATGCATTGAGTTTCATTATAATGTTCAGGGGTTTTGCTGTTTGTGTTTCTGCACCTTTCAACAGTGAGGCAGAGCTGATAAGTGGATTCCTTTATCTTGTTCTGGGCTTCACAGTGCAGCATGTCTGTGGCTGGAACTCCCTCGATGGCCAAGATGACGTCTCCGGCACACAAGTTGGCGAGAGCCGCCTTACTGCCAGGAGTGATCTTAATGGAGGCGTAAATAAGGGAAATACAGGACAGCAGATAAGGACAGTGTCATATGTAACGATAAAAATGTATGACAAAACAAAGGACAAACGTATAATAACAAGTTGCGCTTCCTAGAAGTCAACATGCAACGTCCAAGTGGTCACTACCATCGTAATTAAATGCCAAATATAGGGATCTCTTTAACAATAACTCCAGTGTAGTTTCTGAGATATTATACCACCAGGTTGATAGATATTTTGGATGCTAACGGTGGTTAACTGTCATATTAAGACACACTTAAGCAACAATTATCTTCGTTTACCTTTCCCTGCTGTTATATCACTTCACTAAATGATAAAATAATATTTCTGCAATTAACTGAAAAATCGCTCAATACCTGCCATTTATTTAAAGTTTCGGTCACAATTAGAGGTGTAAAGCCTGAAGTTGAGTCAGAAAAGGGACAGAAGAAGGTTGAAACTACCTGAATTAGTACATCAGATGGAATGTCTAAAAGTTAAACATCTACATGTATGTATAAAAAATATCTGTATATCTAAATATCTAAATATTTATATCTTTATCTATCTCAATACTTAAATATCTATATATCTATACATCTAAATATCTATGCATGTAAATATCTATATCTCTATATATCTAAATATCTCTATATCTACATCTCGAAATATCTGTACATCTAAATATCTATATATCTTTATATATCTATGGATCTACATGCATACCTAAATATCTATATATCTATATGTATAGATGTAGATATAAATATATATTTCTTTATATATCTATATCAATATAGCTGTTACTTTCAAATATAAATTTCGATACAGTGAAGTTGGTGATAAGTATAAAAAGAAACTTTACTGTGTTTCAAAACCCTGTCAAGTGTCTGTTATCTACACAGTCTGAGGTTGTTAAGTTTGGCTTCATGACTAGATCTGTGGATGTTTTTCCAGGTGGAAATATCAGAAAATAGCCAGGAGATGAAGGGCTAAACTTAGAGGAAGACAGGAACATACTGGTTACACTGACTGCACCTGAAATCAACTGAAACTTGGATAATCTTCTCCCCACCTTTAAACAAATGCCTGAGTGTCTGAAGGGAATTTAAGAAAAATCAATTCTCAATTCAAGTTTCCTTCCAAAGAAAACAGTTTTCCCCCTTGTTTTGTTGATTAGAACATAGAATATTTTGTTATTATGCATTAGAATAAATCAAATTAAATAAAGAGTAATGACTGTGAATTTGGCTGTCCAGTAAACAGAGATCTCTGCCTTTTGCATTCTGCCCCTCCATAAATCCCAGTCAACAGTCCATGCAGTCCTGTGAGAAGTCTGTTCTCCATCACTGGCACCTCATCTCCTAATACAGAGCTCAGGGCTTCGGCCTCTTGTATATTCTACCCAGCTGGGATCACAGCTTTTCTTTCTCTGAGTTTCACCTGGCCTAAATTCTAAGGCAAAACACACAACTATAGACTAAGACGTCCAACTATTCCAAAACGATTTGTGACCTAAATATAATTTCTACAGAATGTTGTGGAACAGGAGAGGGAGGATCCCCACTAGAGGAATACAGTACATTCCCCTGGCTGGTATGGAGGCGTGGAAACTGCACGTCTCTTGTTGTGGAGATCAAGTAAACAGTCGTCGCTTCCTTCTAAGTGACAGCATCCAGATGTCTTCTCTTCACGACCTCAGCTCAGTCAGATTGCGTTACTAGACCCAGGAAACGAAGCTACACTGGGAAGTTACGCCGAGAGTAAAATTAGCTCATCTGCCTATAAATAACCGGTGGATGGAATCGCTGAGGGGATGTCTCATGCTGTCAGAAAGGGGGAGCAGTAATTTACAGAGCTTCTGTCTGACTGTATGTTTTACTGCTCTGATGTCTGAGCCGAAGCTTTTTATTGGAGCCACATAGCTCAGCTGTCATGTCCAGCACTCGTCTTTGTTTAAATTGCAAGCACCTCTCCATGTTTTCTTTCAGTCTGCCTGGTTTCTCTTTTCATGTCTTCTGTCTTTAATATTCAGCATAAGAAAGAATAAATTGTGGTGGTATAAAAAGAGGAATTCAGCTGAACCAATAGACTTTTGTAAAGGGAAATAAATCTGCCACTTCCAAGATGCTTCCTCCACACTCCGGTTAGTTTTTCAGCTCCACCCAGCTAACATTAGCCATAGTAGCTGCTAATGTGCAAATACTCAAGACTTTCCCTGTTGTTGAAAGGTCCCTGCCATCACTAACAAGAAAAGCACACAGAGAGCGCAGTACTCCGCCAAGGCTGCTGCGGATTTTTACGGATACCGAATTGTGTGACATACATATGTAGCGGGCGGTGAGAATTGATGGGCCTCGGAAACACCCCCCACAATTTTATCAATTGTTCCTTGTATGATTTCCGATGGATAAGTCCTGATAAATCTTTAGCAGTCGATTGGTAGTAGGATCGTAAATCATGTGATCGTCAGCAGGCAGCTGACGTAGTGTTCACTTGTTGTCATCGTTGCAGCGACGCCATGCCGCTATCTCGCAATGATACAGAAATCCTTAACAAATCTGTGAATCCAGACTATAAGCCTCATCACAGTTAGCTGGTCCTTGTGTCACTTCTGACCTTCCCTGAAAGTTTCATCCAAATCTGTTACTCCATTTTTGAGGAATGTTGCTAACAGACAGACAGACCTAATGCCCTTTGAGAAACTGGATTGTTTTTTATCTGATTTTATTGCTATCTATTAGTTTATTATGATATTTATATTTTAAAATGATGTATGCTATTTTATTGATGTTTCTATTGCACAGCAGTCACTGATCGAGAAACATTTCGTTGTCTTGTGTATGAAAATGCACAGTGAAAATGACAATAAAATCTTTGACCTTTGACAGACAAACAGACTAACAGACGGACAAACGTACGCCGATCGTCACATGACTCCGCTGCATTCCTTGGCAGAGTAAGAAAAGAAGCAAATCTTCAGCTCCTCAGATGTTGGGGGTGCAATGAAGACTCTTGCATTCAGTCTTGCAGCCAGAAGCAGAACATTTGTTGAGATTTGTTCACGGCAGAGACATTTTAGAGTTAGCAGAAGTAGCTCTAGATAGTAAATAAACCTGGTGGACTGTGACGCAGATGGACACAGGAGGAGTGGTCTAACCCACAAAAAAATCCTAACTGAGTTTTATATCATTTCTGTAATATTTTATGGTCTAGATTTCAGTGGCAAAGTGGTATAACCCACAACCCAAATATAGCGTTACAGGGGTGCTTCGAATGTTAGACCATTCTTGAAAACTTTGAACCCGTTTTTCTCAAAAACTACAGAAACTGGGTTAGACCACTCTGATTCCAAACCCCTTTAATATGCACACATTGTTTCAGCTTGCTGTGTGCTGACAAAATGGGAAAATGAATCTGAAAGACTTGGACGAGGTTATAAAACAATAAAATTGATGCAGCAGAAGCAACATCATTGTGCTCATGGATATGAAATTTGATGTTTCAAGTTGGCAACATAAATTTCCGAGTATAAATGTGTAATCTTAAAGCTTAAGCGAAGATAATGACATGACAAGCGTCTCAACTTGACAAAGCTTCTGCAGTGACGCGCAACTGTTTTCATTTTCATTTTGGTACCGTTAATAAAGAGAATGCAGATGTTGGTGTGTGCATTTCTGCAGAGTGTCTCTTTAAGGCTGCAGCCCGCTGAAGAAAAAGATGATTATCATTCTTGTTTACTTTCACCGACCAGCTGGGAACACCGGCAGCTCATAGAGGAGGATGTTCCTGACCAAAAATGGCAGTGAAGGGAAGGGAGACTCTGGATCCAACTTGTGTCTGAGTGAAGCTCGTCGGTTCACTGAAGAAACTAACCCTTTAGTTTGTCACATAACAGTGCTTTAAACAGTCCTTTCTTTTTGTTTTGATTCTTGTATTACTGCTCACATATTGTCTACCCTCCATCCCAATCTTCTCTCATCACTCTTCTCATATGTGTCCGCTAACACAACAGGTGTGAGGTTACTGGACAGAGTTAGCGGTTTGCTAACTGTGTAACTTTTCGTCAGTAGTTTTGTGAGGTCTTTCCCTAAATATAGATGCAGGATTACTGAACTCCTCTCATCTGACCCGGTGAGACTCTGGGGATTCGGCCCACAAACGAGTCAAAACACTGATGGAGACACCCCTGTTCCTACTCAGAATGTGCACTGTTGTAGTGCTACGAAAAGTAAAATAAAAAATAAAACACTGCAGAGTGACCATATGTTACAACAGCGTAGAGAAAAATGCATGGAAAAAGCTGTTATAAAGTTAGATTTTTTATGATGCTTTTGTGTTTTAGGTGCAGTATTTGTATATTTCTTCAGTTTTTCAAGCATTTGGTATTTGTGACTGTGTTTTTTGTTGAAGCAGTAATGTGACATTTTGGTTGCTTTCATTTAGGCTGCTAAATACATAATCAGACTGTTCTCTAGTGTGGATATTGTGTAGAATGGTCTGACTACCCCTCTATTATTCTGCTATAGAAAAAAAACCCCACTGAAAATAATAGCTGCTTCATATTAACCGTATTTATTTTCTCATCTAACAAGCATATTTCTCAACATCTGCACAGCGAATCGTCTCTCGAAATTAGGGTCATTCCAGAATTGGAGGACATTTGGGGTTAAAAGTTTTTGAAAAATAAACCCTCTTTTACAATTTTCTGCTACATATTCATAGATACTAGGTAATAAACTATCAAAGGCTTGACTATCTCAGCTTACACATCAACGGTGCCATTTTTATTACGTCTTATTTGTTGCTTGCTAACCCTACTCTAATCGCAGTAACAGGGTTGCTAATCCATGCTAATGTTAGCTTTTTCTCAGGAGTAGAAGCTAGATATTTAGCTAGCTGTTACTGCTGACCAAGAGGACAAACCTACTGATGGAAAAAAGTAAAAAGAATTTCTCTTATCCAGATAATATGCATAACAGGGTTGCATGAGGTAGAGTGAGACATTCAATCAAGGCTGACAATGTTATGAAAACATGAAAAATAGAAGAGAGGATACAGCTTTGCTCTACCCATTCTTTTGGAAAACTGTTTGATGATGGCAATTCCAGCATTTCATGTGATTTCACTGTTTTTTTCTTCTTCTACCAGCTAACATGGTTATGGCAACAGGGTTGTTGTGGAACACATGTTCCATGCCTAATAATTATTATTGACGTCAATGAAAAAATATTTAAAAAATAAAAAGGTTTAGGATTCATTTTAACTTTTATCTGAGATTCAGTTTGGTCATTGGCGGGTGACACAAGAGAAAAATGGCATTTTCGGGGGAACTCCAGACTTGTTTGGTATTTTAAAAAATATTTTCAAACATTCTTGTCTCCTAGTTGTTTGTTTTTAGACTTGATCTTAGGACAAGTAGATTTACACAACAACTCCATGTTTTGGTATTTTGTACAACGTAAAATGTCCTCCAGTTCTGAATGACCCATTAACATTTTTATTCTCGTCCAGGGTTGTTTGGTTGCACTGTGCATCAACAGGAAATACCCTATTCGTTGCAGGAAATCATAATTTTCCTTCCAAATGACAGTAAATATAACTTCCACACAGTCTGCCCTTTTCATTTTAACCTCTCATCCGTCCAGAGGATTCATTATCTAATTCTATAAAAGTACCTACACGTCATCACTCGCCTCCAACCTCTGCCTGTGATGCTGTAAGTCGAGTCAAAGTTGAGGTTTAGCGTCTCCCAAACAGCTGCACTGTCATAATGGACACGTCACATTGCTCCAATCAATGACAAACTTATTCTCCTCTGTGTTGACTCAGCTGCCAGTGTGAACATCCCTTAAACTACGGAGGTTTATGCATGTCTCTGGAGGATTCTACATTTCCTTTTCCTCTGTTCCACCAGATTTCATGTCTCTCATCAGGTTTTAGTTGGAAATCGTCCACACATTCTGCAGAATGAATGTGCATTTTTAGGAATATTTTCCGTGCTGCTAAATTCTTCTTTCTTCTTTCAGACGTGTGTGTGTGTGTGTGTGTCAGGGCACAACGTAAGCTGCTATTTGTATCTAAGCCTCTTGCATTTACTGTGGCACAGGTGCAGGCTCCAGAATGTTTCTAGAAAGAAGCCTCCTGGAAACACAATGTTGACACTAAAGCAAACCTGGACCACCAGAGGACGAACACACATTCAGATTTACATTTTGGATATTTGCCTAACAGTAGATTTTTTTGCCAAATCACTGTAAAATAACAGTTTGCCCAAACAACTTGAAAAATGTCCTAGGAAAACAAGTTGGATAACAGCTATGAAATTAATAACAATGAATTTGGATAAACTGACTACCACCACTTTTCTTCTGCCCTTATAAAAGAGACATCAAATGGCTCACTCACCCTGGAGATGGTCAGCGGCTGGTTGAAATCCTTCCCTCCTGTCAGGCGAAACCCCCAGGGGGCCGGCCCGTCCAGCACCACATTCAGCGGCATGACCCTGTAATGCCGTCCTGACAGCAGCACACACAGTGAAGTGCACGCTGCCGGCCGGGATCACAGTTTAAAGAGCAGAGGGCTATCAAAGGGATGGAGATTTTGAACCGTGTGAGGGGGTCGGTGGGAGGAGGAGAGCGGAGAGACCACACCCACCGGTGAGGTAATTGGTCAGATTTTGGGAACTGACTCAGTGTGAACCTCCAGCACTTGCTCACCTAACTTTCTTTCAGCACTTCAAATGGAATCCAGTGTTGCAGATCAAGCATCGTTTGCCAGTTTCAGTCTCTGCTCACCTACTTGTAGTGAAGATGTAAAGCAGCCTCTGTCAGAAAGCCACCCCCCTCCCTGAACGCTTCTCATCCCCGGGCCTCCTCCTGCTCTGGTTGACGGGTCCTGCTGCTCCTGTCCTTATTTGGTCTGCAGGAGAAGCTCCTCTCTGAGGCCCTGAACGTCTCACAGCCACATTCCAGCCGCTATTGATCTGGACACAACCCAGAACTCGCAGTCCTGAGCTTCACAATAATCCACTTGCACTCAATATTTGGTTGTTAAAATCAGTCATTTTTTCATGTCTAAAAATACTTGAGCCTGCTCTTTCCTTCTCTGCTTTTTAATTTGAACTGCATTTCTGAACTTTCGGAACTTAAGTGCAGGAAATAGATTCATAAAATTCTCAGGGATGGAAAACATATTTTAGCTCAAATCAATTTTTACATCCACTCCAATTGTCACAATCTGAAGCCAAACTGTGGGCAGTGATAGGCCTCCGCTCTGAGCAAGGCATGCTTTCATCATTTCTGTCACCACTCGTACGGAGCCTGGGAAATCCTTTTCCAATGTAGTGTATTCAATGTGCATGGTGTCTCTTATTGGTTACCATGAGATATTAATTCACCAACAAATAAAGGAAGCACTCATAGTCCAGCTTTCCTCTCTCGAGTGATATCAGACTGCAGAGTATGAATGGTCTGCTTTCATTAACTAGACATACTCATGTTTTTATTCTCTTGTCTCTGTAACTCACACCTGCAACAAAAGCAGGGGAGGATGTGAAGCACACATACAGTGTAAAGTGCATCACCATAGAATTGTAATATTTTCCATCATGTTTATGTTTAACTCACCAACTGTGCAAAAGAGACAAATATAAAATGCAAAATTTAGAATTATTTTTACAAGAGCTAGAGAATTCTCTGTGAGTTTTAAACTACATAGATGTTGTACCTTTGTCAATGAAGTGATACAAAATTTGACATTCATATGCTGAATATTTTCAGTTACAGTCCCACAGGGGTGGGTTGAAATTCTGTGTGTTTTAATTTTTTTTCCAGCATTTTTGAGTCTTATAACTTCACAAGAGATACTCATGACATTTCAGGAATGAAAAACATATTTTAGCTCTATTAAAAACTAAAACCAAATCAATTTTTCGTCTACTCCAGGTGTCACAATCTAAAGCCAAAACCTTGTTTTACTGAACACAGTGCGATATTTTCCACAACTTTGAGCATCAGTCCTGTAAATTATCACAGTTTGAATCGCAAAACTGCACCAAAGAGCCATAAAAAAGCATTGGTACCCTGGATGTATTTTTTTCACAGTATCAAGGGATGAGGAATTAATATGTGGTCTGGTAAAAATATATAAAAAACTGAAGAATTGTTTTGTTTTTAAATAATAAAGTTAACAATTGAAGATGTAATTAACCAGACTTTGTATCATGAAACACATGAGACAATAATTCCTTTAGTGCAGTTTGGTTTTTTTTAAGCTATGGAGACATTCACAGTTGTATTTCTACTAAAATGTCACTGTTTCTATTGTGACTGTTTTAATAATAAATTATTATGTTTTATATCATAAAAACACACTTGAAGGTTTACCCAAAATGCACTTTTTAAAGTTTCCTCCAGTGAATTATCAGGAAACACAAATACATCCAGGGTAACAATGATTTTTTTCTGTGACACTTTGGTGCCGGTTTTAGGTTCAAACAATTTGTATGACACTGATACTCAAAGTTGTAGAAAATATTGCACTGAAAAAAAGAAATAAGAAGGATTTGGCTTTAGATTGTGGCATCTGGAGTGGATGTAAAATTGACTTGGCTTTAGTTTTTAATAGAGCTCAAATATGTATTTCTTCCCTGAAAATTTTATGTGTCGGTCTCCTGTACACATGCAAATTAAAAAGCATAAATTTCAACCCACCTCTGTCCTTCAAGGGCCTGTAACTCTGAAAGTATTCGGAGTGTGAAGGTAAAACTTTGCATGATTTCAATAAATATATTCAAGCTATTGTACAAAAATCTGCTGATTCTGACAAGTCATGCAGGAGATGCTGATTGATTTTTCAGACTGACCTTATTGCATTTTACTGCACATTACTGCCACCAACTGTTAAAATGTGAAATTTAAAAAAATAGAAATACATGTATATTTTACACCTCAAGATCAAAACTCTACACACTACCTTTAAACCTGTTAAATGAGTTTTCCTTCTCAGTCACCAGCAAACTTGTCTCGTCTGTCAAGCTGAAAGGAAAACAAATAATTAGAAATATTTGATCTACCAGCTGGATTTTATTAGCAACACAGCCTCATAAAATCATCCAACAAATGCTAAGATATTGTAGAAATACTAAGGTCCAAGAGTGTGCACTGAGTTGGATATTAACATGAATAACATAAGATTTACATTTTCATTACAGGTATAAACATATCATGAGTCTAATTCTTGTCTATGTCCAAATCTACGTCTCAGACAAATAGGCCTTGTGTTTGTTGAAGATTGTGATTATGTTCTCTGCACACGTTCACACACTTTCTTGGGGTTTTCTACACTACATATGCATAAATTATTATTTTTTGCATCACAGAAGAGGTTTACATATACATGGCTATTAAACTTATTGAGTTGGATGTAAGGCAGCGATCACCAACTCTGTTCGATCTACCTACAGAAACTTCAGTTTAAATACCTCACCGACTCTTACAAATAACTGGAGCGGACAAAAGTAAAAGTCCTACAAGCCCGGCTACGACGACAGCTCTTAGAAAAGTGGGAATTAGCACCACCGATGGAAGGAAACATGAAGAAAAGAGAGGAAACCAAATGTGATGGTGGGTGAGAAAAAGCTGACTTTATAAAGCAAGTGGATGTTGGCCATTTTACAGCTCTCATACAAAAGGCTTACAAAAACACGACACACACACTCACACACACATTCACACGTGTTCTCACACCAGCTGAAATAGTGAATGACAGGGAGTGACGTGAAGGACAACGAATGATAAAATATCTTAAGGTGCTTTAACAATAGTCGTGTTGTCAGTGTCCATCATCTATCAGACTCAAACTGAAAAACAACAACAACAAAAAAACACAGATTGTATTTACTGAGCATGACGAGCTAAAGTGGAAACCGGTGATGATTCCAAACAGCACACACACATGAACAGTGATACACTATCCACTTAAAAGATTCCTCCCGTTCAGTGGAAAAACTGCAGTTAGACGACTGAAGTTTTCTCATAAAACGGCACCTCTCCCTGTATCTGACTTAAATAGATTCAACATAAAACAACAGGACAGCCCGTCAGTTATTATGTTATCTGTCACACTCAGAACTTATCTGGACAAAAACACTTGATAATAAAATAACAATCCTTGAAATGTAGGTTAGGTGCTGTTGAAATAAAAAAAAAGCAATGTGGTGTTCCATCCTTTCTAAAATCCTCTTTACACAGTCGGATTCATCCTCTAATAAATATAATACCTAAAAGGTCAGTAACCTGTCTGCACACACTTCCCACACATGACTACATCTCCTGAAGCCCCACAGGGAGTGTAACCTCTAGTGTGAAGTGAATTTGAAATAACACAAATGCGGGTTTTGTTAAAGTGCATCAATCCTAATGTGAAAATGACTCAACATCAAAAATATTGTTTCTAACCTTCGACTACATGTTTAGAAAACCAGTACAGCAGTGTCAGTGACGTTGTTCACCTTGTACAGAGGTGCAATGTTTGAAATGATTGCAGATTGTGATCGATAACGTCCCCAAATTTGTTGCTTTCACTGATACATGCACAGTCTTTTCCACTTGTAACTGTGGTGAATTAATGTCCGTTTACCTGACGATGACGACGCAACGTGTCGGCTGCTCGTCTCCCAAAACACAGTCGACAGAACAGACCTGCTGACGAAACACTGTTTTTACAACACTCTTTGGGGATGTACTGAAATAAACTGTAACAAGTGTTCTAAAATTGGAGACACTGCAGAAAAATGAAAAAAAATAAACCGTGATCTTGGTGATCTTACTGCCCTCAAACTGCTGAAATGGGAGAAAGCATCACTGCGGTCCTTCAGCATCCTTCCATCGCTGTCAAAAGTTAAAGGTCACTGACTGGACGTTTTGGGTTCTCCATGATAGAAAAATAAGGGTACAAAGACAAGATTAAAAAACAATATTAGTTTGTAGAAGTCTTCTGTTAAAGATGGCTAGTTAGAGCTAAAAGTATTCTGTCTGTGTTAAGCTGACGAGCCGTACACGGAAAACACATAAACGTGCGGCAGGTCTCTGTTGATGTCCTGTGGCTGCTGTGCTGAGGGATGAATGTGTCGCAGAAAAGGGATGGACGGGTTCAGGTGGGGGAAGTCTGGAATCAACATTATAGCTGCTTCACGTAGTTTCCTGGGAAGGTTCCAAACAGCTTGCTCCTTCGAGAGGTCCCTTCACAAACAGAGCAGCAAAAGGACATCATCAGAGCTATAACCAGGACCAGTCCTCTCTAAAACCAATGCAGAGACACTGATACATGCTTTTATGATTGACTACTGTATTGATGTCCTATCTGGTCTCCCTAAAAAGACAATCATTCATCTTCAACTTCTTCCAAAACTCAACAGCAGGAGTTCTCACTAAGACCAGCAGGAGAACTCACATTCCACTTATATATCAATGACTTTATTTCTGTATCGAAACTGCTCAAATGTATTCTCTTTGCAGATAATACCACTTTATTTTATTCCGCAGAAAATTTAACACAGGTGTTGGATGTGGTCAAAAAGGCATTTAGAAAAATAAAAACATGGTTTGATGTCAATAAATTGTCACTAAATCTGGGAAAACTAACTTTATGATACTGAGTAACAGAGGAAAGACATTGACTGTTCCAACAATACAGATGGTATTGAAAGTACTAGAATGAGGGAAAGTAAGTTTTTGGGTGTCATGGTTGATGAGAACTTGAACTAACTAACAAACACTGATTTTAAAGTCTATTTCAGAATTAATTTTAGAACCTTTCATTAGTTTATGAAACTCTTAATGGCCTCTGTCCTTCATATTTATCAGATTTATCTTATGAACCCGCTAGAACCCTCAAGGCTTCTGAAAGTAGCTTTTTAAATTAAACCTAAAGCCAAAACAAGAACATCTCTGGAACAGCAGAAGACCTGAGGCCAGAAGAGTACTGATATTTTTTGATTGATTTAATGGATTTAATTTATTTATTAGTCTTCTTATATTTAATTTTATTTATACTCATCTATTTATTAATAGAAATTTAGTCTATTTAATGTACAGTTTATTACATTGTTTTTATCATTCCTTATTCTATTTTTCCAAATTTTTGACTCATATTTCTATCTCTGTCGAGCTTATTTTATTGTATGTTATCTCACCTGGTGTTTCCTCATTGCATGTGTTATATAGAATAGTGTTTTCTCAGTTCCTCAATCACTCAGTTTTAGAGTCCTTTATTGATAACTGGACTGTTAACCAAATTTAAACTTGAAACTTTGTGATATTTCATCAAAATCACTATATTCTACATGTCTCATTTAAAATGAAGAATGCAAGTAGTAAAATAGATTTAGAATTTAGAGAATATTGGTAGCTGGTAAGAATATTTTTCAGTTTTAGTGAAATAAATAATCAAACATGTTCAACTTTGTCATACTATACAAAAAATACTTTTAAGTTTTCTATACCTCTAGTCATGGTTGTGCTGTTTCCTAAAGAGGTGCAAGATTTTATATTGCTGTGAAGAACATCCAGAAACTGCTTGCTGCCCTCAGCTGTGAGTAATATTAGTGATTTCTTTACAGACAGTCTGGGTATAAATGTGCAGTGGGTCCACACTGACATCTACTGGTGGCAGCCTGTTGACATCCCAGTAGCACCAACCAAACTGCAACACTTGATCTGTTTTTGAACACCACATTTCTTTTTCTAATTGAGTCATTAGAAAAAGTGTATTTTCAGACCTACTTGGAAGTAAAAATTTAGTATGTATACAAAACAGTCTCAATTTATCCCACCTTTCCCCTTTTAAAGAGGTTTTTGGGAGCTTGTGTGTTATTTGTAAAGCCACTTGAGGCAATAATGACAAGAAAAGCACTCAGAGCGCAGTACTCCGCCAAGGCTGCTCAGTCGTATGATTCCTGACGGACAAGTCTCGATAAGTTGGTGGATTTGTAGTAGGACTGCAATCATGTGATCGTCAGCAGGCAGCTGACCTAGTGTTCACATGTTGTCATAGTTACAGTGATGCCGTGCCACTATCATACAATGATATAGAAATCTCTAACAAATCTGTGGATCCAGAATATAAGCTTGTGTCATTTCTGACCTTCCCTGAAAATTTCACCTAAATCGTTAGTCCGTTTTTGAGTAATGTTGCTAACAGACAGACAGACAGACAGACAGACAGACAGACAGACAGACAGACAGACAGACAGACAGACAGACAGACAGACAAATGTACGCCGATTGTCACATAACTCTGCTGCGTTCCTTGGCGGAGTAAATAAACTGACCTGACTGTATGCAGTGGCAGACAGAGTATTCAGATTTTAAACTTAGGTAAAAGTAGTAACATTACACTATTACTACTTATTACAGATTCATTTAAATTTAGGGAATATTTTGCTAATGTTCATGGCCAAGGTGAAGATTTTTTTTTTACTAGTTAGTTTAAGCTGTCAAAATGCATCATAACCGATAAACTACAACCTAAATAAATTAAAAAGTAAGAGGATAAAGTAGTATAAAATGAAAAGACCTAAATAAGTACAAAGAAAATGTACTTCAATATAGTACATCAGTTAATGTATGTTTACTACATACTCTGCCAAGAGAGATAATTCGGAATCTTCAAAGTCTGAAAGAGTTTGCCCTATATTTCATGGATCGGTCTTCTAAAATGCATTGCTTTCCTCATTTATTTCTCTGCTTTCTCTCTGCTGTACTGATGAGCTGTATTTACGTTTATCATGTTTTTGGCTCAGAATGTTATGCTGTAAAGTGTCACGATAAAAATAACTAGTGAACGTATTTTCTCCTCTTACCAACGAACCAGCCATCGTCGCATTTCTCCATCACGTCAACGATGTCTCCTTCCCTCAGCTCCAGCTCGTCCTCGTTGCGAGGCATGTAGTTGTACAAGGCCTGGTAACTGAGTAAGAAAAACTGTCATGAATAATCCATGACACACTGCACCGATAGTACTGGACAATAATGGAACTCTTTTTTATTCTATAACCAGCAGGTTTATCCTCTGTATTCTTACAATATTTTTTACATGACACAAACAAAAAAGCACATTTTAATTTAATTCGTATTGATGTAGTTAACTGATTCTAATTACTGCTTTCTAAGTACACAGAGAAAACAAGAGATCAACATATGATTAAAGAGGATAATTGTGATATTAATGATAACAAACACCACTTACGGGTCTCCTCCACCGTGGAGTGCATCTTGTACTAATCGCTGAGTTGGAGAAAGAGAAAAACACAAAAAACGATGAATCAAAATGTGCCATTTGTGCTGCTTTCTGTCCATGGTTTAACGAGAAAACACTTTGTAATATTCTCACTTATTATCCAGAGATAATAAAATCTCCTTTTCTCATTAAGGAAAATTACACTGTGTTGAGAAAATGTTATAAAATGTGTGGCGATCAGTCATGAATAAAATGTTTTTGTTTTCCCTGCACAGTGACTCGAGTGCAGTAAGAGCATAGTTGAAGGAAGACAAGCCCCCCTACCCTTCGACCTCTAACGGGTGACAGACAGGACCTCCGGGACAAGATGGGGCTACGAGGAGGCTTACCGCCAACAAGTGGATCCTGCTTAACAGGCAGAAAGACCAGAAGCAACACACCTATAATCATTTTTTAAACAGTAAGCGAGTCAGCGGCCTTCACTATGAGCTGAACACACGGGCAGAAATTCTAATGACATGCTGTAAAATGTCATCCTTCAAGATGCCAATGCCAGCGAAAACCCTCCTAATCACAACAGCAGCAGCAGAGCTCGCTCTTATTCTCATTCAAGCATGTTAGTGTTCAAAACACACTGAGCTCACACTGTCATAACCTATGTCAATAAATTCGGATTAATCATTCAAGTCATCGCAAATCTATGCATTTAACAGAGCATCAGTCCAACACCTAAAAGCTCTCAAATTACAATATTAAGCAGCGTTTTTCCTACATAACTGAAGTAAAGACCAATCAGACAAGGTGCTTTTTGTCTTTTACTTCAGTAATCGCGTCATCTGGAGCTCCACCAACAGCAGAACCATCATTAGTACTTAAAATCACCACAAACAAGATCAAAACCAACAACGCCACCATAATCTCTGCATTCCAGCTTTACCTTCAACTTGGGAGACCTACGTCCTGGATGGGGGAGAGCAGGGACAGTGGGAGGAGAGCGTGGGGTGGACAGGGGAGGAGAGACGGTTTTGGTGGGGGACGGGGCGGGAGGGGGCAGAGGCGACTTCGAGACTGGAGTGGGAAGGCCGGGAGAACTTGGAGGGTGAGAGAAACGCTGTGGGGGGAGGTCCGGAGAGGGGTGAGAGAAGTGGGGGGGAGGTGGTGAGACGGCCGGGGAGAGTGGCTGTAGAGGCAATGTGGAGAGCTGGGGGAGGGACGGGGGCCGAGGGGAGGCAGGGATGATGCTACGATTGTGCTGTTGTGATCGGGAGGAAGAAGGGGGGAGTGCGGAGGTCAGAGGTGGAGGTTTGGAGGGTGAGGAGGGTGGGGAGGGACTGGGGTGAGGTGTCAGAGTGGAAGGAGAGACTTCTGCCTATAAAGGAGGGTAAAGACACACATGAAGCTCAATCACATGAAGATAATTTTAAATCCGTCCTGTTTGTATTTTACTGAATCTCAGAAAGGACATGGAGGAAAAAACACAGATGGATTAACAAAAAAAAAAAAACTACGTAAGAAAAGACCTAGAGACTATCAAAACCTGGTAAATAAAGACTCCTTTTAAGGTGATAATGTAGTTCTTATAATCTATCTGTCTATCTATCTATCTATCTATCTATCTATCTATCTATCTATCTATCTATCTATCTATCTATCTATCTATCTATCTATCTATCTATCTATCTCATTCACTATACGATTCTTTTTTGAATGGAACACACAAATCATCTACAGTACTTTTTGAAATCCACCTCATTATTTATGACTTTTTTAAAATTCTCTACTGATTTGTAAAGATGTTGACAAATAAATCTCTTGAATCTCTGTCCTCAAGACTTGTTTCATTTGTCCGTCCACAGGCTTCTTCAGTTTTAAATGAAACTAACTGTAATGATTTTGCGAATTTGTGGACTCCAATTAGAAATCATAGTTTTTAATTAAAGCATCTTACTATTTTAATTAACTATATTTAATTAGTTAAAACTACCTGTTGCCCCACTTATGAATAATCAATCCTCGCATTTATTGTTGTGGAGTTAGAGAAAAATAGGACACGGTCCTCTACTATATCTGCACAACATCTGTCACTATATAGATATTAACAGATGGCATATTTCCATTTAATGTCTTCGTTACCTGTAAACTAATTCATTCAAATGGCTGAGTAGCCAAATTACTATGATCTGTTTGGATAAAATTTAAAGGAGAAACAATCAACAAGACAATTTTGTTTCTAAAATACAGAAATAAAAACATTTTCCTCAATGTCCCTTCCATTTCCTTTTTTAATTTTCAGACTCTACGTAAGCAGCTCACACCATGCTCTACCTGTGGTGGACTGAGTCTCTCATTTAAAACTCTAACATCCTCCTCGGTGTCCTCTCTAGCTTCATCCTCCTCCTCAATGAACAACTCAGTGTATCCCTTTAGCTTTACCGACGGTTGCTCCTTTTGAATTTTTGATTGCTCTCCTAACAAAACAGCGGACAATGGCTCCGTTGTTACAGGCTTGCGAAACTGCACCTGTAGCTGAACGCCGCCCATTGAATCATTTGCTGGAACTACAGCTGGCTGATGGGATTTTCTGGCTTTCAACTGCAGCCTTCTGCTCTGAGATTCAGTGATCAGCTTGGCTGGTGGAGATTCTACTGAAGGCAAAACGTCGCCATCATCTGTGCTGCTGGATCCGTCCAGAATCATGGACAGCAGCTCATCATAAGGGTCTCTTACTCGCAGCTCAATGTCTGGGGTTTTGCTACTTTTGTTCACTTGCACTGTGGATTTGTGCTGCTGTGGAAGCTGTGTGGGTGACTTTATTTGCGGCTCTGGGGAGAATAAAACCTCTGGCTTCGCAATGTACAATGGTTCAGGTGCTTCGGTGATATGTAACCCTGTGTTGTTAATGGTATATCGAAGCGAAGAGTCAGGAGGCGGAGAGGAGAATGACGAATGAGGAGGAGGAGGTGGAGGAGGAAGAGGAAGAGGAGGTGGAGTAGGCAGGGAGAAAGACAAGGCAGGTGTGGTTGGACCTAAAGTGAGGCTCCCCTCTTTAAAAATGGGGGTTCTGGAAACTGTCTGGGGTGAAGGGGTGAGGACTTTCTGTGACGGCACAGGTGAGAGCGCCTGAGGCTCCTGGGGCTTTGGCAAAGGTGTGAAATCGGCAGGGAGAGGAGGCGGCGTGGGTGGTACAGGGGTGGTTGTGAGGGACCGAGCTGGAGAGGATGATGATGATGGTTCCATGGTGAGGGAAAGCCACTCGCTGGTGACGGCTTGCAGGTCGGGCCTTCTCAAAGGGGGGTGAGGAGAGGGGAGGTCAAGGGTGATGGAAGATGGAGGTAAGTGATAGAAAGGCTCCATGGGAGTAAGGTGAAAAAGAAGAAACAGAGTGTGATTTATAAAAGTGGGACAGGAAAGTACTGCGTGTGTGTTTTGACTAGTCAAGGCTGAGCTGTGCCTAATGGGATAAAAATGCAGAATTTACACCGGTTTGCAGACTTCTGTACTTATTTAACTATATTCACATACAAAAAACTATCTAACCTGACTGGAGGCTTTTGAGGATATAAAATGTGTTTGGCATTTGTAGCGCTGGTTGATAACCAAATCTATTGCTCACAAAAATATAAATAAATACCCCAAAGTCATGAATGAATACATTTTTTAAAGTGATTCATTGCTTTAAACTATTTTAGTTTATAAGCTCTATTGTGGAGGTTTATTAGTTGCTATGTTCTGAAGAGTGAGCGAGTCCTGACTTTCTTACCTTGATGGGTGTGGAGCTCGGTGTCCTGTTGCCAGGGTAACCGTGCGGATCGATGTGGTGAGTGGAGCTCTTGGACGGGGAGCGTTTGACAATGTCGACGTAGGACACGGGAAAGATGCCCTGTTTGGTTGTGTCTGGGATCTTCCCCTCGTACCAGTTCTGATCCACCTGCCTGATCACAATCACTCTCTCACCCTACACACATGCAACAAAAATATATACAACAGATTTAACTGCAATACAGCACAAAACTCTACAGTGTTATATTTCACACTCAGTCTCTGGCTGTACTGTTAATTACCACTTCATGTGTTTTTCAAATGCTGTAGTTGGGGCTCCAAATACTAATAACAATTTTTGACCAACTATTTAACCACTGTAGCTTTAATTACATCAAACATATACTAAATATATCATAACACATTTTTATTCACTGTGGGCTCATTGTTCACTGTAATATAAGTCCTATACCTCTATGGAAACAGCACAACCATCGCTAGAAGGACCCAGAAGTCAAAAACATAAAAAAGAGGAAAGAAAGAAAGAAAAAGAACTAAAAATAGAGCAACAAATACACAGACAGGTATAAATATGTAGAAAATTTTTCAAAGTGCCCACAGGCGTTATTGATAGTGGTAAAAACTACAATGTATATAAATATATATAATACACTATAGATATTTTACTTTGTAACTATTGTTAATTTGTTTCCATACTTGTTTCCTCGTTGCGTTATATAAACACAGCCTGTAGTGGAGCTGTAAAGTCACAGAATTGTTGTCACATGACTATTAATCACAGGGGAGTCCCAAATGGTGCCATGTTGCACAGAGGAGCACAGAATTTTTTATTTTTAAACGGAATCTAGTTGGAGCAAATGGTTTATTTTTGACAATTTTTTTATGAGCAAGTCCATAAGTTTAAAGTCCAGATTTAATTAGGTTTCCCAAAGGAACGGCAGTCAAAATGAGTACCCGTAGGTCAGGAATTGTCAGAAAGTTAAAAATACAATGATTCTTTCCATAAACAGTGTCTGGATGTGATAAATTTAGCTGACTTTTTAAAAAGACAACGTGATTTTCAAGCCTGCTGGTGGGTTTAGGTTTCAGATGGGTGAACTACATTTGAATGTTCCTTAATAAATAGTTTGAACCAGTAATAACGAAATATAATGCAAACATCTAATCAAAATGCTGAAAGCACCTCTTTATAAAGACACACAATCATAAAATACTGTAGCTACCTTTCTTAGCGATAGCTCCACATTAGTATCAGCGTTGAAGTTGTAGCGTGCCACTGCTTCTCCAATCTCTCTGACATGCGCTGGAGGAGGAGGACGGATGGGCTGCTGCTTCTCGGTGGACGGCATCTTCTGTGTATGTGTTGAAAAAGGAACAGGAGGTTCACATTTAAATAATAAGACAATGGTGCACACACACAAACAGACATGCTGAGTCACACATCAGCAGCACACTCACCTCTACGTATGATATGGGGAAAATTCCCACCCGTCCACGGTGCTCTCCTTCATACCAGTTGGTATCTATCTGCCTGATGATGTTCACTGCATCACCTTTTTTAAACGTCAGCTCCCTGTAACACAGTTGCATCAGTAAAGACTATTTGCATGCATCTTTTATCCACTGAATAGACGCAAGGAAGACATGAGCTGCAGCATTTCATGTAATCAAGCATCTGTGAAAGTTTCAGCCACCCAAGCAGTGTAAAGCAAGACTCAGTACAGCAGAAATGAGCCTTATTCATGCAAACATGTAAAAACTGTAAAAAAGAAATCAGTTAAAGCCATCCAGGTATTGTGATAAGATGTGACAATTAAGTTTTCTTAGAAAGCAACAGAAATTGTATGCAAAAAAATTTAATGCAGCATATGGAGATGCGTTTAAGTGCAGTTCGATCGGTTCGGCTTTCTTGTGCGTGCCATGCGCTGAGAATTTACTGTACTTACTTAGCAGTTTGTGCCTTAAAATCATAAATGGCTCTCGCAGGCTGTTTCTGATGGAGGAGAGAGAACAGAATAAGTTGTGTCATCTGTTTATGGGAGACCTAGAAGAGCGGAGTGAGAGACAGAAAGCCGGCAAACATTACCAGGTATAAAATAGAAGAAAAATGAGACATTCTTCAAATATTTAGGACCAATACTCATTCAAAGACAAATAGTTTAACTTTTTGAGCTTCAATCTGAACTGTT
This sequence comes from Amphiprion ocellaris, assembly GCF_022539595.1. NCBI lineage: Eukaryota > Metazoa > Chordata > Actinopteri > Pomacentridae > Amphiprion > Amphiprion ocellaris. Next base: position 26,748,092 of record NC_072769.1, on the reverse strand, counting down.
TTCATAGTGACAACCAATCATCTCTATGTAGCTTCATTATACATTATTTAAGTATAGTGCAGTGCTATTTGTGAAATGAAATGCTGTCTGAATTCAGTGTGGAGATAAGAATACTCGTAACCAGTTTTAATGTAGTACCTCTCTGTCAGGAGTAGGTCTTCTACTCTGAGGTGTGTGGCGTCCATCCATGGTGGAATAACTCCTGGAGACATCCTGGTCTGTGATTAGCAGAGACACATGAAAAAGTTTAAAAGGGTTACCTTAGCAACCGCCGTCATGCCGCATGACTACTACAACAACAAAAAAGTGATTTGGGAAAGTATTGAATGATACAGTGATGATGTCATTCCAATGGGTGAATGAAGGAATGAAAGCTTGGGTCAAAAAATAGGTTTGTTTTTATTTCCATTTCATAGGAAAAAACACAGTGATAGGACTTTTCCCACAATATAGAACATGCAATCCTACAAAACAAGTGGATTACAAAATGAAACACAGGTCAAAAATTATGCCAAAAAAACCCCACAAATGTACAAGCAAATGGCTCGAGGGAAAGAAAATGTTTTTTGTAATAATAAGATGATTCCATAAATTGATCTTCAAAACAGACAAATGATACAACCAAAACAGTAGTCAATTTAAACAGAAAAAAGGAGTATTGACATTCATTTACTCCAACCAACAATCCTGTCTCTGAGAAATCCCAGTATAAACAGCAAAGGAAAGAATGGAAATATCATACTGAGGAAATGTTACTGTATTTGCAAATAAATTGATCTACTAAAGGGAAAGGTTGTGGTCTGTTTTAACACAGAAGTCCACAGTGTAGAGACAAAACGTACTTTACGTTTTTCTGTGACTTTGTTGTCTAAATGTTACCATAGATGCGAGTATCGATGTGAACCACGACCCCTGGAGTGAGAATGGATTGCTTTGCATGCCAAAACTCTGATGCAGTCCATTCACGCATTCACTTCAGAAAAAAAAAATACAGCCATCAACTAATCTGCACCCAAAATTAACTAGGAAACTATTTACTTGTGCAGAAAAGCAATTTCAAGGAGACAGGGTTGCAAACAGAGTAATATGTGGTAAATTCTCAAATATTTTGTTTCTCAGTTGCAGAGAAAACCAGGCCTTCGTTTGCTACAATCTCATGTATTATCCGTATGCCATTTTTTAGTACCGTAAGAAAACCGTTGTTTTCTGAACTGCTCCTGTATAATTTCCCCTGCTAGGATCTTTTTAACACATATATTGTTCACCCTCAGTATTAAATTCTGAAAGTTAGTAGTTTGCTGCTGTGTTGTTGAGCATTAAGCATCTGTCTCTATCAAACTCCACATTTAAAGCAGGGAGAGTTTCGTTTCGTTGACATTAATTTAAGACAGAACAAAACAAAGGCCCAGATGTTACTTGAGAATTTACAGTATAAGGGGTCTTAATGAATGTCATATAAATAAACAGAAAGGCACAGTAATGGAAGTGTCTGCAGACCAATGAGGAGAACCGGGCAGCAAGCGCAGGCAATACTGAAAGAGATATTGGAGTGAATGTATGTGGATGCACATCTGTATTTATAGATATATGCATGTATGCATGTCCAAAACAATCTATGTGTGGGTATGATGGAGTACAACACAAAGTGCATGGGTGTATTTAAAGTGTAATATGTGTATCATCTCCACCTGAATAACAGAGACCGTTTCCATTGCCCTGCTCCTCGCCATATTCATTATTGTTTGAGGTCTCCAAGTGTCGTCCGTAACAGACACTGATCGGTGACTGTAGCCGTGGTGTGGAGGTCTCCCCTCTATATGAGGCGTACCCAGTGGGGCTCCCATCTGGGTACAAAGATGCAGAGGAGTGACCCCCGTGCCAACACCCCCTCCGTCCCCGCAACGAGGAGCTTCGTTCAGGCACATTTGGCAGCAGTTCAGCCAGGATTCTCCTCAGGATGCTATCATCTGGTGCCCCAGCATTTCTGTGGCCTCTCTCTGCTTGAATGTGCTCATATATGTCTCTCAAGGCTGCATCGAGTGCTTCATAAATGGCCTGCTTGGACTTGGGTCTGCTACCTCGACCTCCGCCGCCACTGCTTCTTCTAGAGGTAGGTGGTGAGCCCTTTTTCCTGCGGAAAGGCACTGGGCTGACTAGGAAGGCCAGCTTGGACATCGCTTGCTGTGACTGTGAGCTCTGGATTTGGGAATGGCTGCTGCGGCTCTGCTGTGAAGGTCTCTGGTGCTCCTGCCGCGCTCGTTCTCTCTCATGGCGAAGCATGGTGGTGAAACGGGTGTATGAGGCTGGGCAGCGGCCTTTGCAGGTGCTGATGAGGTGGCGGTGTTGGTAGCCCTGGGTCTGGCTTAGACTTTGGTGACCAGAATGATGGTGGTGATGATGGTGGTGATGACGGAGGTGGTGATGGTGAAGGGTGGAAGAGCCGTATAGGCTCTCAGAGGAGGTTAGTGAGCAATGGTCAAAGTCACTCTCACTGCAAAATGAGGAGCCCTCCACCTGGATGAAATCACTGAGGTCAGAGGCAACAGCGTCTTGTTCACTGTCTGAATAGTCGGGGTTGGCTTGTGGACTTCGGGGAACTGGAGGAGCAGGAAAGGAGCGGCCACGGCCAGGTTCTGGCCCAACACGAGGCTGGCCCTCTGGCGGGCTACGAGGCCGATGCAAGTGATCCATGGTATGAGATGCGGTTCCACTGTTGCCATTGTTGTCTTCCTCTAGTAAAGATTCTATAGAAAAACGGCGTTTTGGAAAACTGGGTGTGCCACCACCACCACTGCTAGCTCGAGATGACGAGCCGCCTGGTGTGGTGGTGCCTGATGGCACTTCACTATCGCCCAAGTTTGGCATTGATTTGGACTTCTGAATAAGACGCTCATATTCAGAAATGCGGTTTGGCACCATATCGCGTGGCACTTCCACACCCCAAGAGGGTGTCCAAGTAGAGAGGCGATGCCGATGCAGGTGAGGCTGGCGCTCTAGTTCCAGGATGCGAGCACGGACCGAGCGGATGACTTCAGATGGGATGAGGTGAGCTCGATCAATCTGATGCATTTTACGATAGAGCTGGAGAAAGCCCGGTGAATCATGAGCCCGTCGACGGTGGAGCCGAGGCAGTGAACGAGTGGAGGCTGAGGCTGTCGAGGGAATCCCGTCACACACCAATGACCCAGCACTTTCTGAGCGGGTCGCATTGCGCCCACCTGAGCCAGAATGTCCATCATTGAGTAAGTCGTCGCAACTCCGTGACTTGAGCTTGCCAGGGGAGGGTGGCACCTCCTCTGTGCTCCATGTCTCAGCATCGCGATGTTTTACCTGCCAGCTGTTCTTAAAACAGGCAGACTGTTTTGAGGAAGAGCTGCCTTCCTGGTTGGCGTCCTCGTAGCAATGGACAGGGTCAGGAGGGACAGGGGGCAGTAAGGGCTGCTGATAAGGACCTGAGGAGGTCAAACTGTTTGAATACATGTTGCATGCGTCCCCACCTTTCAGTTGTCCAATAAAGAGCAGCGTGGTGAGAGAGAAGAAGGAGGAAAGCAGGTTAAGCAATAATGCCCAGCAAAAGATTGCAAGAGCTGGGGAGAGGGAGATTTATTAGGAGAGAAAAGGGTAGAAAAAATGACACGATTGCTTTTTTTCTTCAGACTGCCACCAATCGATGAACTTACAGACACCACATTGTAAAAAACGTGATGTGATAAGTACAGTACTCATGTCTGACCAGGAAAAAGAGAAGGAAATAGAAAAACAGAGAGGCAGAAAAAATTACCAGGAGTAAATGCTATGCTTCTGTACATGTCTGTGTACCTTTGGCTCTTGAGGGTGAGGATGGTGAGGAACGAATGACAGGTTTCCTTAAGCTGCTGCTAGGTCTGTAGGCATCCACTGGTTTAGGGGAAGTAGCAGCTCTGCTCTGAGACTGGGCATTCACTTGGGAACTTGATGGCTCAGACTTCCTTCTCTTCCTGTAGTCACTGGCAGCACTACAACACAAACATCAATGACAACTGCTTTCAGAACACTGTACACTAGCGAATACACTTTGCAGAGGGCAAATTAAATGTGGGCTCTATGAATATCTTTTACTATGTTTCAAGTGTCATGAGCATTTACAAATTAGAAAAAAATCTATCAAATTATACGCAAGCAAATTGTCTATTTAATCTTTTCTAAACCTTGCTGGGTCAAATGAACAGGGACATGAATAATAAACATTCTGTTACTGCTGAACAATATATAGATATTTTTGTTTTTAATAGTAATTTATGGCTACAGGAGAATGTCAGATCATGAAATCCTTGAATACATCTTAAGTGTATCCACAAGCATCTTAACAAAATCTGCCAATTAACCTTGAGTTGGAGTAACTTTTCTGATTCAAAAGACTTAAAATCCCTGTAATGGATTTCTATTCAGAACAAACACGCTTTAATGTCCCTCACATGAATTACAGGGCTTATTCATCACATCCCTATTCTGCCCTTTCTTTTCAACAAGGAAAATGCGACTGAACAAGCAGGCCACTGGTGAAAGGGAACGGGAGAGCGGAGGAGGAGGGGGGCTGAGGGAAGGATAGGAGGTGAAGGGCAGAATCAATAGGTTGACTGGGTTAATTTATTCTGGCTCAGCTAGTGAGAAGGAGAAGCAAAGCGTCCTGTCATTAGGGACAAAAGCAAATAAAGACCAACACTAATCCTTGCAAGTCATTATTAATAGCAGACATGGGATATTTGCACCAGAGACAAGGCAAGAAAGAGCAGAGTTTTGATACTGTGCTGAATCACAACAAGGACGGCTGCTGTTAAGAGGATGGGGGAGGGGGATGGAGCTGATGCAGAGGAAAATAAAAGAAACAGCAGTTACCTTGCAGGTCTCTCCGGAGGCTTGTCAGCAGGAGCGATGTGCAGAGATGTCTGAAATTGGGCAGACAACAAAAGACAAAAGTGAGCGCCGTGCGAACAAAGACGCGAGGCAGAGCAGCTTACAATGCACAGCCTGCATGCGGTTGTTGCTGTGCCACACTCAAAACACTCCCCCTGCGTAAGGTGCGATAGATGCTGGTTCCACATGGCACACCTGACCAAGAAGAGGCCTATTGGTGTACACGCTGAAGAGAAATTTCTGCTCTCTTTTAGGCTGCTCCTGGATGATGGCAAAGGTGATGTATCGGAAGACGCTATAAGCTTGGCTCAGGGGGCAAATGTTGCCCTGCAAAACCTGGCATGGATCATGTGGATCTGGGTCTCAGCAGTAAAAAAAAAAAAAAAAAAGTCCAATATCCCTAATCGCTAAAGTGAAGTGCAAAAATGCTAACCATCAATTCCAATCACACAATAATGCTGGAAACATAAAAAAGATTTCCAGAATTTCTTTATTTTTAGCTAAAAAAAGAGGGCTATCTCAATCTTAATTTCACAAGAAAAAAGATTAAAGCAGAAAATGATTTTAAAAATCTTGCATCTTCAATCTATACAGCACATTCAGCAGATTTTCATGCAATCCAAAGTGAACAGATGAATAGCATTATAAGACTGTAAGTTACAAAGGCTTTACAATGCAGCATCTTTCATTAAATGACTGGCATGCTGATAAGAAACCCCCCTGCATTAATTTTGGCAATTACATTTTAACTCTTACATCATATAATCTAGATTTGGATTCCTGTGATTGGTTAGAAATTGTGAAATTAACCACACAACTGGAACACTCATGAATGTGAGATTACCTCAATGCGCTGGCGAGCGGAGATGTCTGGATTATAATCCAGCCGTTTTTTAGGAGGCTTGAGCCCCAAGCAGCAGCAGTAGTGAGCAGGAAAGGGAGGAGAAGAGGAGGAGGAGGAAGAGGAGGAAGGTGAAGATGAGGTGAAGGAGGAGAAGCAGTGGTGACATCATGGGGAGAAACCAAAAAACAAAAAAAAGAAACGTGGAGAAAGTGACACCCGTTAGAGAATCTGAGTAACCAGAGATGGACTAGATCACAAGTATCGCACATGTGCTTTACTTGTACAATGGACACATGTGCACTCACTCAGTACACGCTAACAAACTGACAAACACGCACACAGCTACACATTCTAATGTCAACTATTGATGCTTTGTTCTTACAATGATCTCAGTGTAAAATTAAAACTACAGGTCGGCAACGCTAAAATAAACTTGGCTTCCTACATCAACCTTATTACCACAAACACATACTCACAAATGCACTCATGTACCGCACACACATGCAGAGCGTAAGAACAAGCTGTAAGCCACGTGAAGCACAAGCCGCAGTGTTGAGTATTTGAGAGTGCAACAAACTGCACAATCAAATGCAGTGATTTAGTATTTTACTAGTGCAGATAAATTAGTGTTCAATCGCTCAGTCAAAATAAATTGTGACTTGTCACCTTAATTTCACTCAAACACTGAACATACTGTGAGATTCTGTCCCGGCTGGATCAGTCAGTGCATGTAGGAAACCACCTACATCTAAGGGCTTATTCAGTGATGTGAAACATTTAAAATATTGCGGGTATAAATTTCAATACACAGCTGAACGTGGCTTTGAGATGACAAAAAGTCACACCAGCTCCATATGTGAAATTTTCACCTGAACATTTCAAATAAGCCCAGAAAGTCATCACCCGATGTCATGCGCTAGCATGGACAGAGGCATGCCCTCATGATACTTGGTAAATCAGTCAGGTTGGGGTAATTTGATCTCACATACGTGGCTAGAGGCAATCCCTGCACTAAACCACAAGGACATAATTACCACCTACTTCCAGCAGAGGGTGCTACAGCATTTAGTTTATAGACACGCAGAGCATTCCTCCACACTACCAGCATAGGAGATTAAAAAAACAATACTAGCAGGCATGAATAAATGATCAGATGAATAAACACATTAAATACCGGTCATTGCATCTGCTCTGATGTTGAAGAAACTGCACAGACAGTTTCTTACAACGATGGCTACAGAAAAAGGATAAAATGTATGAAGAGAAAACTAATTTATTGCATATTTATTGATATGTCTGTGTAGATTCTCATCCAGGTGATGGTAACCCAAAGTGCTTCAGTAGAAGGCAAAATAGCTTCTCCTTTTTGATTCTTCAAGACATTTCAAACTTCTGAACTAAAGAAACCTCTTCAATGAGTCTCTGAGAACCGAAAAGAGAAGTCCACTTGCCTTCTACTGAAGCACTTTGGATATTTATTGATGTTGTGATAAAGTGATTAACTGTTCTGTGTAGTTTCGTCAGGCTGGAAGTCAGGTCATGGAAAAAAATCTGGAGCATGCTGCCTTTTAAAACACTATTCCCGTAATTTTTTTGGACAAGATCCGAAAATGACCCAAGTGAATAAAAGGTTTGTGTATAAACATTTCAGTGCCTGCTAGTCACCAGACCAAAAACCCCAGCCACACAGAGACATACCACAACCTGTCACAAGGGTGCACGTGGGGAGAGGGGGAAGTCACAGCACCAAACAAGTACCACATGCCCAAACAGCTAGCCCCACCCGGCCTAATGGTGGAGACATTTAAAAAAAGTCATGGGTGGGGTGGAGAAAGTGGGTGTATGCCTACGGCAGGGTTGTGGTTGGGGGAATAGCTAGGCCCTGACTTACCGGCCGCCCAAACTCCAGCTCGGAAAAGAACTTATACCAAGGCTCGTTCTCTAAATCTATGTCATCATAGGTCTGAGAAAGCATGACAGTGACAGAGAGAGGAAGTAGAAAAAGACAGAAGAAAGGAAGTGTGGAAAAGAGTCACACACAAAGAGAGACATGGACCTCATGGTTAGGAATGGGCAAAGGTGGCACAGGGAGATGGGCACAGAATGAACCAGGATGAAGATTTAGACTGGCTCATGGGAACAAAACCGATGATGCAGAACCCACTCACAATGAAACTTTCACTTCCACAGTACAGCATGGTACCACCGTCAGCCAGCCAAGTGCCACACTCTAGTCCAAATGGGGTTCAGGCAAAGTGTCAAATATTTTATTAATCATAACTGTAAAATACCTCATCGGGATAAACATAGTGACCATGCTTTAGCTGCAGCTGTGTGCTTTTATAAATAACTTAGAAGAGAAACAAAACACGAGAAGACAGCACCATGAACCATTTCATTGTATTTCATATTTTTGAGTGAAGAACATGAATGTATTCTGTTTTTTCTAACATCTGTTAAATCATTTTGTTTTTCTTCTATATTTTAATGTCTTTTTCCTGTACATGTTGCATAAAATACTGCAACCTGTCCTGTTGTTGAGTGGTGCTGAACAAATAAACTTGTCTTGTCACGACACAAATCTGTTATTTTATCCTCCTGGAGTCAATGTCTCACAATGTAGATATTTGTAAACGTGGATTTCCTAATGTTTTATCTGATTTCAGAGATTTCCCTGCTGACACACAGTGTCGCCTTACTAAATGTTAAATATTACTGCATGTCCTGCAATACTCTGCATGCACGACAGGGACATGTTGGACAAACTGCCTTCAGAAAGTGGAAGGTCATCTCTGCTGATATCACGATAGATAAAAACATCCTGTTCTTCCTTTGTGTCACAGAGAGAAGACTTTTCATATGAGATTATCCTGCAGCAAACTGGGATGTTAAGTATTTTCATGCAGCAAAAAGACACTGGCTCGCACTGTGCAGCAAGTACATCATCTACTCTTTCCCGTTTTAAGCTGTAACAGCTTTATCAACTTGATTCCATTTACACACAGTCAACAGGCTTATTTTCAAAAATTTTTTACTATTTTTACTTTATATGTCAGAGTGTTTTAGCACTCCGTCTGCTCTTTCTAACCCTATTCCTACATGAAGATAGAGTGAAATGCTGCAAGGAGATGTTTCGTAGGTGTTGTAGTGTTACATCTTGGAGAATATAGCTTTCAGAAAGATGAGTCACCCTGTTATAAAGTGAGGTCTGGAGCAGACACCGCCAACCACACAATTACAATCGACAGACGCACAACAAAAACCTAAAGAACAAGAGGGCTAGAAAAAGTATTTTTGCTCATATTCGTCCAAACAGTCACTTCGCCACTGAACAGGATGCTTTAGGGGGACATTTCTTACCTTGGTTAATGGAGAGAAAAAGGTAGTGAACAGACAGCAGATTAGTCTGCGTGGGTACACTACAGCTTTCTCCTTTTTATTGCCTCTGTCTATCAGGAACTGACTCATGCATTATTGCCCTGGGAGCACTTTCTGCAGTCATCGCATTAAATATCCTCTGAAACCTTCACAAAAAGCTTCTTTTGCAAAGGCTCCTCATATGTAACACGTTAATTATTATTCTGTCTTTATCTGTGATACCGAATGTCTATTATTTTCTGTAAAGCCATTTTCTCTGCTGTCTGCCTTGTCATTCACCCCACACAAGCAGCCAGTAAAGTCACTGGAGGATGCAGCACTGGAAACACTCACATCTTAATGCCCACACGTCTCTGACAGAAAGAGCGCCGTGCAAAAAGCCATAATATACCAGCATAGTAATGACAACCAGACTAACAAGTAAAAAAGGTACACACTTTTGTGACTATTTTCTCAATTCAACCACCCAGTTATTTCTGTCGCCTCATTTCTGCAGTGTTATTGCACATAATGTCTAATATTGAGCTGTTTTTCTCTTCAGGAATAGGTCTTCTATTCAGCAGTAACAGAATGAATCTTTCAGTGAACAACAATATGCACCACAACAATGCAATTGTAACTAATCCAACTATCCTATCTAATGAATTTAACCATTTAACCAAATAAAGAAATAAATAATAAAAAATAAAACAAAGAAATCACTTCACCTGTCATCTGTTCTCACACGAGTGTAGAACCAACAACAGAAACACTTTTCAATTGATTTTAAAGAGGAAAAATGTCAGAATTCAGTCAATACAAGTGCAACAGCAGTTTTCAGTAATACTTACTGGTCTTTCCTGCTCCAAAATGGAGGACTTCCCAGGCTCATACTCAAAAATACTCTTGGGCTCTGCACGATACTTTCGCGTATCAACTTTCCTGTCAGGAGGACCCCATTCATTCCTGGTGCATGGAAAAAAAAACCAAATATTAGTTGGATACTTTGCTAGCTCAATTAATTTCTGAATTTGAAAATTTAACCCTCCCTTCGTTTCTCAAGAACAGAAATTATGTTTCAGGGTCATGTTTAATTATCCAAAAATTCCCCATAAACACTGTTTATATCTCATTATTTACTCCATTACATATCATTTCTAGCAATATTTAGTGCAATGGTGTTCTTTACCTCTCATAGATCATGGTTCAATAAGGATAATTCACTTGATTTTCACACAAAATGCTTTTTAATACTTTTTGTAATGTACACTGGAAAGATTTACATTACACTGATTTGCTTAAATTTTATTTTACATTTTGATTTTTTTTTTTCTTTTCATGGAGTGATGATAAATCAACACGAGACGCCTCTTCAGTTCAGGGTGGGTTTTCAAATTGTGAAATGAACCATTTTATATGTTGATTACATTTATTAAGCCAAACAGAAGATGTTTCGTACCAAATAATAACTTTTAACATTTTTTGTTAGATTTTTGTTAGTGTAAAATGGGTCAGTTTGACCTGCAACATAACAGGACGGTGAGGGGGGCTCATAATTGACATTTAAACAAACAAAAAAAAATCCTATTTATTAGTGTATACACAGTGAAAACAAGGGTTCAATTTTGTTTTACTTGTAATTATTAAGAGTCAGTATTTCATTAGCTGGGCATAAGCTGCACATTTCACATGGCAAAATACTCTTTACAATGAGGAACAACAACAACCTCCTGGCAGTAAGGCAGCCCTGATGTCGTTTTTTTTTTTTTTTTTTTTTTTAAATCAGTGAAATAGCAACTTTAACTTTAAACTTTAATCTTTGCTTGGCTCAACATGATTGTAAATGGTTTAAAGAAGTACAAATAAGTGAGTATTTTCTCCCCCTTATAGCAGAATGATGATAAGATGCTGTGCTGCAGAATGGTCTCATTATGTCTCATTAAGAGTGAGGGGAAATGCAGTTCATCTTACATGTCTGTTGAATCCTTCTCATTGGCCCTCAGCTGGAGGAGGGATGGCATGGGTGGAGGTGGTGGGGGTACAGGGGATGGCGAAGGCTCCTGAGACCCCAGATGCCCTCCATTGTCCGAGGGGCTCTTAGATAGAGGCCTGTAGGTGTGTGTGCGAGGAGCTGGGTGGGCCATGGTGGTGCCGGAGGACAGGCTGTAGTCATCTGTTAGGGACAGGATGGAGGAAACATTGGAGGAAGAAGTAAGCCAGAAAGGAGGAAACATGTGGGTTGTGAAGAAATGACTTATCGTATGAAACACAAGCGAGAGTAGGTCTCACCGTTGTTAATCACAGCATATGCTGCACTGTATGTGTCAGAATAGTCATCATCTGAAGAAGAAAGCACAAAGATTTATTGTGATACATACACAAGGACACTTTGTAGTACAGAGAATACAGGTTTGTCCTCAGAACAGCATATTTAGTCAGCTTATGAAACACATAATTATAAAGTAATTTTAAATACTGTTCATTTTTCACACCAGAAAGCGTAAAAATCACATAAGAAACATAAATCCCTCCTTCTTTGCCCATCCACAAGTCCAGCATGTTCCAAAAATCTGCTTTTCCAATACAGAATGTGTCTTTTTGACCTTTAAATGCAAAAATTTTTAGAGCCACCTTTCGGTTTTACAGTGGAAAATACTGAAGATAGATTTTAGATTTTACCGAAGTTCTGCATTATAAGTCAACTAGAAAATGTGAATATGTGATAACCATGGGAATTCTCTGACATGCATACCAAGCCCATCAAAAGCCTTTAGATGTTTTTTTGGGCACACATAATGATGGAATAGTCTGTGTATGTGAGAATGTGTGTGTGTTTGTATGTGCTGTTGTGGAAGAAGCCTGAGCAGTTTAGAACAAACAAGCCTTGTACTGATTGTGTGATTCTGTCAAGCCTACAAAATTAGAGCAGATTTCCCAGGACAGCGCTGTGTCCATCAGAGATTTCGCTCCGTTCCTCCTCCTCCGCTGCAGACTCTCCTGCCTGCATCTAATGAGTTCTGGCTCTGGGGTTGTTTGGGTCTTTTGGTCTAATAAGAACTGGCATGCACAGGCACACAAAGATACACACACGCGTACAAGCAGCATGCATAAATAACCAATTCCACTCAAAATGTCCAATAATCAAATCACAACACATAATGGGACATTTCAGTCTTACAGTGCACTCCGGTGCAGCCTTACCTGCTTTGTGAACTTTGTGAATCTGCTTAAACATAGTTTTGTACCAATCCTTAGGCCGATCCACCGTCTGTGAAGAAAGAAATAACCATAAAGATAAAGACTACAGCTCAAGATAGAAACTGTAAAGGATTCCCACTGTTTTATAGGACATCAATGAGTTGAGAAAACACACTCAGCCTTTGTCGCCATGTTTCACTCTCAGAAAGTTCAACTTATCACAGTGATACGTGGATAAATAATCTACAAGGATTCATTCATTATATTTGGAGATACTCTATGATTTTCATGTTCAGTCAAAAGAAAACAACTTGAAATAGAAATGATGTTTTTCTTATCAGGCAAACGATCGGATCAAGAATTATTAGAAATTAGAAATATTATAAGACTACAGAATTTTATATATCTTAGTAAGATTTATAATCAATTCAGTCACTATAACTGAACGAGAAACAAATCCCAATCGTGAATGTCGAGGGTCTAACGCTTCTTATCCTACACATGTAGGTGGTAAAATAAAGTTACAATCCTATGTCCCTTTTTGAATTGTTCATTTATCTGTTGTTAGATGCTAATTATATGTAATTTACAATCAAAATTGTAGTTTTTTTTTGTATAACATGAAAGTACTTTGATGAGTCATCCAGAACTACAACACGTATGCACAAAAAGAATGTTTTGGAGTCCATATTGCTCCATAATTTCTAGAACACGCCTCTTTTGAGCAGTTCAATCAATGCTAAAACATTTGATTTAAATCTCTCAGACAAATATATCTTATTACAAGTAATTAACATATTGTGGGAAATTGGGAACAGTACTAATGCTTTAAGTGGTCTTTAGCTTCAGTGCAACTCAGCACATTTATTATTATTATTGCTATTTTTATTTTAGCTTAGTACCTTGTAATTTTGCATTACAGTTTTGCAGTCCTCTCTTTAAAAATTACTTTTGGAAGTCATCATGACCAGATCAAGGTCTAACTGAATTGCTTTTCTTGTAATCGTTTGATAGTACGTCATATTTTTGAGACATGGATAGCCACATAAGGCTGATGAATGCAATGCAATGCATACAAATTTTTGTGTTATTTTGTTAGTCTATTATATTGCGTACTAACAACAAACAAGTGAAAAAAACAGGATGCAACATCTTTTAAAAACATCTGAATTTTAACATACTAAATGGCCACATTATGCAAACATATAGCCTAAATAACCCTAAAGCCAGTAACCTGATGAACTACTATGGCAGTTTCTTTTGGTGTGATACTCTCAGACATCAACTTCAACAGGTTTGGTTTTCACTATTCAGGTGTAGAAGCCATGTTGCTACAAAACCAAAGCAGAGGCTCCCGTTGCGGTGCCCAGGAGGAACCCTGGTATGTGTGTCTTTGTATAAACAGTATAGATGTAACAGCTACTTCAAAAAAGACTTAATCCTGTCTTTATTCAGTCGCACTAAACACGGTGTCTGGACTCTGGTCAGAGAAGAGGCAGTTTGGCTCCACAGTGAAGGAGTGTGTGTGACTGTGCATGTAGCATTGGCACAGCAAAGAGACGGGCCAATTACCGTTTCACTCTCCACGGTTACCAAAAAGAGTGGCCACAAAAATGTTTGTCTGCTGACAACAAGGAGCATCTGTTTTTCTTCTTTCCTGCTTTTTTCCCCCCTCTTTTCAACTTTTCTCTTTGGTTTTATTGCTCGTCTCACATTCCGCCTGTTTTCCTTTCTCTCATTCTGTAGTTTAGCATGCCTGCCTTTAAATGCTGCTCTCCCATTAACGGACAGCTAACATGAAGAGTTAATACATGAAAAGCCTTAATAGTGGTAACACACTGGCACACACACTTTCACAAGTAATCAGCGAGGCCCTCACAGCACTAAGGCAAAGACCTTGACAAGCTCATTTTTATAACTAGCACACAGAGGAAGAATAAAAGATACTGAGATAGTGAGAGAGAAAGGGCTTTTAACATGGGGTCAAAAGCTGCTGAAAGTAATCTCTCTTGTGGACCTGATCACATATCAAGACAGTAGAAATGAGTCAAAAGACACTTACATGCTACATTATAGCACCTAATTGAAGCAGTCTGTCCAAATCTATGCATTTAGCTCCATGTGTGATTGACCTCACCGTGCGGATGGCAATAGGGATGCCTGACTCGTCCACAGGGCCGATGCCTTCATAATGGGGAGCTTTAATGACAGAAACCTTCTTTTCTTCTTCTGAGAAGCGGGCAATGGGCACAGTGCTGCTAACACTGGTGTGGCCGGACACCATGGACTCTCTGGTGACTGATTCGCTGCCCTCTAGAAACAAGAAGAAAGAGGAGAGAGAAGAGACAGACGTGTCAGTTACTCCCCAAAACATGTCCTCCATAGCTGGATGATTCTGTCTTGTAAATAAATGTTCCCCAACCACTGTGTCGTGGACCGGTACCAGGCTGTGGATCATTTGATACCAGGTAGCACAGACAGAATAAAAATTCTGTGTTTTTTATTTTAGATCCAGCAGAGTCTACACAGCGTTTTATTCTGAAAAAATGTGTCACTTCCATCTGTGCTTGTTTCCCCCACGTCACTTTGTCAGTTTTCACGCCTGGCCTTCAAATGAAGCCGTCAATCTAACCCCTGTCCAAATTAATAAAAAAAACTAATGTCTCTGGAGAGCTTCTCTGGGAAGCAGGAGAGGCTGAGAGGGGAGTAAAATACATATTTAGCAACAAAAAGTAATTTTATTCATTTAGGAAGCTTTTTAAAATTAAAAACAACAACAACAAAAGATTATTAGTTGATATGTGCACCATGACTGGTCCACAGAAAATTGTCTTGCTTGAAACCAGTCCATGGTGCAAAAAAGGTTGGAGACCGCTGTCCTAAATAATATACATATCATATTTTGCAAATTTTACTAAGCCTGTTGACTATAAACAAATATATACCCCAAAGATCCTTTAACTCTTTTACAGATACGAGAAATCACGATTAAACAAAATAATATCAATACCAATACCAACCATCAATAGCTTGAGATGTGCTTCATAGTTTTTTACATTCTATAAATTCTATGCAACTTCAGAGCAGAATATGCCAATATGGTATACAGCTGACAGAGGTTTATTTGTTTCTTTGACTGTAGGTCATGCGCCAAGCCCAGCTGCAGTTCTGATTCTCATTTAGAATGACTGCAATTTTATAAATCAATTATTTGCCTGATTTCATGCCACACGCTTTCTGTGTTTAGAATGAAACCAAACAGTGCATCTTTTTACAGTGCAGCAATTACTTCACTAATTGTGTATTTGAGTGCATTTTAGCATGTCCCAGTGAGTGGTGACAACACCAAAAGAACTGCTGGCAGATGTCCAGGTGACCTTGGTGTAAACAAAGAGGAGCGACTCACCTGAACTCCTGCTCTGTCTCTGGAACCCAGTGTGGAGTGAGGCCGGGGGTGGAGGATAGGATGGAGGGGACAGGGGCCTCTGTGGATGGCTAGCACTTCCATTCATAGCGTGAGAGAGGACCTGGCCCTAGAGTAACCCACAAGGCAAAAACAAGAGCAGTTAGACACAACTAATCACAATTACAGCAAAATGTACATTAAAAAACAATCTAAAACATTAGAACCAAAGCGTAAATATAAACGATTAGTGCCAACAGAATGATTAGTTCTATAAATCCAACATTAGTCACTATACTGCTATAAGCATTTGTAGGGGTAGGTGAACCAGGTCTGATATAGGAATGGATGGATATGTATATTTGATCTGATATGATTCACAGGAGGTGCTGAATCTGAAGTGACTGTACAATGTGAGAACAGTTAGTGAAGGAAAGGGGCACTTAATGAACCAATTCACTTCAAAACAGACAGAAAAGACAAAAACAGCAATAGCAAATAGAAAACTCTTTCACATTCACCTACATCTCATCATAAATTAGTGGACGTGAACTCTTGACATTAACAAGACAGTGGACATGATATGTTTAGAATGGGAGGCTCTTCTGTGAAATGCTCTCCCATTCAACATGACGCAGGAAGAAATTATTTCATCTGACAAAAGGATAAAAAAAAAAAAAAAAAGAAAAAACAGCAAACAATGCATTTTCATTTTAAGGCTTGCATGTTCACACCAAAGAGTCATGGAGGGTCAACTTAAAACCAATGACTACCTCAAAAAAAAAAAAGTTAAAGCAAAAATTAAAATGGTTCACTTCATAAAATACACTTGTGCGCTATTTACCGTGTACATGATCGCATGCTCTTGGAACAAAATGCATAATCGAGTATCAGCAAGTAGATTAATGCTGTTTTATTTGATTATGATGCTAAGCTAACAAACTAAAACTAGGGCTTGAGGCTGAGTCATTTCAAAAGTCTGATGTTGCTCTTGTAGATGCAGAATTTCTAGATTAGAGATGCAACCAGACTAATTAGCATCTTTGTAAGTGAGGATCTGTGACAGAACAACATCATGCTCAGGATATTCCTCATTAAATGGCACTGATGGAAAATGCAAGTCTCAAGGCTTGCATTCAACAGTGACAATGGGCAATATTTATTGGGACCTAATTTAATGGCAAATGTCAGATGAAAGAATGCAACCTTAAGTGAATATCCAGTTTTAATATCAGTCTCATATATCTGGGAGCACAACATGCACATGCAAAATTCATGCCATAACCTAGATTGTTTATTTTTCCAGGTCCCTTACATCTATTCCCAAGGTCACTACAGTTGTGACGCATGTTACACTTTTAAAAATGAAAACAACAACAACAAAACAGAAATCCATATTCCCCTGCAAGAGTTCAGTCTTTTAAGATGCTAATAGTCTGCAGCTAATGGCTTTCACCAGGGTACTTGTGCTGCCAGCTGACTGGAAAAATACTGTATGACATCATGAATTTTTGATATGAACTGGCCTTAAGAGACAGCTTAATTGCACAGGACTGCAAGAAAAAAGGCATAACAAAGAGAAACACAGACAGGCACACGGAGTTGTAATGAGTACAGACACATCAACATAATAAGGGAACAACGTGGACAGGACTTAATTTTGGTAACTAACAGGTAGGGTGTAGTCGATGGTTAGTGAAAGTTAAAATTTGGTAGTAATCACACACTTTGTGGAGGATTGGTTCAGCCATCCAAATGAATGGAGGGAGGGTGGGAACCATTTGTTCTTGATAATGATGTGTGTTACAGAGGTGACTTGTTTGGATAATTACGTTAGTGACAGTGGCTGCTGCAGCAGTGGAGGCCACAGAAGTTGTTAGCACATCATCAGGGCCAGCAGTGGAAGTGTAGGCAGAGACATGGCTGAGAGTGGGCGATGGTGTGGGTGAGGCGCCAGGTGAGTCCAGGCTACAGATCTGCAGCTCGTCCAGCAGACCCGCCGTGGATGACGAGTAGTGGCTGAGAGCCGACACAGTCACGGGGGAGGCCGAGGGTGACACGCAGCCACCGATGCTCACACTGCTGACTGCGGTAAGGCTCGGCCCACTGACCGCACCAGCTGTGACGCCACCTCCGGTAGGAACGTACGGGGTGGGCGACAGGGCCTTGGGCATTAGGCCAGACAGGTAGTCGAGTGATTCTGAGCTGTGGCAGCGATAGGGGGAGTGCCGTGCTGTGGGGTCAGGGGAGGAAGGCCCCTGGTGTTGGAATGAGAGGGAGTTGATATGAAAAGGAGGAAAGGAGGAGAGTGCTTATTGATATCACTTATTAGCCACGTTGTCAAAAGGGTTGTGTGGAAGCAACATGTGAGCCTAACAGACGGTGAAATGCAAACTGTCATGAGGCTGCAGCATCATCTTCTGAAACATGCTTAATACTGCGAATTGAAGAGGCTCAGTTAGTTCAAACTCTGTGGAAGGGAACAAATTATACGGACAGTAAATGTGGTATACAATAGATTAAAAACTTGGTTATCACACATACAGTACAAGTGCACACAATTGTAGAATCACATTTGGTTGGTTGGACAGCAGTATCAGGTCTAACAAACCAAAGGAAAACACACACAAGTAGCATATAATGTGCATCAAAATACTTGTGCCCACTGTCTCAAGGAATGCCAGTGTCAGACTGTCAGACTCAACACAGCAGAAAAACAGCAATTTTAGCACTTTCGGAATCTCAATTTAGCACAACCCAGCTACAGTGTCTTCACTGTTTCTTCAGTTAATGATGCCAACTGTTATGATGCAGCTGCTGTGTAACACTTTACTCACTCGATGTCACCAAAACATAAACCCAGTGATTGCATTGCAGTGACCTTTCTGTATTTCGTTTAGTCTTTACAGTATGTAGTCAGTAATGTACCAACAGTTCTGCAGGGGACGGTCTTGGTGGAACTGCAGGAGGAGGCTTTGTCGTCTCCACCTGGGATGGAGCTGGAGTTTGATTTGGAGCTTGGTCTGGCAGCTTGGGTTCAACTCTGGTGGTCTTTTTCTGATTCTCTGTGCCCAGGTGGACAGAAAGTGAAGCCGTCTGTGTCGGGGGTTGAGGGAGGATGGGACCGCTTTGTGGAGGTGGGGAAGCAGGTGGAAGGGAAGCTTTGTTCTGGGTCTTAGGTTTGGGATCAGCATAAAAGTTGAGGTGAGCAGGTGGGTCAGGGATGGTGACGGGGGTTAGTGTAAGGGAGGACACCTTACGTTGCTGTGTATTTGTGGTGGCAGATGCACTGAGGTTGCTAATATCATTTGGGACAGTGGACTGATTTAACTGCCGGACTGGGTTTGCACTGGTCTCTGAGTATGAGTAAGAAGATGTGCTCCTAACAGTGTAGGACTCTTTTAAAACTGCTTTCTCATTCTTAGTGAATGTTTGCATTCCGGGACTCAAATCATTAGCCAGGGCAATGAGGGAGCTGTAATCTGGTGGGTTAGTGCCAGTGGGCGAGAAGTGAAAACTCTCTCTCCTGGGGGGCGGCAATGGTAGAGGATTGATTTCCTTGTTAGCCAATTAGAAAGCGGCAGCCAATGTAAGTTCAAACAACAAAAACAAGAAACATCATCAGCACAAAGCTTGATATCATGAAGCTGCACCAAATATATGTCTGGGAAAACAGCATGGTTCTGGCTAAACTATCTGCAATTATGAAGGTTTGTTGCATCATTTAAATAACCTTTACCCACAGAGACTTTTAACAAGTCAAGATTACAGCACAACATGATATAATTCTTTTAATTAAAGTACAAGTACCAGTAAAACTGAAAAAAACATGCTAAATGTCTAGCTCTATTAGGCTATTATGTATTATATTTTACCTGGGTGGGTGACTTTTTGTCCTGAAGGTTGGGTCTGACACTGCGGAAGCCTTTGGCAGCAAGAGATGAGCTGCTGGCATCTCCATTCTTAAGGCCGTCTGTTGCACTGCGTGACCGCCAAGAATCTGCAGATAAATTTAATAATGTTGACATCATGTCCTGCAGCGTGTTTTGATTAAGTTTTCTGGTGGCATACGGGATGTTTCATAGCATCTTTGTCTTGTGCAAGAAGAAAACAGAAGAAAAATGATTCTCCACCAGCAGTCACCAAACAAAGCGGGGACTTACCCAAGTCTGATGAGTGAGAATCACTCCCTGGAGAACAGAGGAGACACAGCAGTAATAAGTGACATGACTGGATGTGTTGTCATATTAATCCCTGGAACAAACTTCAATATAACTGCATCAGAGTACATTTAAAGAAGCTCTCATCTCAAAATACTTGTGAAGATGTGACAGAGACATGCTCTGAGATGTAATTTTCGCATAGACAAAAGGAAGAGACAGAGGTGTAGGAAAGAACACAGAACAGAAAACTAATTGCTTAAGGATTATTATGTGCTCTTAACCTGAAACCAACAAGACAGACAACTTCAACCTAGCAATTACCAAGATCTATTTCTGCTTCAGTTTAAATAACTAATTTTTCCTCCTATATACTACAGGTTGCCAAAACATTTTCTCCTGAAACTGTAGCTTTTTTTTTTTTTTTTTTTTTTTTAAAACAAGAAAACTAATTCTGGGTGTCAATTTAATGCAGCTGATCAATAAACTAAAACTGAAAACAGACAGACTTCTACAAGACAACAATCTAAATCAGAGCAGCAAATTCACAGAAAACCACTTCAGGAAATGTAAACAGGAGAAACTTTTGTAAAAGGCCCCTCACAGTTACCAACATAAACATCACTGAAAATATGCAGGTCGATTTTAAACATGGAGGTCATGCAAGATAAGCCAAACATGTCTCAGATCTTGATGTGAGCTTCAAGTAAGAGCAAATCAATGATGCAAAAACTCTTAGCTGGTTACAAAAAGTGTTTGCAAATGGTAATATGTGCCAAAGTGGAGTCCTGATGTAGTTTGGTGCCCAACTACTGCACATTCCACAATTACTCTTGACTAATTTGTCTTTGTTCAAGTTCATGGAATAAAAAGCTACAGCACAATAACATTAACAAACAGGCTATTTTATGTGTGTTCACTGGAGGGGATGTATTTGCTTCTTTTAACTTCAAAAAATAACTAAGCACGTAGTTAACTCTGAGCTTTCCAAACATCTGGAACCAAATATTTAGTAAATCAACTTTGACTTGGATTGCATTAAGCTGAACCACTGAAGAATTAAGCAGCACTGGACCATTTTAGTCAACAAACAAAGTCCATCCCAGGGTAAGTCCACATTTGTCCAGCAATTTAGGTCAAGGGAGCTGTGCAATGTCTAACCAGTCAACACTGACATGGGGAAAAAAAAACATAGTGCAAAAAAAAAAAAAAAACATGGGTAGAAGAAACAGCAATCAAAACATTTTGACAAGACAAAGTGTAAAATGCACTACACAGACAGAGAGGGAGATGACATGGAGTAGTACAAGAGCATGAAAAGAATGGAAGGAAGATCAACATCAACAGCTGCTTGGTATGATGTGAAGTATGGCAGACTTTGGAAGCAAAATAAGTCTAAGAGAGAATAGACTAAGCAAACAAAAATAAAAGACTTCTACAATGAACTGATTGGAGAAAATAGCATCCTGCAGTCTAAACTTTGCTTAAGCATACCAAGGCAGCCACAGCATATTTGAAAGTATTTCAGATATGCTCAATTCATATCAGGTTGATGAAGCCCAAACAGGATTTCAAAAAAAAAGAAAAGCCACTTTTTAAAGACTTACCTCATGCTTTGACCAATATTTTAGCTCGGTCAAAACTTGGACTGGCCTTGATTTTACGGATTTGGTAAACCGTTGTTATTCCAACATGTGTTCATTAGTGTATTTGTGAGTGTTAGTACCTGTGGCTAGATTTGGTGAGCTCTGGACCCTCTTCATGGGAGAGAGTATGAGTGACAAGGCCACACTTTTGCGAACACATCCTCCGCTATCTGAGAAATCACAGCCAGGCAGGTGATCATAGAGGCAAAGCAGAAGCACACATGCACATGCATGTAAACAATGATGCAAATAAGCTCACACACAAATATGTCCACACGGGAACATAACGCAACCAAGTAGAGGGAAAGCACATGCATTTCAAGTGGCTGATTTTACTGCAGCATATGAGGTGACAACTCATTAAATATGAGCGCAGGTTTTGTCTCCAAAATGGTGCATACCACAATTACAAAATTTAACAAATTAAAGAATATGCTTTAATATGCTGTATTAGCTCATACCAACCTAAATATGTATGTTAGCAGATAAAATCAGAAACTAATTCACTGTGAACTGAGTGACCCTGCTTCTGAATTAGGTTCTAAAAATCACAGCACAGTAGAATCACAGAACAGTACCACAATTCCAGCAGGAATAATGTGATAACAGAAAGTAACAATCTTTAGAGGTGAAAAAAATCAAGAGCCAGTAAGGTTAAAAATCAATGCCTTTCTGTTTACTGATGTGCTTTTGAAAACATCGCCATCAACGGAACAGTAGTGGAATAACTGTCCTTAAATAAAACACTTCCTTTCTAAATGCTTCCTGACATATTTGTCCCATTTTTCACATTGAAGAACTTTGCAATCAAACACATACTAGCAAAGCCTGAGAAAAGCTGCAAAAACTGAGTTCAGTACTTTACTATTTTAGATACTGGACAATAAACATTTTTATTCTACATCAAATGAGTTTTTCTAGTGTTATTAGTGTTGCTATTTTTATGACGTCTTTTACATTGTAAATACAGGCAACTGACCAAATGAGTTAAGCTACCTCTGGCAGACACAAAGAATGGCGGTGTATGGCGGAGGATCATTGATGGATTACTCATCACTGGTTCTGTGGCTGCAATACACACTTCAGCTCAGGATGGCTGCCAAGTTTAGGACAGAGCTTTGGAAATGTGTATACAAAGAATACGAAACTGTGGTTAAAAGCAACAGGCTTTCTATGCTCGACACTTTCAGCTACAATACCTCAGGCCCAAAATGGACCACGACCAGAGTGGTGAAACGGGATTAGAGTTACAGATTCATGCCTGCAGCAGAGTAAAAGTAGCATGTACAGCAGCCAGGAAATAGCTAAATGGCCTGCAATGCAGAAACATAGTGCTGGGCGATATGGAAAAAATCACATATTACGATATGGATTATTTTATATAACGATATATATCACGATATACCACAATAAAGTATGTTTTCAGTTATTCTCTGAAAAGTTTGACAAAAATTTCATTGCTTGCTTTTCTCCATGAAACTTCAACCTGTTGCTAGGGCTGGACCCGAATATCCGGTCCCGATGGTGGTATGCGGATATTAATTTTGAGATCGGAATATTCGCCCCCCCTCCTACCTCCACCCCCACCCCCCGGCGGGCGTTACGAACCGAGCCGAAAAGTCGGCTCTTTCCTCCGTTAGCTCACCGAACCGAATATTCGGGTCGTTCCTCCGTCCGTCCGTCAACCCACCCACCCATCCCACCCCCCACCCTGGACGTTACAGAGCGGACCGAATATCCGGAGCCTAGAAACTGCTATTCGGGTCAGCCCAACCTGTTGCGCGTCCATCGTTCAGCACTCACGAGTTAAGTAACATAAAGCATGTAGCAAACCCACGTGAGAATCAAAGAACGTAAAGCAGCGTCATGTCGCAAAAACCACAAGACGGAGTTTCTTTGCGAATAATTTCTTTTTTATTCGTCTTTATTTTTACTTATGTAAACTCAAAGTATGCATAGTGACAAGAAAACACTAATACAATCGTCGCAGGCTATTTAATGATATATTTGCTGCAATAATTGATAAAATTTGGTTAGAAACGATAGAAATGGCACAATAGACACTTTTCTATCGTTCTCACGATATGTATCGTCATATCGCCCAGCACTACAGAAACATATTAAATATTTACACTGAATTACTAAATGTCAACAATAATTTTTAGTATAAGATAAAGTGCAAAAATTAAAATAGTGGACATGGACTGGATTAATGGACGACTCCCCAATGATCTCATATTTAGTTTACACGTGTTTTTTTGTGCATACCTGTATTCATATTGAAGAGCACTTCTTACTGATCTACTGCAGGGGGACACACTTTCCTGCAAAACAAAAACAAAGCATTTTAAATAAAGAATTAGAGTTTGTAAAACAGTGAAAAAGCTTCTGTCATTTCTGAGGGCTACTGGGTTACTAACAGTACAATGATGAGTAGCTATGTGTAGCTTTCCTGGCCAGATGATCTCACACACATGTCCTCTCGTGCTGAAACATTACCATCCAGCTGCTTTGGCCGCAGCAGGAGAAAAAGGAAAGGCATGTTTCAACTTTCAAGAGCTGATGAATACTCTAAAAGTCTCTAATTTGTCCCCAATCAGAACTGCTTTAGCTGACAAACTCCCACAAATAGCCACAGCTGCCTCCTTGACAGTGAAGTGGTGGATGCTTTGTGCAATAACCACGCCAATAACCACAAGCATGTGACTGTGATTAGTGATTACTATGGTGACTAATTTGGGCTTGTTAGGTTTTACTCTGTAAAAAGTTACAGCAAGCTGTGCACAGAATACACATGAAATATATCAGAAATATTATTAGGTTTCGAAAAAAAAGTTTTTTTCCCCCTTAAATCAACAGGAGGATGTAAAACTGCATGTTGAAAATCTGCAGAGATTAATGATGCTTAGAAGTAGGAATGCTATATGCTGAAGTATTGCAAGTGACTAAGCTGTCAACTAAATTTTAACTTCTGTCACGCATTTTTTCCCATATAGAACACTTCTGGGCTGAGGTGAAGAATTTCACAATATACAATGTGAAAAAACATCTGACAGGTGATCAAAAGCATGTCACTGCACTTCCAAATTTTCATGCAAAACAAGGTGGCATTAGCCTGGTTCCAGACCTCTGATTGGCTCAGTGAAATGAAATGACAGATCAGTCTATTCATCAGGCAAAAGTGGCATATCGTTGTGAGAGACCGGCAACTTCAGTGGCCTGGAACACTGTATATGACAGTAGGTAGCGATAAAGTTATGCCAAAAAGTTTGTGCAGCCCTTACAATGTTCTATATTTCTACAGCTGATCTCCATCATGACTACATCCTTATCTAAGTCCTAAAACCAGCTGTGCAGCTCAGCAGTGGCACTACAAACTATGACTTTTATGCTTTCAATTCTTTTACTGAATTCTCTTTCACTTACATACAAGTATAAGTTTAAACTGCTGTAAATCAACAGATTTTACCTGTCATGTTCAAAAAGATGTTTAAGCCAAATGGTAGGATGTGTCTGAACATACCTTCTCTTAGCTTAGAAAGACATATAATGACCTTTACAGCACACATAAAAGAAACATGAATAACCTAAATGGCACTGATGAATGACACAGAATGCCATGTTTACTTAAGTGGACCCATATGCGATGCCTGGCTATAGGAGCCCTTTCCTTTGAAGTGTTCCAGCAGGATGTGTGATTGATATGAACGGGGCAAACATCAAAAGCTGAAAGCAAAGCACAGACCGTTGCATCGCCGTGTGAATACACGTACAAGTGTGTCATCATGGGACTTAGTGCGTATGACAGATACTACAAGTGGCAATCTACAGTGGCTGCAGTAGGAATCATACATGTCTGGCATGTAAATAACTATGACATACGCATGGCTAACATTACCTTACTCACACGGAGATACTGATATTAAGTTTTGGGAATGTGTGAGGCTATTTAAATGTTAGCGTTCATGGTTCCAGAGGGCTACAGCTGCTCTGAAAGATAGCTTTTGGGATGAGTAACAAATATGTGTCTACATAAAGTCCAGTAATTGTAGTAATAAACGTGCTCATTAAGGATTATTAAAGTAGAGCTTGCACACCCAAATCAATCTGAAATCACTTTTTAAAAACATTCAGTTTTTTCAATTCCTATATTAAGCACAGTTGAGTAGAATCCAGAGGTGCAAAATTATGTTGCGCTACAAACAGTGCTGGACATACAGTGAAGGCTGATGGAAATATATACATTGAGGTTAATCCTTGTTTAATCCTTTCTAACAAACTGTCAACAAATGACACATATTACCAGACATTTGCTTCAACTCTGACAGCTTTGAACCTCATTGCACATTGACAAGTAAAGTCCTGATAATTGTGGCTGTCATTTACTGGTGCTAATTTTGGAAAAGGTATGCAACCATATTCAGACATCAATGTGTAAAGTGCCTTAGTAGTTGGCTGTAGCGATGAGTGTTACTACATGGATGGCATAACATTAACATGTATTTGACCACGCTGACAACTTTACAGGCTTGATTCAGTTGAGAAGATGGGAACCATCCAGACATGGAAACAGGCATTTCCTTTTATAACTGAAAGTGATCAAGTCTTATAAGAAACATCCTTATTATGACAAAATATTCTCATTATGACAATGTATACTGTATATTTGTAATGAGAAATTCCATCCAGTACAATGAAAATTAAGTAGCAGAATTTCACTTAGTTTAAGGCTACAGCGCATTAGTTCAAAGTTTCTTTACATAAGAATCATGCCACCATCAATAAACAATAAGCTGGTCATTAGCTTATTGTAGATATATGTATTGCTAAATATGTGGGCTGATAAGAAATTTAAGTGTAGAAATGTCAGCTAATGTGTGAGCAAATTTAGAAACAGTAACTGTCAAAGTTCATTTGTCAGCTCTCTAATATGTCCTATTTACTGTGTATAGCTATATATGTACATAAAGAAATATTATTATAGGACAATATGTTCCTGTATGATTTTTTTAACTCCTAAATACTGTTTATCAGTATCAGCGTTATAAGCAGTCAGGCTATAATTAAGGGGGGAAAGGCTTGGAATGTGCAAGTTGTTGTTTTGTTCCATAACCTATAATGTATTTACTCCATTTTCATGCTGAAACAACACTGTCTTGGAGGATTGGTTCACAACATGGCTAACGCTAACATAACTGTGGTATTTAGCTATGTACTGTATATTGTGCCATTTATTCTGCATGGACAAAAATTTAAGTTCAAGCAAAATGGAATTGTGCACAGCCAGATTGGTTGCGTCTACTCAAATATGCAGAAAAGATTTAATGAGAGCAAATACACTTACTGTACCAAGTGCAAATAATACTACTAATAATAATACGTAATACTTATATAGCGCTTTTCAAGACACTCAAAGATGCTTAACAAAGTGGGTAGGAACACACACAAAAAATATATAATAAAAATAAATAAAACACAGTGGAGAAGGGAGCATATAGAAAAGGGGGGTTTATGGGTTGTAAGCAGCATTAAAAAAATGTGTCTTTATGGATTTTATATTCTATTTTTTTAGATATAGTATGGACAGTGCTTGGAATTGACCAGTTATGTTATATACTTGTGTTTCGCCAAAATTAGACAAGAGCACCATAAAAGTATTATAGAATTTTATTACAGGAAGTATAGCTGTCTCTAGGTCAAACACATAATACTGAGCTCAACCTCCATAGAGACTTTCCATGAATTTAATAAGAGCTCTAGGTAGCAAGTATAATTTGATAATATAACCTCATTTATCCATGTATAATACTATGTTTTTGCCACCATGTGAGGATTTCCACAGTTAACACAGCGAACGCTGGTGAAAAGGAAATACAACTGCTTGTGGGGTTGTGTGAACCTCTACATCATGGGATACTTTCTGTCCCTCAAGACCTAATCCTCAACCTCATACAGTATGTCCTCATAAATCTGTCTGAGAAACAAACACACACACATATACACGCACACACACACACACACACACACACACACACACACAGAAACACACATAGGGGTAAATCATGGGTCTGGCGTCGCAAGCTGTCGGCGTCCAAATGATGGTCAGATTATAAACAGCATCATGTTTCTTGGGGACAGATCAGCGGCGACACAGCAGCTGTGGCTGTGGTGTAATGCTGTGGCGAGACACGGGAAGAAAACGCTTCGGGCTCTACACCTCTGAACAACTCTGCCTATTTGTCAGAATAGACCTTTTTACCTTTTCAATAAAAAGCATTCAGCTCTCTCTAAAGCCAGTGTTAGATTATTAGCAGCAAATGCCCTTTAGTATGCATTTCAATATATATGATAAATATCTCCATTAATATTTAGCAAATGTTTCCTCAAAATGCTTACTGCATTATTTACATGGGAAGCAGTAGAGATAAATGCTGACAGACCAAAGCCTTGCTATTTTGTCGTTTTTAATATTAATAATATCAATTCCCAAGACGTTGAATAAATCCTCGGATAATAAACAAAACACCCTCATTTTCCGATGAGCTGTTTGGGATTCTTTTCCTAGTTCTGCAGGCCACAGCACTTGGTATGTCAAGCTTCTTTCGAGTCATTTTATTTTCTTGCTTGACCGTGGTTTATCCACCAACTGTAATTTAGGTGCTGGTAGGCCACTCTGGAGACTAGTGCGTGTATAATTACTGTGTGCAATAGCCGTGGGGCTGCAAATACACAAGTCAGAGCTATGAGCCACAGAAAGCTGTGATGTCCAACATGAAGCCCATCAAGTCTCATTAGTCTGCTGAGTGACGCACTGGGACCCATTTGGTTTGTGTCAGTGGACTAATAGTGTTAGAGCACTAAATACATAAGATGCTATAGTAGCTTTGCTAGGTAGCTTGTCCTGCTGTACGACTGTATTAGAAAAACACAATTGCTGATGTGAGTTTGTCACCAGAAACTGTTTCCTAAACTCTCCTTCCCTTTACGACATGTTAATTTTCAAAACTGTAAAAGTTTTAATATTGTTGAGTTTGACAAATCTCTTGCTGGCACAAAATTCACCTCTGAAGAAGACCACAGATAAGTCACAGTGAGCAAATGGGAATTTCCATGTGTAATCTGTGTGTGCCATTTTAATTATCTCATAAAATTAGAGCAGAGACAGCACAACAAAGCCAGCCCACTGGAGACTGAGGTTAAAGCCTATCAGAGAATGGAATGAACCGCACTGTTTGGCCATATTAACAAAAAAATCTCCACTTAGTTAGGATGCTGTGAAAAAAATGAACACAAAGAAAAACATGCCCAGTGTATGACAATCAAAAGCAAGGAAACGCAAACATGTCCTCAAAGAGCGCCGATCAGGATGCCATTAGTCACTGGCAGACTGTTTCCAGATAGACAAAACAAGCATCTAGAAGCAAATATGTGTCTATGTGTCAGTCGTGTCTTTCATGTAAGTTATATACAGTCTGTGCCTGAAAATGTCCTTGCCTTGCAGATTAGAAAAATGCCACTGGTGGAGATCACTTCCATGCTAAAAATAATTTGGAGGAGGATGGCGGTAACCCCAGGAAATGACATTTACATTATATTTACAATGTATTGCTAACATTGTGTCCATTTGTCCAAAAACGTTTCTTTAATTTCAAGTTATTGTCCTAACTGTGAAAGTAAAACACTGCTAATTTCTCTCTCAGCCGCTGGTGGACCTGAATAGGACATTAATAAAACGATAATCATGTAATCACATTATTTTCAATTTCTTATTTAGATCCAGCAGTCTTCCCTCTAATCATAAAGATTTGGAATGAATAATAATTTTTTAAAAAAGTTCCAAAAATGCTTCTCAGAGTAAACAAGAATCTCCCACTTCTTATTTAGGAAGGTATTTCTTCTTCACTTTAAAATATCCCTTCATACACAACATGTCCCATTTACAAAACAAGGGACAGATTCAAGAACTTGCGATGTCAGTTACTTACAATATATCTATAGCCACATAAACAAACACACACTAAAATCTACAAAAACTGTCCTTTGTCCGATTAATTATGTTTCGTTAAGTGTGAATGCTTTCTGCTTGATTCAGTGTTTTTTATTGACTTGTAGCAATATTTATTTCAGTGCAAAAGCATTTTGATCTGGTAACAAAAGACCATTTTTGTGTGTGCACATGCAAATTCATCAGAAGAAAGTGAACAGTCAGTGGAGATAAACTGACGATGGCCTCAGGGTCCTGACCCTCCAGTGGTCACTCTGACTGAGACATACTCACAGGATGTCAACAGATTAAGCTCCTTAGCAAATCTATTTAAAGACCTAAAAGACCTAGAAGTCAGCACACAGACGTGTTCTATTTAACTCTTCCTATAGAGAGGAGCTGCCAGCTGTTACAAGCCTAATAATAATAATTAAAGAAACATTCCAACAGAAATATTGATATGCCCTAGGTGCAATATTATGTGTGAATGAACTGGAAATGTTAGTAACCATTAGCTACAAGCTAGAACTAAGGAATTTAATGGGGATAAAAGTGAAGCATAAAGCAGAGCAATCTGTAAAATCGAAGGAATCGAAGAGAACAAATCCCTTTTTAACAAGGAGAAAGAATGCCTCTGGAGATCCAACATAAATCCAGACATGGCGAGCCTGAAAGCCAACTGACAGGAAGAGTGACCCCCTCCAAAAAAGGCAGAATTTAGAATTGCTTCATTCCTTAATTTCTGAATCGGAGCCAAGCTATTTTAATGGTGCATTTTTGTGGTGAAAACGTGGGGAGTGCAGGGTGTGGTGAGAAAAACAAACCCCAGAAAGGCTTGGGAATCAAAAGAGTCTATAAGGAATTGTGCTTTGAATGGACACAAGAGCCTACAGCATATTTATGTTAGACATCAGCTAAACAAGTGAACAGTTCCACAGTGTATAAATCAGTGTTGGAACACAACAGAGGAGAACCACAACTGCAACACCTTGAGTTTAGTATTTTACCTTTCTATGGTGCACTTCTGGAGCGCAAGGGCATCTGAATTTATGGAATTTGTATTTCCAATGAGCAAGAGAAAACAAGTTCTTATCAAGGTTTTGCTTAAAACTCCTGGCATCTTGGCAGAACAGTCTGAGGTAGTCACACAAAATTACATTCTGAAAATGTCAGCATAAATCAACTTTCAACAATGATGGCACCACCTTTCAGAACAAAATCTAATGTCAAAATGATTAGAGAAAGTGATGTTAAACTTTAAACCAGGATGTTTTTTATGCATTTTTCAGAGGATTTGGTGGAAACTCTTGCTTCTGAGCTTTAATGGGCACATCAGAACAACACCCGTTAATATGCTAGTCACACCCCAAAAACAGACAATAAGAATATTCATACATTTTTGATTATTGTTTAGGATATGTTTTGCTAGATCTAATTAGTACAAGTTAACTGTTTCATGCTTGAGTTGCTATCATTTTAGCACACTGCCGTTGTTAAATAGCTTTAGAAGGTCGCGGCTTGCATTTTGAATTTAGAAAAGAGGATGACTCTAACCACTAAACAGTCGAGGCCTTACACTCACACCAGTCATAAATATGTAAAATATTCACACAAACCCTGCTTCAAATCAAAATATAGTAAAGAAACAATATTTCCCTTCAAACGAGTCCTCATGCAAAGCAGTGTTTCATACTTCATTTTTTCACACAAGTACAAATCAGTTTGCTGTTAGATGCAGGTCATTTTACAAGGAATGTGTCATCAGTGCCATGCAACTGTTTGAACACAGCATTACTGCCACTAGTTGAACAACAGCCACTTCCAACAGAGTCTCCGTTATCAGCCTTGTTTGTTCAACCTTGCCACTCATTAGCAGACCCCCCTCTGGCTGTATGAATGGATAGGGGAGGTCAACACACTGACCCTGCGTGCCCACTCACTGCCCATACTGCAAACAACAGAGGACCGTGTGTTCTGCAGATTGCATCACAGCGCCGCTAACGAGCAAAGCCATTGGCCTGAGAGCACTAATGCAATTATGTAAGACAAGCCCCGCTACTGTGAGTCTGGGCTATGGGAGAAGAAGAATGAACTGGATGTGACAATTTGTGGGTTTGTTATCTTATCAGGCCCTATAAGGAACTCAAGACGCATTCGGTGGACTCTGCTGTGCTGTTCACTGAGGGGAATGGAGAGATGAAAGAGGAAGCAGAAAAAGAATGGCAAGAATTGCATGGAAAGAAAAATGAGAAACAGAAATGAACAGAAGAAGACTTCCATTGCATAGAGGAGAATACAAAACAAAAGATGCACAGTTGAAAATAGGGAGCAGCCGATATAAGCATGTTGTATTATGTAAGCTGCCTTTCGAAAGCCGTTAGTGGACACACAGCAGCACCAGTAAACAATACCTTTAGAGCTGTTCCATGTGTGCTTCTTGAAGATTAGAGCACTGTATATAGATGTAAAGCCAGCGATTACAATACCATACAACTCCAGGCTTCAAACTAAGACAAACACAACGAGGTAATATAGGCATACTTGCAGAGAGATAATGGGGCAAGCAAATGGAAGGAAATTGTTGGCGATGAATGCCAAAGCAATTTTCAAAGATAAAGCCTGACGAGACATTTTGATGTAGTGTTACAGCCAGGCTCCCATTATGGTTTCAGCTTTTTCAAACGGTTGAGTGAGGGGGGTGGGGGCAATTGTTGGTCAACTAGGAATCTCAAACACTTAAGTAAATATGATGCTTAAATTACAATGCTGCCAACTGAAGACAAACCCTCACTACATTTTGTTCACATAAGATGGCAATCACTGACTCTACAAAAGCAACAAAACAAGGCTACAGAGATAATAATGAGCATTTTGAGCTCTTAACTCTGAACTAGCAGGAATATAAGGCAGGTAAATGTCACCCAATCCAGATACAAGAGTGAATCTCAGATATAGCACTGGTAAGTCCTATTCATTACAGATGCAGAGGATGTACATAACACCAAATACATTGCCACTTGTTACAAATGACTGCAATACTGTAAAAAGAGAATTTTAATAAAAATAAAAACATATATTATGACTTTGCAGTGATTAGCATAAAAACTAGATCCTAGTTTACCATTAGTTTAAGAACTAGTTGATGCAGTGTTTATTTATGACATCTTTTCAAGTACATTGGAGAAAATAAACAAACCAGTTTGAAAAAAGTTTTTCATTTTAGGGAAGGAGTACACTAAAGCAGTGGTTATCAGCTGAGGCTAAGATTACATTCCCCAAACATAGTCCAGATTCCCCAGGTACCAGCGTTGTGTCGAGCATGAAGATAAGAGGAACTTGATTAGCAGGGGTGCTATATTTACTGCCATTAGACACAGTCCTTTAACCTCCAAGGTGCTCTAGAACACTGCAAAAATCTATCTGAGGAATCATCATGTACTACCATTTCAACGTTTTCTACTCTTCAAAGTTAACGCGTCATCATAGAGAAATATAAACTTCACAATTCGAACATGAAAAACCTCAGAGAGATTGGAAAGTGATCTGTTTCTTAGTAGTTTGACAACGAGAAGAAACAAGACAATCAGTTTTCATGAGACTCAAAATTAAAAGCTTTTGCTTTGGGGTACATCTTAGATCATTTCAAAAGAGTTCCATGCCTGATTGCCTCTATTTTCATTGCTCCTCTTAGACAGCATTGTTGAAGTAAATGGAAAATTGCAATTCTACAACTGAAGACTAGTAAGTATGAATCTCAATATTCTTAAATATCTGTATAAGTATAAAAGCATCTCTCAGTATTTTGCACGTCAGACAGACAAAGACACTTGTTTACTGCCACCATTCCACATGTTCACATGGGACTGAAACTCAAGAGTCTTGTGTTTGCTGTTGTTAACTTTGGAGCGTCTTTGTCCTTTTGCGTATCAGCTTTTAACAAATACCCACTATCAGTAAGGAATGAGGAAGAGGAGGGTCAAAACAGAGTTACAGCAACATGGGAATTGAAGTGTTTTTTTGCTGCTGAATAGTGAAACAATAGTATTTCTGTACAGCCCTAGTAGACTCTGATTTGAAAAACACACATCTGGACTTTATTCTCAACATATCATTTAAAATATCAGTGTTCAAGTATGACTTATTTCAGTCTTTCTACAACTTTCTAGGCCTTTGTAGGTACAAGTAACGCAGAACAGTTTTACAAGAGCACAGTTGAGTTATGAAAACAAATTAAGTTTTAGTGGGACTGGAATGAACCAGTCATACATATGAATACTGACACCTATACCATTAAAATATGTGTTGCCCTGTGACGTCTGCAGCTAACAGACACAGCATCTCTCTGTATGTGAAATCCAGGAGAAAGTGAACCAAGCAGCGCATGCTTCGAACCGAGGCTGGGAACCACCCCTTACTGTGTACCCAAGGGGTCAAGGTGACATTCCACAACACCTCTGAGACTGGCCTAATGGAGGGATTGGTGCATGGCTTTTGTTGAATGGGAAATAAGAGACCATGAAAAAGGGTGTAACAAGAGATGGAAGCACGTAAAAGGGGAAAGAAGAGGAAAATGAGATTCTGGAGAAAAATTATGAGAAGAGGTTAAGAGCACAGGCAAGTTTCGGGGGGTTGGTTTCAAATTTTATCAAGATACACGCCTGATTTTCTTTTGTGTGGACTTAATTTCAATGTTCTCTTTTCAGTAAAAACATCACAACTATATCCACAAATCTGGTTGGGTCATATATAAAACTTTTCAACTCTCAAACTGTAATCTAAGTAATTTACTGATACTATTTCTGAGGTGACCACGGTGGAAACCACTGTTTTTATTTGACACCATTTCCTCTGTCCACTGTCACAAAAGACAAAAATTCTACACATGCCCTATCATTGTGGGCTTTGGCAGAACAGATAAATACAATTCCCTTTTGGTGTTGGGGTTGTAAAGTCTATTCAGATCTCTTTTAATTTGCATTCTCTTTAAAGTATGATGTGCTCATAACAAGTAAATATAGACACATGACAATTGAGAAGACATCCCTACAATATCTGTCGGTATTCAAGAGTGGCATTATAAAAACACTTTAAAATAAACCATTTAAATATAATGAAACATCATCTGAATACTTTAGGATGAATCAGGAAAGTTAAATAAACCTTTACTGAATCCACAATCTTAAAAAATTGAATTTCATAAATATGCTCTCTTGTTATTTCACATTAAAATATTCATTAGCATCAATTAAATGCCATCCTGCAGTATGTTTTGTGACATTTAACCCTAAAAGTGTGACCCACAAACCACAGTGTGCAGGTGCGACAGTCATTAAGCAAAGAAAATGTAACTCTTACCGTCATAAAACCAAAAGACTGGAGGCTTGCTAAGAAGAGTCAGGTATAGGTGAGCTGTGAGTCCAATTCCTGTTCCTTCTTCTTTTCTGATTATTTTTCTCTCCGCTCAGGATAGGCCTCTCCTCTGGATTGAGCTTTAGTCCCGGATCTTGCCCCGTTTAATGCTGAGAAGCACAGAGACAACAGAACGAGGAGAAAGTTAGAGAGCCGAAGAGAGGGAGTGACGGGGGAAAGAGAGTTCCCTGTTTGGGTGAAGCAGTGATCAGATACAGCTATTTTCAGACTCAGGCATGCTCGTCTATGAGACTGGAAAGTTACCCCCAGTGTAGATGGGTGGGGGCAAAGTGACAGGGCTGACTATCTCTATTTTACCACACATTTACGTGCATGCATTCCACAGCCTACGCACACACATGCACGCAAAGATGGACTAAATCTAAGCACGCATACAGTGAAAACGCCAACACAGTCACACACACACTATGTAATTCTATTGTACATATTCCCACATCAGGTAGGTACACCTTTGACAAGTTAGGACAGTAGTCAGCCAGAGGCGGTTGTCAGAGAGCCTCCCAGGTCTTAATGTCACACAGTGCCACTGTCGGAAACTGACAGGAGCGTCAAATTGTTCTCACATGAGATTTTCTTTCGCTTTTTGTTGCTGACCATTTGACTTCCTGCCAAAAAAGCTTGCTCTGAGATGTGTAAATGAAGCCGCATGCACATGACACGCACGCCTTTTCTCTTTTTATCCACGTCAATAAACCATGTGCTGTCAGTGTCATATCGGGGCGTAAATATAAATACAAATTATGTGGCCACTCACCTGTTTCATTAGTAATCTTTCTTCTGTGTAATCCATATGGGAATGTATATTTGGAAATGACCACACACATACACACACTCAAGCTGAATATATACAGGAGAGAGGTCAGCCAGGAGCACCTCTAGACCCCAGACTCCCTGCTATTCCCAGAATGATGATGTAACTACTGCTATTAGCATCTCATATTTAGAGCCTGGATACCTAAAACCAGCCAGGGAGCTACTGTGCAATATGCTACTTGCACATTATCCGCCTCCTCCTTTAAAACCCATATTCAACAACGCACAAGTGTGGCATGAAAATCAGCTAACTAACAAATCACTGAGTGGTAGGGTTCAGGAAGAGTTCGGCAGTCCCTACAAAAGGAAATTCATTAACCTATGGCTGCTCCATCAAGTGAGTGGTGACTTGTTTTCAACCCAGCCAAAACAACTGTGTTCAAAGTATGATGTTTCAACGTTTTATTCAGTGAGCCGTGTCGTGACATCATTCTACCTCCTGGCCTTTTTTTAGCTAGCACGCAAACAACTAAAAACAATCACCACATTAAATGAGGTCACTGTAAGTCTCAACAACAATGAGTTTAACTAGGTAGGCAACGACTATTTTAGTATAAAGCCACAAAGGGACAACACTAAACTCATTCACAAGCTCAGCCAAGTGTCAACCTGTTGCCAAGCTTTAAATCAAATGTGGACGGACTCAGTTGAGTTGTCCTGGATCAACACTATCTGCGTCTGCTGTCATCGTGCCAATGATGAAGTGGTAATGTAAAAATCCCATCTACACGGGCACAAATGGCTCCAGTGATAAGTAACACTCCTGTAACTATGTCCCCCAAACACCTCAGCTTCAGACCCAAAGCCCTCTGCAGTGATCAGTGTGTCAGCAGACATTATCAAACAGCAGCTGGCCCCCAGAAACTTCTGGTCACGTGCCAAGGATCACTGAGGTATGGTGAAAAGCTGACAACTGACAGGTGCTAATGATGTAACCTTGGGGCCAAAATCAGGGTAGTATCAGGGGACCAATAAAGTCCCGTCCTAAAGCGCTCTACTTTCCTAAGTCCTTTTACAGACATCAACTAAAGTAACCTACATGTCATGTAAAAAAAATGTAATGCAAGATCTACATCAGTGTCTAAACAAACATGTTTGACAAGTGTGATTTTACATCCACCACGCATTAAAACTTCATTCTGTCATGAATAAGCATGTCCTATCAAGTTTTGCATGCAAAGGAATGATTTAGAAAAACAATTAAAACCAACATGACACAGCAGCAGCCTGGGAGCGACCTCATTAAAGCACCCGTGCAAACTATTTTTATAGAGACTGACACAAACTCACACTCAAACGCACCGACACTTTGACCTATGAGCTGCTCTGGACTACAGTAGCCGCGTCGACATGGTCTCACCCGTACGGTTTCAACACCTAATTCATTATCAGCTTCTGCAAGGCCCTGCCATTCCCAGTTAAGTAAGTGGCAGGATATAAAAAGCAGAAGAGCTGTGCATGTCGTAAGTGTCACTTACTGGAAAACACTTAAACCTGGGAAAAGATCAAAAAAGTGCATTCACAAATAAGGTTTACTCTTCAACAGAGATGGCGCCAGTGTTTTGTCGCTCTTCCAGAACGCTCATTCCAGCGGAATATGAGACAGGAACTCCAATATGTTATGTGTTGACAGTGTTTTCAGATGTAAATTAAGACTACGGACAGAAATATTACCTTTTTGATTGGTGTAATCAATTCCTACAGGGAATAGCAGACAGCTGTACTTTCAGACGTGCCCATTTGGACATGTGATTAACTGGATACTACTGCAGCAAATATCTGTTGCTGTTTGTGTGTCTTTTTGTTTACAATGAACAGATATTGTGGCAACTGTGTTAAATGCTGCATCTATCATAATGTGCAGGCATTCGGTGGCAAACATTTGACTATAATCATCATCTGAAGTGTGACAGAGTACATTTGCAAATTCTGTTCTGGCTTTGTACTTAGAGTACTTCCTTTATGAGGGAATTTTGAAAAATTTCCCCCTTTTCTGGTGCTGTGATAAACTTGTGTTTGTTCTTACAAGCACTGAAAAGGATGAAATAAAATTCACAGGACTAAAATAATATTCGTATGCGATGAATCAAATGAAAAAGAGTCCTGGTTGGGAATGGCTACTCAAAGTAAAGATGTACTGACTAAAGAATTGAAGATTTTTGAATTTGAAGTTATCAAACTGCTAAATGCTCTGTCTGCAGCAGACATGTTGGAAACACACTGCACACATATAAGTGTTTTCAGTAAATCTAACCCACCTCAATGGGTCTTAGGGCATTTCTTCTGAAACCATAAAATGCAAATCGTGAAAATAACATGCACTTTTTAACAAAACAATGTACTTCATCCAGTTTTTCTGTACCTGCCAATAAAGTTTGTACATGTGATCACTATACATGAAATGCATAGGCACTAGTATGCTACATTGAAGCCATACTGGGTGGAATAAGAAGTGCTTCCCCTTAGTAAACCTTACATGAACGCAATTTTTCAGTCTTTCAGTTAGTGAAAATAGGCTTTTCTGTGCCACTGTTTCATGTTGTTAGTCACATTTATTCATGAATGAACAAATCTGGCCCCTAATCAAGAATGATCAAACCCCAGAATGGTCAAAAATATATCAAAGCAGTTTATAGCATAAAGTTACCACTACCAAACGGCATGGTAGGTGCTATAGGTCGCTGAGAAAGTTCAGGCAGCGAGCGTTTCCTGCAGGCAGTGTCTTTTATCAGCGAGTCTAGGAATTAGGCAGCTTTTCACACACCACTTGAGCCATGACATCAGCCTCTGAAGAAGGGCAGAGAGAGAATAGACGAGATAAAGGAGGAAACACAGCAGAGGGACAATGAGCAAAGAGAAGGCACCGAAACAAAGAAATAAACCGAGAAAGGTTAAATTAAAAAGGGATACGTGTGTGAGTGTGTAGGAGGGAGAGCATAACAGAGCAGAAGATACTGACAGTCCTGCTGTTACAGTCTTTACTTTCAGAAGAAAACATATCACATTCTTCTATTCCCTGATGACCTGTCTTGATCTCCCTTTCCTCCTCTCACCCTCCACCTCTATCGCTCAAACATACATGAACGGTAATTCTAAACTGGCAGGTGCAACCGAGTTGACGCTACCGAGCCATACTTTCCGCCTCATTGACCATCAATCAAGTCAAAAAGCTACGATCGCTCATTAGGTGTGTATATTTAAGCCGGTATGAGAGGCTGTTTATTGGCGCTGGGAGACAGATAGCAGCCAACTGTTGCTCATCATATTGCCTCCCATTGCGTCGCTTCCTCTCTTCCAAGACACGTGCAGTCGTGAAAACACATAAAACAGTATATAAACTAGAAAAGCACTCAGAAAGCGCAGTACTCTGCCAAGGCTGCTCAGTTGACGTATCATTTCCAATGGATGAAATCTTTAATAAAAAATTAACTTGCGCTGAGCACAGGCATGTGTTATGCATATGCATGTTATGTATTTATACCGAATTGCAAGTAAATTACTCTTATAAAGGTCTGTTGATCAGTTCATCACTTTTGGCAAGTCTTTGTTTTGCTACTGTTAAAGTAACCGTTCCCTCCATGCTCTTATTTTGAAGACGTATTTTTAATGTTGCGGGCTTTTATTTTTTCACCATTCCAGTGGGACAGGAAGTGTTTATCTAAGAAGCGGTTTCTCAACATGACGAAGAAGCTGTCGAAAAGTCCGAAAATTCACATAAAGATGAAAGAAAATGGTTCCACGCTGTTGCTGTTTAGCAAAGGATGTCTATAAACTTATAAGCACTTAGCGGGGACAAGGTCTTATGGTGAAGAAATGAGTGAAGGACAGGAAGGTGAATTTGTGTTCAAAATAAGGCTGACGGCTGAACTTAACGTGTCTGGCTGGGGTTTGCTACATTGCGTGACCTAAATATGTAGCGGGCGGCAGGAATTGATGGGGCTCAGAAACACTCCACAGTTTAATCATTTGTTCCTTGTATGATTTCCAACTGATAAATCACAGTCATTTTGTAGTAGGATCGCAATCATGTGATCGTCAGCGGGTAACTGACACAGTGTTCACGTCATGGTTACAGCGACACCATGCTGGCTGCTATATCTGGCAATGGGAAATCCATAACAAATCCGTGGATCCAGATTATAAGCCGAATCACTGCCAAAATCTAATCAGTTGGTTCTTGTGTCATTTCTGACCTTCCCTGAAAATTTCATCCAAATCTATTTGTCCGTTTTTGAGTAATGTTGCTAACAGATGGACAGACAGACAGATTCACAGACAAACGTATGCCGATCGTCACATAACTCCGCCGTTCCTTGGCGGAGTAAAAATACTGTGCAAGAAGGCCTACAGCACACACACACCAACAACACACACTCACAGGACAGGTAGGCCTCGCTGGGAGTGGTATGAGGTTCCCGGAGTGATAGTGTTACACTATGTGCATAGTGGACGCCTCCTCACTCTCCCAGTTCAACCAGCATTCAAATTAGTCTTACAGATACCATCCATCGCTGTTGGCCTTTTAATTTTTGTCCTCATTACATCATCCTTTCATAGCAGTTATCAGAGCAACGTGAGAAAATGTAAGGGTTGTCCGTAACTTTTTGTTTTAATAACCAGCTGGAGGAAAGACAAGCGATAAAACAACATATTAGTCTTAGAAAGTTTTATTCAAGGCACCTATATGATGATTTAAACTTTTACTTGCAGGTAAGAGGAAACACTTCAGTAGCAGAGAAAAACTCCACCTCAATAAAGACTTTACAGCGCGTCTCTGAGGAATCTGCAACACGAGTTGTAGCTAAAATATTGTGAGGATAATGTTTGGTATCATAAAATACAGTATCTCACAAGGGTACACTCAAGGAATCCTGGTTTTTCTAACTGCACAAGTGGTATAAAACGTAATAAATGTAGCTCAAAGCTGCCATGTGCTTATTTTTTATTATTATTATTATTATTATTATTATTATTACACATGCTGCAATATACTGTATTGCACCACTGTACTGCAAGCGAACAATAGAGATTATCTTAATCTGTTAGGATGTAGGTTAAACATGGATGTTTCTACAGTCAAGCAGGCTGTTTTGTCACTTCATATATTTCTCTCTTTACTTCTAATGTGAAGCGATATTCATTCCACAGCTTAAAAGCTTGTGGTCTCAGCATTTAACATCTTTCCAGCCCGGTGTTGTGCCACAAAGTGTCTATTGGAGCAGTTGCCATTGTATCACTGCTGTTTTAACCTGCTTTGTGGCCTGGATTATAATCAATGTAGTTGTTTTTACCTGCTCAGATAGCTAGGGTTAGGGTTAAAGTTACGGGGTAGAGTTAGAATCTACTGAACTCATGTAATGCAGTATTATTCCTGAGGTTACATTTTAGAGGTAATGGCTCATAAGATAATTGCAAGAGAGGTAATTTCCCTATTTTATATATAAAAGCAATACAGAAATCATGTTAATTACTGTCCAAAAGTGACATTGCACACACCAAAGCCTAAACATTGGGGAAAAAAATACTATAATATTCCCTATAATGCATCTTAAGACCTGATTACACTACAAACTGTGAAAAAGCTTCACATAAGATGCACTTTTGCTATGAGCACAGAAATAAAATTGTGTGTATTTAAACATTATGACTGCTTGATTCAGACATAAGCAGCTACATACTTGAAATACCTTTAATAAACTGCACAAAACAGCTTTAACATGAAGCACAATCAGTTTTTATACATCTACAGCTTCTTGTATGTGGCTCAGTCATAATTTGCTAATAACTGCATCTGTGGTGACTCAATAGTTTGTGTTTGAACATTTCTTGTAACCGAATAACTGACAAAAGTAATGTTTATTATACTAGATATGCAATGAATAATCAATCGGTTTGCCAACTATTAAATATCTCACCAGCTTTTTGATCACTGATTAACTTATCTGAGTAGTATGTTTGGAAAAAAAGTCAAAATTCTCTGATTGTAGCTTTTTAAATGAGAATATTCTATTGTTTCTTTAATTCTCTAAGACAGTAAATTGAATCTATTTGGGTTGTGGACAAAACAAGACAGGTGAGGACGTTATCGAGTTTTGACAAACTCTGATAGACATTTTTCACCATTTTCTGAGATTTTACAAACGAAAGGACTAATGGATTGATACAGAAAATAATCAACACATTAATCAGTAATGAAATCAACTCATTTTGATGCATTCTAAACATTTCTCGAGTCATTTTTGGAAAGTGGAAAATGACATGAAATGAGTTGAACTGGTCCTTTAAAGCAATTTTAACGGGTAAGAAATTACTGAATTGGTTCATGTAGAACTCAAGGGAGGTAAAATTATGCAGAGACGTGAGGATGATTGCTTTTGTGGACTAAAAATCAGTATTTGGCAGACGATCACTTTTTGGCACGCACTTTAATGGACACACAGGCGACTTAACCGCATCCCGGACGAGCAGATTCATTTTCTCGGGTTAATGTTGCTTCTAACGCACCGAAAACACTCCAAATAGCCCGTTTATGTGTTCAAATGGTCTATTTATGTGTTCAAATAGCCCGTTTATGTATTCAAATAGCCTATTAACCTGCTGAGACAGCCTGTTTACCTGCTCAGACACCAGGACGTCCAGCCGCTGGTCGGAGCCGCTGCAGCTGCTAACAGCGGCTCGGAGGGAGAAATATTAGCTAAAAACATTGCCAGTGCTGCGTTTACGTACCTTAAAACCACCGACTCCGGAGCTCACCGTCACGTAACCGGCCTCTGTCAGGTGAAAAAAAAAAAAAAAAGTCCGACACACGGCGAAGCTCCGGCGGCTCGGTTAGCTAGCGGAGCCTCCGTGTGATGAAACCGTACACCTGTTTTTGGCCGGGCTAAAGCGACGGCAACTCCCTCCCACGGGGGGTCACCGGTCCTCGGATAGCAATGCGGTGAAGCTGCCCTCTGTTTTGTTTTTTTTCTTCTCTCAGCACGACAACATAGCCAGTCAGTCACCACATGTCTTTCCTCGCCGGTGCCGGATCTTCCAGCCCAGAGATGGACTGACTTCGCCTTCGCTTCCGTTCGTGTTGTCGGTGAATGATGCCACGGCTCCAAAATGGCCTCTGTTGTGTTCATTCAGCGACAGTCCGACCGCGAGCTTCTCATTGGGTCTCCGTGTAGCCATGGCAACGCCCGCGGTTCAATCAGTGCTGGCAGAGGACACAGACTGCAGAGACACCCTGACCTCACAGGAGCTGATGCAGGGTGAGCGTTAACGGTGAAAACATGGGAATAATATAATAATTTAGATAGACAGATATACCTTATGCATCTTCATGGGGACATTCAAGGTGTCCAGTAGCTCACACGTTACATACATAGATAACAGGAACAGTGTGCAAAAAAGCATGGGATGTGCAAATTGTGCTGGTAGAAAAAAATAGCAAAAAGATGCCTGAAAATGCTGGCACTGAAATGTCCAAAAATTCTTAGTATTTGCTATAAGATGGTTAATTTGATGGTATTACTATAAAATCTGTGCAGTACCTCTCATGTGCAATTATGTTATTTCTATAATTAGTACGTATGTATATTTTGGTTTATTTTTTATTTTGTGCTTCATTTCCTAAATGTTAGCACTATCTTTGCTGCAGTAACAATGCAAATGCCCCCACTGTGGGATTAATAAAAGCGTATCTTATCTCTCTCTCTCTCTCTTTCTCTCTCTTGTAAGATAGAGTATTATATGAGTACAGAAAATAAATAAAACTGAGTATTATAAAGTACCAGTCAGACAGTGATTCAGAGTTAGAGCTCTTGAAGAATTTGCATCTACACAGAGAGAAATATTACCTTTTTGATTAGTTTTATCAATTCCTACAGGGAAAAGCAGACAGCTGTATTTTCCACCGTCACTCATAGGGAATCCAACAGTAACTTTAGATTGTTGGGTTCTCTGTTCTTTGTTTAAAATTTGTAAGGGATTTGCCTTACTATGTGAAGTGCTGAGGTGACATATGTTGTAAATAAAACTGAATTGAATTGAATTACTTTCAGATGTGCCTATCTGGATGTGTGATTAACTCTATACTAATGCAGCAAAAAATCTGCGTTGCTTTGTGTGTTTTTCTTTACAATGGACAGAAATTATGACGATTATCTTAAATGCTGCTTCTGCAAGACCCTGCCATTCCCAGTTAAGTAAGTGGCAGGATATAAAAAGCAGAAGAGCTCTGCATATAGTAAGTGTCACTTACTGGAAAACATTTAAACCTGCGAAAACATCCAAAAAAATTTATCAACAAATACAGTTTACTCTTCAACAGAAATGGCGCCAGAGTTTTGTCGCTCTTCCAGAACGCTCATTCCAGCGGAATATGAGACAGGAACTCCAATATGTTATGTGTTGACAGTGTTTTTAGATGTAAATTAAGATTAGGGACAGAAATATTACCTTTTTGATTGGTGTAATCAATTCCTACAGGGAATAGCAGACAGCTGTGCTTCCAGATGTGCCCATTTGGACGTGTGATTAACTGGATACTACTGCAGCAAATATCTGTTGCTGTTTGTGTGTCTTTTTGTTTACAGTGAAGAGAAATTATGACACCTGTGTTAAATGCTGCATCTATCATAATGTGCAGGCACCCGGTGGCAAACATTTGACTAAAATCATCATCTGAAGTGTGACAGAGTGCATTTGCGATTTCTATTTTGGCTTTGTACTTTACGATTTTTTTTTTTTTTTTTTTAAATTTTACTCTTCTCTGGTGCTGTGATAAAGTTGTGTTTGTTTTTACAGGCACTGACAAGGATAAATTAAAACTCACACAA
Source organism: Amphiprion ocellaris (assembly GCF_022539595.1). NCBI lineage: Eukaryota > Metazoa > Chordata > Actinopteri > Pomacentridae > Amphiprion > Amphiprion ocellaris. Next base: position 26,703,542 of record NC_072769.1, on the reverse strand, counting down.
CTAAGAGACTAAAATAGTATTGGCATGCACAGATTTTTTTAATCCGTGCATGTACTGGCCAAAGAGCTTTTTCTAAATGATCTATATGCAGCAGTCATGTATAAACACTCTCTGCATACATGTAAGTGTTTTCAGTGAAGTTAATCGACCTTAGAGCATTTCTTCTGAAATTATAAAACACAAATCATGAAAATAACATGCACTTTTAAACAAAACTATGTACTTTATTCAGCTTTTCTGTATCCACTAATAGGAAACATGGAATGCATAAGCACCAGTATGCTACTGTGATTGTGGGTAGAATAAGAGGTGCTTCCCCTCACTGTGATTGTTACTCAGCCAAGGAACGTGGTGGAATTATATGACGACTGGCACATGCTTGTCTGTCCATCTGTTATTCAGTCTGTGCGCAACATTACTCAGAAATGGACAAACAGATTTGGATGAAATTTTCAGGGAAGGTTAGAAATGACAGTGATCAGATTTTGGCAGTGATGCGGCTTATAGTCTGGATCCACAAATTTTTTAAAGATTTCTGTATCATTGCGAGATAGCAGTACAGCGTCACTGTAACCATGACAACAAGTGAACACTACGTCAGCTGCCTGCTGACAATCACATCATTGCGATCCTACTACAAATCCACCACTGCGGACTTATCGGGACTTATCCGTTGGAAATGATACAAAGGAGAATTGATTAAATTGTGGGGGTGTTTCAGAGTCCCATCAGTTCCTGCCGGCTGCTGCATATTTAGGTCACAAGATTTGGTATCCGTACATAATGTACACATGCATAACATATGCCTGTGCTCAGCACAAGGTCATTTTATTTGTGTGTAGATCTATGGACACATAGATGTGATTTCTGCCACGATTTTTTCAAGATTTCACCCATCGGAAATCATACAACGACTCAGCAGCCTTGGTGAAGTAGTGCGCTCTCTGAGTGCTTTTCTTCTTAGCTATTGCAGTAGTAAGCCTGATATGTACACAGTGTTTTTAGTCTTTTAGTTTGTGAAATAGGCTTTCTCTCTTCACACTATTTGATGTTATTAGCCAATAAAACAGGCAGGCAGGATTAGGCCCTCAGCCTAAAGTTAGGCAGTGATTCAGAGTCTTGCTAGGACTAAGTTAGAGCTCTTGAAGAGTTTGCATCTGTGTCTGTTTCCCTGGTAGCATATCATGTTGTCATCAACCTATTCCGAGGGGAATGTTTAGCTATTAATAAATGACAATTAGGTTACAGCTGGACCTCCTTGTAGAGGGGAGCGTTTTGAGCACCAGAGAGGACATTCTAGCAAAGAACTGGAAGCAAACGGTGGAAGAAGTATTCAGATGCTTTACTTAAAGTATCAAGTCCTGCACAAAAGATCAAAGTTTTTGCAGCAAAATGTAGTTAAAGTGTTCATTGCCTCTATCGCTCAAACACACATGACCAGTAACTCTAAACTGGCAGGTGCTCACACTAGCAGAGCCACGCTTTCCTTCTCATTGACCATAAATCAAGTCAAAGGGCTACGATCGCACATTAAGTGTGTATATTTGAGCCTGTCTGAGAGGCTGTTTATTGGTGCAGTCAAACAGATAGCAGCCAACTGTTGCTCATCATATTGCCTCCCACTGTGTCGCTTCCTCTCTTGTATGCAGTCACAGAAATACACAGAAGAAGGCAGTGTTTTGAGCACCGGGGAAGAAATTCCTGTAAAGAATTAGAAAAGCAACCTCAAGCAAGTGTTGGAAGAAGTATTCAGATGCTTTCCAGAAATCAAAGTACCAAGAACTGCATGAAAAATCCTACTTCAGTAAAGGTTTTTGCAGCAAAATGTAGTTAAAGTGTTACAGTAAAGGTGTCTCTGGCTGATCTAGCTGTTATATCTGACATAATTATCGTATTAATACTAAAGCATTAGTGTCTAAGCAGCATTTTACTGCTGCGGCTGCTGGAGATGGTGCAAAACTTTGCTCTGTTTTATTTACAGATACATCAGATAATTCTGAGAGGCTGGATCATTGGACTATTTATTCAAATGAAACCATGTGAGAAGTTTAGAGGGAAAATCACTCTTTGGTCGAACATTTAACTTACAGACATCCTAAACGTGACCCTAACTACACTGATTTTCATATGGGGAAAGGTTGGAGACCTCTAGAATAATACTTAACTTTGGGCTGTACTTTAAAATCTTACTCTATTGTCAGGTAATGTCAAATCTACATATTAAAACTAAAGCTGCCAAATAAATGGAATGGAGTAGAAAGTAGCTGCAGTATTTTCTTCTGAAATGTGGTGGAGTGAAAGTATAAAGTAGCATAACATTGTAAAGTCCAAGTATCTCAAAACTGTATATTAGTACAACACTTGAGTAAAAATACTTAGCTACTTTCCACCCCTGGTTCAAGCACACCAACATTAAATTTGCTCAAATGTCCTCAATCTACACAGTTTCATTATCAAAAGCAAAGTGTGAGCTAACTGAATAAATATTAATTGGTAACAATGAGTTGCTTCAAAATGTGAATTACTTTGTTATTTGTCCCCTGGTGTGATTTTTAGAGATTACAGATTCTTGCGCTGACACGGTGTTAGTTTTTACACACTGTTTTTCAAATTAAAACTGACATTATGTTGCTCTGAGGGCTGCTGCCCTTGCTGGGCAAATGCCATAAACTGAAGTATGAGTTTGTGTCTTGAAGTATCTCCCTGTAATAAAACTGTATTTGTTTTAATTCTGTCTTCATTAAGCAAAGCAGCTGAACCGTGTCTTGATTTTTGATGGCTTAACTGAGGAATTCTCCCCCTGTGTGTCTCTCTCACACAGCAGCTATTAAATTATTCACAGACTGGATCCAGTCCCTTTTAGTCAGTGCAAGGTATCCTATGACCATCATAACATGACCTTTACTCATCTATCTATCTATCTATCTATCTATCTATCTATCTATCTATCTATCTATCTATCTATCTATCTATCTATCTATCTATCTATCTATCTATCTATCTATCTATCTATCTATCTATCTATCTATCTATCTATCTATCTGTCTGCAGTGTGTAATATCCTCTGAAGTGAAAGCAATCGGAGCCTATTTCTCATAAATACTTAAAACCTTTAGAGGGCTGTTGGAGATGGTCTAGTGAGTTGAAAAGAAATCACACACACAGCTTGAACAAGTGCTTCTTCAGGAACATATTTTTCTGGCAAATACAATCACTGAAGCAGTGATTTATATGTAACCTAATAATGAAGGCAGCAAATTAAAAAAAATGATGCAGTGCTTTTAATCTGTAGATACCCAGTTTTATGTTTGTTATGTAAAAGTACATCTTGGCTCAAAATGATACTTCACATAAATGTTCCAGTCAGTTGAGTCAGTACAGTGTATATTATTGACTGTGCTTTACTGTTTAATACTGCAAGACACTTCTTAATGGAGATAACTACCATGCCAACTTACATATGAATAATAAGTTAGATTAACAACAACAATAAAAAAAACAAATAAACAATCTAATAATCTAAATTTAGGCTGGTAATACTTTATCAATTTGCACCTTATTGCAAACAGTATTTGCACATTTCTGTGAAGACTGTCATTTTTGGCACCTTTTTGCTATTTCTTGCACAGTTTGCACACCAGTTGCATGCTCCTTTGTACACTGATCCTCTTGTATGTGACATGTGTGACCTATGGGATACCTTGAATTTTCCCAAATATCTATTTAACCTGTATTATTGCCATGCTGTTAACACACAGCATGTAGCCTCCACAAATATAATAAATATACACTATATTATTGACTGTGTTTTACTGTTTAATGCTGCAAGATGTTGGAGCTTCCCATTGTAATTAACATGCCATCTTATATATATATAAATAATAAGCTAGATTAATAACAACGACAACAACAATAAAACAAATAAACAATCTAATCATCTAAATTCAAGCTTATAATACTCTATTTTTATTTTAAATACCACCAATTGGCACCTTATTGCTAACAATATTTGCACATTTCTGTAAATGCCAGCATTGTTAGGCACCTTATTACTATTTCTTGCACAATTTGCATGCCAGTTGCATGCTCTTTTGCACACTGTTCCTATGTGACATGTGTGAGCTGCTGGATACCTTGAATTTCCCCAGATATCTATTTAACCTGTATTACTGCAATGCTGTGAACACACAGCATGTATCCTCCACAAATATAATAAATATACACCATATTATTACCTGTGTTTTACTGTTTAATGCTGCAAGACGTTGGAGCTTCTTACTGCAGATAATTAACATGCCATCTTACATATAAATAATAAGTTAGATTCACAACAAAAACCCTAATAAAGCTGTAGTGTGGTTTTGTTGTTAACCCACATATATAGCGGACTTTCTTCTGTCAACTTTAAAGGTGTACAAATTTAGAGCGTTATTGATAGCTGACCTTTGCAAGGTGTCAGCAGGACAACATCTGTGTGTGTGTGTGTGTGTGTGTGTGTGCGCGCACGTTTTTGCAAGGTTGCAAGTATGCGTGCATGCGTTTGGTCTTTTATCACCAGCTCTTATGCGCAGTATAGGCAGCCCTTCCTGAACCTTACCGTTGTCAAGAGGGCGCCTTTTTTTAGGTGGCATGTTATCCGCAGACATACTATCAGCAGTGCGTTCTGACAGGGCACAGTGATGCAATACATTATGTCTGGTATGCACAGATCCATAGGGTGATACAGGTGTAGACGGACTAGAGGCAGAGCTTACGACCTTATACTTGCACATTGTGGAAAAAAATAAACCAGGCTGGACTGTGTAGCTACATATGGTAACAGGAATCTTTCCCAAGCCCCCTCTGAGAGTCAAGAATGGGTGTTAAGCATTTATAGTAGAGGCGGTCACCATTGTGCATCACTCATTTAGCGGAGCCAAGTGTTGACGTGAGTGCAATCCAAAAGCTGGCCTTGGATACAAGATACTGAAGCTGGCCGTGTTCAAGAAACCATGACACTGCAGTTCACAAGAAATATCTCTATCTACTCTTGACCTACATTAAAGTGTAATACTGCCACTAACTTTATTCAGCCACATCAACATATACCACCACAGCCTATTTTAGAAGAGCCCACAATAAAGCACCGCAGGTTGGCACATGGATCTTGTGAGAAAATAACTCTTTTATCTGAGCAGTGGCACTCTGTCACATCTTTCCACTGTTGCTCTCCAAAGAGATCCGCATTTGGAACAGCTGATACCGAGGTCCACTCATCTGGCCAATGTTAAAGTAGCACATTGGCGCTGAACGTGTGGATGGCCTACGAGTATACCAGGGCATTGTCTGACGGTGACATCATGCTACTCCCTCTTCCAGACCCGCTTTGATGTCTGAGAGCCGACCAGGTGAAATGCCAAAGCGAATCAGTGAGACGATAAAGCCCACATCGTCTCTCTGTGTGGTCACAAGCAGAAAGTTCATGCATTTCTGATAGTGGTGGGACACAATTTAAAAAATTTATCAAATTAATTAGAGGGTTTGTAATGAATTAACTGCGATTAGTCACATTTTTGTCAAATATCAGTGTTTGACACAATAAGTAAAGTTTTTCAATTCAAATAAATTTTGGTTGATGACTGAATCAATGAATAGACATATACATAAAGTTAAACAACAAAAACATTTGTTTCATTTATATTCTACATTTTTAAACTGTCTACTATATTCACAGATTACTGCAAACTCAAGGTTCAATTATAGCTATTATATTCAACGTTTTAAAACTTTTTGAAACCTCAAGTACTTTCAATGTCTTGAAAAGTGGTCTATTATGGGATGGCTACACCATTTGCTGGTACCAGGATCGTCGTAGCTAACGTATGGTGCGTCGCCCTGGAGCTCATTTGCATAAAGTAGTTTCATTTATGCAAATGTGGCACGGGCAGCAGAGGTCCGACGCATCATGAAACTTTCATGAAACGTCTAAACTAGCTGTGGTTGAACTAAAGCAAGGACAGATTCAGCAGGTTCTTTCTTGCCACAAATGCTTTCAATACTTTTTGCTGAACGACTTTTGTAATAAAAGAGAAAGTTAGCAACAGATCAGCCGTGTTGGTCCAACATTTCTCCAGTAATTCGCTCAGTGCATCCTCTGTATCTTCTTCATGGCTGGCAAACAGACTTTGAGTTCATTACCGCCACCTACTGGACTGGAGTGTGCATCAGTGTTACCAGTGTGCCAGAAATGAGGGAACTGAGAAAGGTGTGATTAAATGCGTTATTTTTTTTAAAGTGTCATTTTTTTCTCTAATTAATTAATCGTAATTAACATGTTAAAGTCCCAGCCCTAGTATCTGAATAGACCTCCTGTTTATTGTAAGTTTGCTTGTGTTTTTATTTTCATTTGGTTTCATTCATTTTGCCCTCGTTCACTGCAGTCATTTGGATGCATATTTTAATAAAGATGGCTGCTTTCCATGTTTGTTTTAGCTGGCTCAGGATCAGTTTCCACCTCACACGAACAGAATAGAGAAGTCTGAATTCTGCCAACCATCCATTATTCAGCCAACATGGTGCAATTTACCTCAACCCCAACACTCTGGCCTCTGCCTTGCCGCTGCGCCCTATCAATCAAAAACAGTGCACACTGCCCAGTGAAAATGCCAAGTGTCACTCAAAACTGTTCATTTTGTATGAATAGCTGGTTCTGCAGCGTTGTGACAGATGTTGAGGAAACGCTGACACGACAGAACAGACAGAAATGGTGAATGAGAGACGTTGAGGGATAACAGAGGATGACACTGTCGAGTACAAAGACGAACAGAGGAGTAAGATAAGACTGAATTTTAGCTCATTCAAGCTGACATCATCATTTGTCTACATATCCAGATGCAATTCAGTCCATATTATAGCAAAATACTTGAAGTTGCGTCGCTTAAACAGAAATATAATTCCAATTACAGATTCCCTGTAGATATCGTCATGGTTATATATCAAGTTGCATAGTTTGAGATGATTAGAAATGTAATGTTTCAGCAACATTCTAGAGCAGAAAGTCTCACTATTCAGCTAATGCATCACCATCAGTCCATTTTAAAAATAACCACTTCCTACTTGGTTTTTAATATTTTCCAATTACCCGGAATCCAGTAGTGCTGAGGATGTTTCGCAGTTTGAGACTGGAGGCAGAGAAGGGAGATGCAAGTGTAAATTAATCTTCTGTGATATTTTTCCTGCTCATATTTTTCAATATTGTAATAGCACTTAGAAATAAATTTGCTGACTTATCTGGTTTAATAATCTACAAAGTTGGTGTTAATGCCCCTGTTCGGCTCTATTTTTGGTCTGCCTGAAGTGCTTGCGCAGTCTTTAGAACTCAACAAATCAATATTCTCTACAATAACAGAGGATAAAATGACTGTGTGTGTAAACTTATAGTGGCAAAAGCTTTTTAGGCTATTTCATTTCATTGTTTTGATTGTACTGCCCCATGATTCCACTCTCACAAACAAGCCAGAGCAGGCAGAGGTCAAACAAACTCCATATGCTGCCTTTCCAGCACCAAAATGCAGACAATGTCATCAACAAACTGTTTTTTCTCCCTTCAAATGAGGAGTCAGCAGCCACCGAGCACCAACAGAGGCTTCAGCTGTACAAATGAACAGACACTGTAATTACAACAGCAGACCACAAGGGTGCTTTTAGGCTAAGTGCTGATTTCTGCCTGTTTCTTGCCCTCTTGTAATTTCCTAGCGAGTGTAACTGCACAGGGGCACAGTGCGGAATCTCTAAAACACACAAACAACTATTGTCTTTAGCCTTCTGGACTCCTACAAAACAATAGAAATCATTTTAAAATGGGTTTGTGTTGCAGTGACTTAAATGCTTTATAAATAAAGCAACCACTATGGGAAATAACAACAACAACAACAACCTCCAGGCAGTAACCTACATGCTCAAAAATTTCAAGTTTTGCCAGTGTTGGGTCATGCAATGAAGCAGCCCTGCTTTTAATCACACTGCTCACCTCCCTGCATGCAAATGTTGCATCAACATTATTCCCTTGTCACTGTTTTAAGTGAACAATGATGCCACATCCTGCTTTTAGCCCCGCCAAAGACAACTGTAAGCGGTTTAAAGAAATACAAACATACCAGATATTTTTTATCCTGACACCAGAGTCATAATAAAGTGCAGTCAGACCTTTCTACTCTGTCAGAGAATGATATAGCAAAAACTAACCAAGCACAGGGCTGTATCATGAAGCTAGTTTAACATATTCAGGCTTTCTTTGTGTAAGCCGGCTCGACAAAAACTAAAACCTCAGTCAGAGTCAACAGGTATCACAAAGCTTTCTTTGTTAACTCAGACTGTCTGCTTCAAACTCCATTCACATAAAAGGAGGAGTTTAATGCGTCATTTGACTCTTTTGCACAAAAGGAAACGATCGTATTCAGCTGTCAAACACGTGTTAATGTATTTATTTTACTGATCATTGCAGCTGATTATTTGTAACTGACAGCTGCACATTAGCACTGTTTAACATTAAATTTCACATATCAAAGCATGATATTGTGCTGAAGTGCATTTAGGTTTGACAATGTCCCATAATGCAGGAAATCACTTTAACTTGTGGCCAAATCAAAGTGAAACTATTGTCACTGATTGAATATTCTCTGTAATAAATACCAATAAATTAATCAATTTTCTAATCTGTATTCTATCAGCTGCAGAACCAGCAGAGCGAAAGGACCAAACAAAGAAACATACTTATACATTTTCTCCATCACCAGTTAAATACATGTCAGGTTTCCATGGCAACATGATGCTTATTAAAAATCACTGGGAAAGGATTTAGTTAAAACGAGAAGCTTCTTTTAGCTGATTTAAATCTGAAACTCTGAATATAACCTGGGCTGCACAGTGGCTTGGTGGTTAGCACTTTCGCCTTACAGCTAGAAGATCCCCGGTTCACATTACGGCCTTCTCGGGATCTTTCTGCATGGAGTTTGCATGTTCTCCCTGTGCATGCGTGAGTTTTCTCCACGTACTCCAGCTTCCTCCCACAGTCCAAAAATATGCTGAGGTAAACTAATTATTCTAAATTGCCCGTAGGTGTGAATGTGAGAGTGATTGTCTGTCTGTATATGTAGCCCTGTGACAGATTGGCGACCTGTCCAGGGTGTCCCCAGTCTTCGCCCCAAGTCAGCTGGGATAGACTCCAAGCCCCACCATGACCCTAATGAGGAGTAAGCGGTGTATAGATAATGGATGGATGGATGAATATAACCTGCTCCTGACCAGGTTAGTTACCATGGAGATCTAGCAAGTTAAAAGAGAGCCTTCTTCATGACACTGAAAACTCTGACTTTAGGCTCAACATACTTCACTAACCCACTAATCTTGCTTCAAATTTCAGCCCTCAGCAACCCCCAGGGCTGAATAATAAAGTAAACAAAGAAGTACAGAAAACTGCAGTTCTTGCAATGACCACTTGAGGTTGATTCTAAAATTGATTCAGTTTCTATAGACCTCCATTTTAAAATGTCCAACTTTACAGCACAAATAATCATGTTTACAGCCTGATACGGAAAATGGTTGTTGTCTCTATAGGTAATTTCCCTGTCTGTAATAACTGTATGAGGGGTGAATATTTAAACAACTCACCTATTTAAGTTGCATTAAGGCTTAAAATTATGCACAATTAAGTGCAAGACCACTTTAAATGACTGGTAGAGGCTGTCACAAGGTCCAGAAATGTTAGCTGTTTCTCATTTCAATCAACCATGACTTAAAAAAAGTTCTTATATTTCTCTTGCTAATAGAATAAATAAGTTCGGTTAATTGTTACTGAAGCTCCTAGGATCGACCTGGATAGATAAAAATCCACACAGAATCTAGGAGTGACGGTCATTAGGTCCCACTTTGGTCCAGACTGAAATATCTCAATAAATATTGAACAGGACTATTCATGGTGTCCAGGGGATGAATTAAAAACGACTTAGGTGTCTGCAGGTCACAGTTATCTGCATTAGGAATCATCTATTTGATGGATGGGCAGCCAGTGAGGGGTAATAACATCAGCACATCATTTTTCAGTCTTAGTTTATTACAAGTCCGCAAAAACGAATGACATTGCGATTAGCCTCGGCTGTACTTAGTGTTAATTAGCAAAGCATTGAACCTGCGGGGCATGTTAGCATCATCGTGTTAGCTCAGTGACATTAGTATTTTGCTCAAAGCACCACTGTCAGGACAGTTATAGAGAAGATTTAAAAACAACTAAAATGCTCTACAGATTCAGTTTAATGCTGTTCAGCCTCCCAGTGCAGGTAAATGGCTGCACACTCTTGTTTCAGTTAAGTATTCATATGCACGTCTAACAATTGTAGTTGATGTGCTGCTACCCTGCCCAGATAGAGGAACACCTAATCTGACTCTTAGAACCTACAACCTCATCCACCTCTCTCCTTTTCCTTATCGGGGCATGAAAGGACGGCAGAGCTCCTTATGCAACACGGCTACTGCTGCATGTTTCACATGTGCATCTTCCAAACACAATCACTGATAGACAGTCTCTCTGGAACACTTTTCTAATATTACTCTGCACTTCATGCACCCTGGTAAAGCCAGGCCTGTGCTGTGTGACCGCTGAGTGGATTGATAAGTGGTGTTGTGGCTGATGAAATGTTGCATAGCTGGTTGCTGATGCCGTGTCTGCCAGTATACCGCCCCCCCATCAGGGCGGCGAGACTCCGCTAACATTGAAAAGACTAAATAAATCAGCATTAAAAATATCGAGGAACAGCTGCTGCAGGAAGGAACTCTGAGAACAGGAAAACAAAAGAAATATGAAGGGTGATGTGGAAGAGATTTACAGGTGCAACTGGTGGATCTGCCAGCTGGCTCGTAGTATTTCCATTGCTCGCACAGTCAGGTGTTGTGTGAGAAAAAAATACACATTCTGAGCTCAGAGAAGTGTTTGTTGGTTTTGCAAAAATGGATTGTACAGAGTTCAGAGAATAAGGATGTTATCTTATTACTGTCTGTCTGTCTTTAACCACAACTAACTCATATCTTCCTTATTTTAGAGAAGAATGTCCACTGATTTAAACTAAAAAACTAAATGCGTGTTTGTTGACTTCTGTTTGCATCAAAAAGCAGCATATGTAGAGGTACTGTATTTCTTATTAATTTAATGTTATCTTCATTAAAAAAAAAGCTTGTCTTTAAAAAAAAAATAAGGACATTTCTAAGTGATGCCAAACTTTTCAATGGTAGTGTATTTTAGATGTTTTTTTTTCCGCTTATCTCTGCTCACACTCCTCATATAGCACAGAATAATTATTGTGATGTTCCATCAACAGCAGAGAAACTATGTGAGGTTGGCAGAATCAACAACTTCACCAGCTCTCTCCCTCATGTACTTGCTAATGAGCCTGTTACTGAAAAGCATTTATTAAAAAAAAAAAAAAAATCTGCCCTTGATTTATGGGTAAAGCTGTAAATCCTCTTCATAGACTTTCAGCTTCTTCTTTGGGCCTGTAATTAAGTAATGGCTCAATTAATCCTATCAAACCTGCGTTGCCAGAATGGAGAGCAGGGACATTCATTAGGAGCCACAGGAGGAGATTAATACAGAACAAACCACACGATAGTTCTGGTACCCAGCTGGGCAGACACAACAGAAAACTGAACAAATAAACTGTAGGTCTAAATTTAGTGAGTCTCTCTAAGGGGATCCAAACAGTAGCAGAAGGTTCTGTTTAAATAAAAACCATGCTTTGATTATTGAGGCTGTCATCAAACTATTAAAATACTTTTCATTTTGAGTTTCAGCGTCCTTTGCCTCTTCTCGTTCTGTCTCTCAGGGCCAAGACATTCTGTCCAAATGTTGTTGTACGAGGAATGTGACCTCCGAATCTCCCTCTTCCTTCTTTGGTAACAGCGCTGCTCCACAACATCAAAAGAGACCTAAATCACTAAATCAGTTCTGACCACATGACCCAGGGAAGTATTTGTGCATTTAGCTAAAGAGGATGAACTTATTACAGTGAAGCAAATGAAAGAAAAATGTCATGAGTGTTGTTATTTATTTATCAGTTGAAAGTAGGACCTCACACGCTGTAATTACTGCATCTAATCTGAACAGAGACTCTTTAAAGGAGCATTTTGCTTCTTTTTTTTCTGTTTCGGTAAAAGAAGCTTTCTGCAACTGCACTTAACCCTCCTGTTATGTTAGTTTCTCAGGAAAATCACTGATGTTCTTTGGTCATGTTTAACTATCCAAAAAACCTTTTGATTTTTTTTTCTTTTTATGGAGTTGATGAATTAAAATGAGCCACCTCTTGTTCAGGGTCAAATTGACCTGCTGACTTAAAATCAGGACAAATGAGGATTTGTATTGAAAATAAACTGTATTTAAGTACTGTTTCTGCAACAGATACATGCGAAATGAACCACTTTCATTTTATATGTTGATTACACTCATTAAGCAAAGCAGAAGTTTCCAACTGAAAAAATAGTTTTAACTTTTTAAAAAATTTTTAAACTTTAAAATGGGTCAATATGACCCAAAACACAACAGGAGGGTTAAATAGGGATGATGAGAGAAATAAATCAGTTAAATCCTGCGTTAATATCTTCAAATTGCATGTCCTGTTTGTATGTCTAAATGGAGCCACTACATCTCAGCACTCACGTCTTTTTAAATCAAGAAGGCATTTAGTCCCATCTGTTAACTATTACTGACAGGCTGGGTCGTTGGCACCGCCAGACTGTTGTAGCCGAAGCTTAAGTTGCTGGCACAGAGCTCTGCCTGCCTTCTTTGCACTCGGTCTGGCGTTCAAAAGGTGTAATCTCTCTCTGAAAAGGCCACTTGTCGCACAGCTTTTAGCACATGGTCAAAGTTACAGAAAATGTCCTCACACAGCTCACTGGAATGACTGTATCACTAAGATAAACTGAGCAACAAGCATTTAGTTTACAATAAAATGCTATAATTACTTTTTAATAATTCACTAAAGCTGCTCTAATTAGGGATGCACAGTGGCTTGGTGGTTAGCAGTTTCACCTTGCAGCTACAAAATCCCCGGTTCGCGTCCCCACCTTCCCAGGATCTTTATGCATGGAGTTTTCATGTTCTCCCTGTGCATGTGTGGGTTTTCTCTGGGAAAAATGCTGAGATTATTTAGTGATTCTAAATTATCCGTGAGTGTGATTGTCTGTATATGTAGCCCTGTGATAGGCTGATGACTTGTCCAGGTGTCCCCTACCTTCAACCTAAATCAGCTGGGATAGATTCCAGCCCCCTACGACCCTAATGAGGATTAAGCAGTGTATAGATAATGGATGGATGGACGCTCTAATCAGTATTATATGAACTATGAATGTGTAACTCGTAATGAAGCACATTGACTAAAAGATGGCACTATGTCAATTTGGTGTTTACAGAATGTTACTGAACAAACTAATCTGTCATGACACATTTTCAAAGTGAACTCACTGATTCTGCAGCTTTCAGCAGTGGCGATCAAGCAACCGAGAAAGGTGCTGTCAGCTCAGTCAGCTGCAAAGCAAATTAAAAGACCTCCAAAGCCATGATTCCCACGAGAATCAAAATCTGAAAACTCAGTCATTTCTAACAGGCTGCTTATGTAGAGAGTTTGTACCTGCTAGTTTTGTACTGAACTGAACGTGAAATGAAGATGATGTATTCACTTACATAACTTCCTGTTGTTGCACTCACTTAAGTGCATTTGAGCAAGGATGTGTCTGAACAGTTTAGGAAAAAACTGAACAAATTGCACAGAACTTTCAGCAGCCTGTGATTTCCACCTACAAGTGGTAAAAAAATATCCAATAAATGTAAGTTCAAGCCTTGACTTCGTGTTTATGTCCTGACATATTACTTATAAAATGCAGCATTGCAGCAAAAACATCCCAGTGCTGAAACAATTAATACAACTGTTCTATATCTCTATGATGTAACTTCTATTTTTCATTCTGATGTGTGCAACCGATCGATTAAAGAAACAGTTTACTATTATAAACTGGCCAAGTTGCAGCCCTGATAATGTCTGACACATTCGGATCCCCTCCACCCTGCATTGTCTTTCCTTGCATTTTTTCCACCCGAGCTGCACTGCAGAGAGTTAACGGTACGGTGTAGTAGATCCACGCTGCTGATTCCAATTCAGTATCGACGTCCTGTCTCCCCCGAGGGACCACTTATAGTGAGGAGAGACCCGAGTCAGCACTTAGCGAGCACTAGCCGGTGATGAGAAACACACCGTCAGTTCATGCCCAGATAGAGAAGACAAGTATAGTGAATGTGTCTATTATTGCAAATAACAGGAGGCAAGCATTAGCAATGTAGCAAGAGATGGAAGCTGCAAGTGGTTACAGCTTCCATCTCTGTCATTAATTTCTCACTCTGCTGCATCTAAGACGACAACCATTTCCGTACAGGCTGACACATCATATAGAGTCACTAATGAGGAGCGTGGTCATGTCTCTAATAGAAAAAAAATCAGTCAGGGCAGCACTGATGTTCTGTATTTCCTCTAGAATTCACTTGACATAAATATTTCACCTACATTGCTTTTAATTGCTCGCCCCCCCTCCCTGCCTCTGAGGTGTAATAAGTTCTGTGTTTTTGTGTCGCCGGCTGACACCAGTAGACGAGCTGAGAGTCTGACCTCCAAACATCATTGGTCAGCAAACTGGGGAGGGGGAGATATACTGCAGTGTCTTTTTTTTCTGCAGAGGGCGGATAGAACATGCTACAACACTGCTACTGCTGCCTACACCTTCTCCTTGCATGTACATCACCCTTCTCTTCTTCTTCTTCCACATTTCACTGCATAAAAATCTCCTCAGCTCACTTTTCACGTTTTTCTGCTTCACCAGCCTTGTGTGAAGATGCATTCATCCCCTCTCTGCTTAAAATATCCAGACCTCAGCCACTCTGATTTCAATAGTCTGCGCTCCAGTTTGTGTTTCTCTCGCTCAAGTTGCCCGTCAGACAATAGAAGTGCACCGGCCACACTGTCATGTTCAAATAAACAGACCAAAGCAGAAGTAATCTCACTGATTTGAACGCACTGATAATGAAGCTTCTGTGTGAGTGAATGCACATGATTACCCAACACAGGTTACACACTAGTACGTATAGCAGTGAGGGAGGTGCAAACTCACCTTTAGTTTCGAGGCATTTCCACCACTCCAGGGATTCAGTCTGCAAATGAAGGAGGAGATTTAGCCGGTGAGATGAAGAATGTGGCACACACACTCCCATTGATGGAGCCGCCGCCTCCCCCCAAGTTATCCCTTTTGCATGAGTGCATTCAATCACACGTACCCACTACAGTACAGTGAAACATGTACAGCAACTCACTCAGCCCACCGTACACGAGGGCTGCTTCCCCTCACTGTCAATCCCTCTTCCCACTGCCAAGTTGTTCCTCCTGTAAGAATCTGCTCTCCACCTGATTCCTGTCAGCTTTCACGTCTCTGTTTGCCTCCTTCCCCTTCTGATCTGTGGACAGATCCCCTCATGATTTAGCTGGTGTTGTAACAATCCTCTGCTGCATCATTTGCTCCGGTTCTCATCCTGGCCCATGTGTCTTTGATGTCAGTTCTTTGATTGCCCCTTTTTTGTTGCAGAACCATCTGAGTCTTAGCTTTCTGTCTTTCTTTTTTTTTTAAATTTATTGCATTACAAGCATGAGCACTGCCACACTGCTGACCACGCTGTCTCCATTTTTTTTTTTACAGCTCTTCAGCAATCCAGCCATTGGCACAAAGCCCTGTAAGCTGCCTCAGCTTAACGGTGGGGTAAACCAATCAGGTGGCCTCAGGTCTATCCCAGGAAGGAGCTGCTTTATTAATCTGAAGGGAGGATAAAGGGGAAAAGAGAGGAGATGGATAGGTACATGTGTGTCTGTATCTGGATGACCACAGAGGGTGAGGAGAGGAGTGTTTATAGCTGTTTTCTTTTCTTTCTTGGGGAAATGTAAAGTTTCTTTCTTTGCACACTGTATACCAGGGGTGTCAACTCATTCTAATTCAGGGGCCACTTAGAGGCCAATTTGATCTCAAGTTGGCCACCAGTAAAATCACAGCATAATCACTTATAAATAACAACAACTCTAAATGTTTCCCTTTGCTTTAGTGAAAAAAAGTACATTCTGAAAATCTTTTTACAAAACATTATGAACAACCTAAAATTTTCGAAGAAAAAGAAGTTCAATTTCAACAATATCATGCCTCAGCTGATCATTTCTGCATCACAACTTACAGATCACAGAGTGTCTACAAAGCACGAAACATTCAGTCACAGGTATCTGGAACTGAACGATACGGTATTTTATAACTTGTCAAGATCTAGACATTATTTAAAATTTACAATAATTGCCACATCTTTGTAGTAATCCTGACCACCTGAACTGATGAACTGACACATCGCACAAACTGAAGTGGGAACTGTTAAGGAAGAAGGTTAAATTATCCCCCTGCCTCGCAAATGTATAAAATTTCCACCTAAAAATTCGGGCTGGGCACGTTAACGCATTAACACATCAACTATGTCAACTATATATATATATATATATGTATTAGGGCTGGACACATTAATGTGTTAACGTGTTAACGTGCACAGCCCTAATTTTTATATATTCATCTTTCTGTCTAAAATCTGGTGCTTCTTAAGATATTCAGTCCTTCTCTTGAAATTGCCGAGGAGTCTCAGAAAGGGAAAGCATTTCTTCTGAAAGGCTGAACAAATATCAAATATGTCCCTAAAATTGACATTGGCCCCCTTTAAAAAAAATTCATTTACAGTTGAGCCCTAGTATGTAAGCATAATTTCTAGGAGACAGGGTTATTAGGATTGATCCTGGGGTGATTATAAATGAAATTTTATGTCTATTTATCCAAAAGTTGAGGTAGTTGCCCCATTAACGTGCCTAGACGTAATAAAAATACATCAAAATTGTGGCAGTGCATGAACAATAGGGCTCCACCAAACCAAACTCTTTTATACTGAAGCTGCTGACCTCACATTACACAATGTTCATCCATCCATCCATTATCTATACACCGCTTAATCCTCATTAGGGTTGTGGGGGGGCAATCCCATCCAACTTAGGGTGAAGACAGGGGACACCCTGGATAGGTCACCAATCTATCACAGGGCTACATATACAGACAAACAATTACACTCACATTCACACCTATGTTCCATGTCTTAAAAATTTTCACAGTAAGGATTCATTTTCACCTCTGTAATTTTTGCACTTTGCAAGTCATCCCACGGGCTGGATTGGACCCTCTGGCAGCCCGGTTCTGTCCCGCGAGCCATATGTTTGACACCCCTGAGGTAGACCATCCAGTGTACTATCCTGTCACAAGAGAGAGAAAACATGGTGTGTTAAAAGGTCGCACTGGGATCACTTCATAAATCTCTGCCTGATCGATCTATAAACAGATAGAGTGTGAAGGGCAGATGGAAAATGTGGAAAAAGTAGATGTGATATTCCAAAGGGATTCTAAACACAGGTTGTTACCTCTTTTGGTTAAATAGCTAATGCTAGAGACTGATCACTGACAGAGGAATTTCTTCAACATTATTTATTCTTGAATTCATGAATCAATCACAAATGTGTTTTTTTGTTGCTGTTTTTTTTTTTTTTTTTACAAAAGTAATAATTTACAGTCATGCAAACAGCTTTGTAAGGCTGTAATAAGTCACAGCAGAGCTAACATGCTAACAGTTGTTTTGCAGGTATTCCACCAAAACCAAAGTCTTGAACAAATTCAAACGGTCACCTTAGAATGAAAAGATGAAAAGTCAGTGGATAAAAAATTCTTATAATTCGTTCATTTGGGAACAACGAATGTTTGTGCAAATTTCTCACCAATCCATTCAATAGTTATTGAGATAATTCATGAGAAGCTATAAATGTTAACCTTATGGCAAGGCTGGGACAATGGTCTGAGAATCACCAAAGTCTGTCTGGGAACCATGAGAGTCTGTGCAAAACTTTGTGCTCATCCTTTAAGTAGATGTTGAGACATCTGAATACATGAAAATTATTCCTTTAGCACAACTAGCATTCAGTGGATTATTAAAGTCATTTGTATTTCTATATTTATTACATTTGTCTGTTTTGGAACCTTGAACATCTGGAGGAATTTTCAAGAAAAGTCATCTAACAGCTGTCAGGGCATTTAACTCTGAACCTCAAACGTCAAGTCAGTGAGATTTGTCTTCTGGAGACCTTCAATTTTTCTACCAAATTCCATAAAATTCCATGATTGTGCACCCTGTGCCAAACTGCCATCCCTAATGTTGTGCCGTTAGCATGGCTAAAATGAGTTTTCTTACAAATGCAAAGATAGAACTATCTAGTGTACAGTATTCAGTACAGCCTGAACAATGGATTTAAACAAGGCCGGATTTCTAATTAAAGTTCCTGACGGATTTAAGAGATTATCGGTTCATTTCAGCAGCACTTTGACACAGCGCAGCTTTGAACTGTTGGTTTGGATTAATGGCATACTTGGGAATGATGGGACACGCGCTCTGTGGCATGACAGCTGATGTTGAGCTAATTAACGCGCTGTGGTTGAAAGCGGTTGTTGGTATGATATGATTAAGGATCTGAAATGACATATAGGATTTATATTTCAGTGAGAATTTGCTTAGCAAGTGAACGGTCAACAGAATATGGAAGCAGAAAATAAATACTAACATTTGAACTTGAAGTGGAAGGACTTACTTTAAAGGATGATCATTAATCCGTGGCGATAACGATGACATGACATATTCCTTGTAATCAATAAGCAGACATTAATTGCTTCTCCTCTCAGCGCAGGTTTTGTTGATCTGCTGTGGTTCATTCAAACTTGCTCTGATTCATTTAGCAGCAGCGGCAGCAGGTCATTTCTGCTTTTACATTACTGCTGACCTTTCAAAATGGATTTGCCAATGCAGTTATCTTCAGATTTATTGGTATTTGGACTGTCTCAGTAATGCACTTACGAGGAGCCTAAAACTGCAGCGAGATGTAAAGTGCATTTCCTTGAAATATACTATATATCTCAGGAAAGATTCATGTATGTTTCTATAGTAAGATAAAAACCTAAGAATAATTTGCACAAATCCTCGAAATAAAAGTCAGCAGAGTGAAAAACGCAATTAACTGGTGGTCAAATAGCTGGTCTGAGTCCCCCAAAGAGCCAACGAGAGGCAACAAGCAGCATAAAGACGATGGTTTTAAAGTTATAATGGCGATCTGGATTCTGGCTGTGTAGGATCTTACACAACAATGACTACACAGGGAGCCTAAGTACTAAAAACAAAGCACATTTTTACCACTTACAGTAACTTTATATTCACAGCGTTCTGTCACACTCAGACAAATGTGAAGCTGTGACCCCTGTGTGCATTTCCTTATCAAATAAACATTAAAGACAGCCACAAATATTCCCAGACTACACATAAAAACAAGGAAATAAAATCAGTATTAATGCTGGAACAGAGAAACAAAGTTATTGGAACATTCGCAGCACATGTGGACACATTCTGTGCAGATACATAGTCAAAGGAAGATTATTTTGCAGCAAAACCTGTCACATATGAAACTGAAGACAAGCATCAAGAAATAAAAGAAATATTTACTGCTGAATGTTAATGCTGAGAATCTCTTCAGCAGTGTTCTAACACCCTCTAGTGGTTAATTTTTAATAAAACCACATATAGTAAGTTTCTTTTCTCCGCTGCTCTGAATGAGGTCATGTCAAATTATATAACGGTATAAAATCACAAGAAACAAGCATTTGCATGATGAAGTTTTCAGTTTTATTTCTGTGTGGAGCTGAAATGGGTGAATGGATGATACGCACCACTTCATCAGAACGTTCTGCTCTTAAGCTAAGGCTGTTAAAAGACTCAGATTTGCATTTCTGTTGAGCAAAAAGAAACGTGTGTAAAAGGTTACAAATGCATTTGCAGAGGGTGTTTAATGCAGTTCAGGTCTGTTGATTCTACTGTGCAGCAGGCCTCAGGATGATGAACGAAATCAAATCTGATAGGGAGAATGATGCATAACAGGAAATCAGGAAAAGGGGCAACACCCATAAGACACAACAAAAACAAACAAACCAACAAATCAACAAAGAGCCAAATGTAGCACTTCTCCTTTTTTCACATCCACGTTAATGTGTAGATTGTTGATTAAGACTATGCAATCTTAAAGAAATTCCTAAGCCTTGAGAATTTCAAATGATTTAAAAGTGCGTGCTTGATATATAAGTCTATGAATGGGATATGGCCCCACTGCCCCTGGGAGATTTTATCCAATAGAGAAATGGTATTACTAATACAAGGTCAGCCACCAGGGGTGACTGTGAGGTAAAATTTAGAAAGTCCTCCTTTGCACAGAATGCCTTATCTATTAAAGGTTGTACAAAGTGGGATACTTTATCTACAGCTATCAGAGAAAACTCCCCCTTTGTTAGTTTTAAGAGACAGTATAAGGCATGGCTGATTAGAAATCAAATTCGTGAACACTGAGAAAATCAGGCACTTTAAAAACAGGCTCTTTAACTATAAGCACTTTATGACAGGCTCTGCCTAGTAAGCATTTAACTAAAATCCTAGCACTTTAGGGTAGGTTTAACCCAGCCAGAATGAATTCATCATTGTCTTTGTTTTACTCTTACTTGTTGTAATTCTGTATGTTTTTCTTTTATGTCTGGGACAACATATGGAAATTAGCCTTGTGCTAAATCCGGCTTATTTATTGCAACCTTGTGTAAACTGTTATGAGATTAGATGCTCATTAATATGCACTGTCCCATCCAAAAAAATAAAGAAATGACATGAAAGGAAAGAGATTCTTTGGTAATTTGATGTTCAATAAGTGCAGTCATTTAACTGTATGTACAACCCAATATGGATTCTATTCATCTGATCACTTGATCCTTTTTAGTGTCGTCCGTTAAAAGAAACCACAAGCCAAAAGTAAGTACACGACTCACATGACTTTAATTAGAAAAACACGTTGACCTATTTGTACACAGCTGCTGTTTCTAGAACAGAAAAGTCTTTTTCTTGGTCACTTTCTCTGGATGGTTCAGTGTTCATATTTAGCTTCCTGTGTGACTATAATAGGACTGTACCATTGTCGTGTATTTCTGTGGCACTTGATCTTTGCCCTAGACAAATAGAGAACAACTGCACCTGCCTGCTTTCACATTCTGTCAAGTGGTTTGACACAGAAATAAAGTCTTCTATTACTCATTATTCATATTATGTCAACAAATGGTCTCTTTTACAGGAATAAATAATGTTTCCCGCTGTAATATAGAGAACATTCTATACATGAATGCTAAAACTTTGACTCTTAGGCCTTGTGTTCATTACTGGGCATGAAGATTTATTACTGGTGATAATAATAATAGAAACTGGATTTTACAAGGCCCTTATTTTTATCACGTGACATTACTTCCTTATTGGCTTTTAATCTATGCTGGTACACCTGCAACCTGCACAACAATCTAAAGCTGGGCTCATTTTTATCCTACAGACGACTGAAGTTTTTAATTTGAAGTCTTATCTTACTTACAGTGGCTCTTGTTTTAGTTAATTCATTTGTTTTATAATTACAATGCCCAGATTAAGTTTGTTTTAAAATTATATTTGCCGGTTAAAGTTTTTATCGTTTCTGTTATCAAAGTTTGTTATTTGTGTGCACACATCTTTAATTTTCCACGGCACTGGAAATGAGACTTTGAGACTAAAGTACACATTGGTGCAGAGTCCAATCCATGATCAATGTTTACAGTTTATAGGCAGAATCATTATGCTATTTGACTTCAGTCTGAAGAAATAATATGAGTAGTGAAAAATACATGTAGGTACAATAAAAGTAATATTAAGATAAAGAAAATGCAAATATAAAAATAAATAAATAAAAAAATACAATAAAATAAAATAAACATAGATAGATAGATAAAAATAAAACTAAATACAATAAACAAACAAAATATAAACAAATAAAATAAATAAATACAATGAACTAAAATAAACAAACATAAAGAAAGAAAAATAGAATAAATAAAGAAAATATAAATAAATAAATACAATAAAATAAAGATAGATAGATAGAAATACAATTAAATAAAATAAACAAACAAAAATATAAATAAAATAAATACAAATAAATAAATTAAATTGACAAAAATAAAGACAGAGAGAAAGAAAAATACAACAAAATAAAGCAAATCTAAATAAATAAAATTAGCTAAAATAAACATAAATAAATAAGGGCTAAAAACAAAACAAAACAAAAAACAACACAGCTGACTTTGTCTCTGCCCTGTCTTGTGCATCTATGAGAACATTTACGGTTCTTGTCCCAGATCAGTTCTGAGGTTGTTTTGGGCGCGACTTCATGCAGTATGTTGTCAGCTGGGATCACAACAAATGTGAAATGATTCTAACATATTTAAAGCGAACGCTAACTGATACTCTTAGATAATATCGCACTCACCCTGCTGTTGAATCTGTTAAAACAGATTTACAGGGTTTCAGTGGAAGGCGGCATTAACTGGCAAGTCGGTCATTCCACGTTTGGAAAGTAATTCATCATCTCTGGTGCTTAATCCCACTGTTAGTATGAATTTACCTTCTTTTCCTAATACATGTGGATATCCTCCTACATGAAACAGTTAATCCTCCTCTGGATTTACTCGGACGTAGAAGTGAAACCGGAGTTTCCTGTTTCTCATTTCCTCAAAATCTTGCGCTGCTGCCACAACGCCTGCCTTAAAAGTATGAAACAGGGACTGAATCGGCATTTCTGAAGAGCAGAAGCTACTGGAAGTGAATCTGTCTGAAGTTCAGATGCCACATGTGATAAGCAACAGCAGGATTTGGTGAGTAATCTTCAGGTATTGTGTCTAAGATGATATGTCAAAGTGACACGGTTAATTTTATTAACAACCTACAGTCCTAATAATAATCAGCAGTGTGGTGTAATAATAGCAGCCTACAGTATGTATAGTATGTCAGATATTTCTGTTGACAGTTTTTAAAATAATCCAAGGACAACATTGTAATATCTGGGATGAAACAAAATCACTTTTTCATCACTTGACATTCCATTATCCTGCATAATGTTGCATTATGAAGCTGCACTACTATATATTTTTATGTAAGCAATAAATAAAAATGACCAGTGGTATTCATAATGATGTGGAAGGAGGGATATTTATAGAAACACTCAATAATATGACTATGTGTAGAGTTAAAGGCGTCACTAGTACTTATAAAAATGAGAAAATTATAATGAGGTGCAGTCTAGAGGGGGGAAACCAATCTTGTTTGTTTGTATACTTTATATTTTTACACCAACAATCTATAAAATGACTACATGTAGAGTTAAATGTGTCAGTAGTAATGATAGTGATAATGAAGTGCAGTCAGACCATTCTGACTAGAAGGGGGAAACAGTCTGGTTTGTTTGTAGACTTGTTTCTGTTTTTAAATATAGAACAAGCATTAAAATAACTATATGTACAGTGAAAAGTGTTGCTAGTTAAGCTAGGTAAGTGTTGCTATAACAAAGTGCAGCCAGACCATTCTGCAGTTCAAAAGGATGTGACTGGAGGGTGAAAACAGTCTTGTTTGTAGACCTTTATTTTTATGCAGTCCATAAAATGACTATATGTAGAGTTAAAGGTGTTAGTAGTCATTATGACATTGATAAAGAGGTGCAGTCAGGTCAGACCATTCTGATTGGAGGTGTTGATGCTTGTTTTTTCATAGAAACAAGCATTAAAATGACTATATGTACAGTTAAAAGTATCAATAGTCATTCTGAAAATGATTATGAGGTGCAGTCAGACCATTCTGCAGTTTAAAATGGTCTGATGAGAGATGGAAAACAGTCTTGTTTGTTGGTAGACTTTATATTTTTATACAATCAATAAAATGACTATATGTAGAGTTAAAAATGTCCCTAGCCATTATGAAAATGATAATGATAATGAGGTGCAGTAAGACCATTCTGCAGCACAGAATGATCTGACTGCATCTCATCATCATTCTGCTAGAGTGTGGAAAACTCTACAGTAAATAAAATGACCATGCATACAGTTAAAGATGTTGATAGGGATGATGAAAATGATAGTAAGGTGTAGTCAAACTATTCAGAACTGCAGAATGGTCTGACTAGAGAAGGGAAACAGTCTTGTTTGTTTGTAGACCCTATTGTTATACAAACATTGAAATGACTATATGTACCATAAAAGGTGTCGCTAGTCATGATAAAAATGAGAATAAGGTGCAATCAGACCATTCTACAGTACAGAATGGCTCTTGCTTTTTATTTTTATTTAAATTAATCACAATTACATTGGACACAGCTAAACACAGGATGCAACAATGGTGTTCCTTACCAGTCTCCTTTTCAGCGGCGGCAAGCTTCCATTTATTGCGAAAAATATCTGATTAGCAGGTCTCTAAATTAACTGCAGCAGCCAAAATCACGCAGACAAAAGTATGGTGGAGCCTAAAAACCTGCTATTGAATATTGGACTTACATTTCGTAAGAAATACAACTTAAAATATGCTCTATTGGTTCTCTGTATTGACTGAATGTGCAACAGGTTTTCCAACATGTTTGCCATTAACCCTCATCAGTACACCTGGGGTCCATGTGAACCCCAGGGGTATATAACTTGTCATATTTTTTTTTATCTGTAAATTGCATTTTTCAGTCCCTTTAGGTAGTTGTCACCCACATAGTTGCCATCGCATACACTAAAGCTTATTTGATTCCAACCAGGTTTGTGGTGTGTATATAAAAAAATCATTTGGGGTACATATGGACCCTAGCCAGACCCCAGCCGGACTGTGTATCTTTTATTTATGTATGTTTGTGTTATGTTGCTCTTGTGATGAATACTTCAGATGCATTGTGCTTCATTTCAATTCAGGAGTTCTTACACTATTGTTGTAAGCAATACACGTCAGTAATCATCAATAGTAATTTCATTGTTTCTTTCATATTTGTATCTATAGATGACACACATTTTAGGAAAATATACATTGAGGGGATATGGACAGGTACAGAAATGTGAAACACATGAAATAATACTGGGGTCCAGCTGGACCCCAAGTGTACGGATGAAGTAGGTTTTGCCATGTGTACTGATGAGGGTTAAACCGTCAGTCATCTTAATGTAGAGTTAATGCTTAAGCAAATTTTATTCTCTTTTTTTAAAGATTCTTGAAAGATGTGCACCCCTCGTTCCTGTCTCCTATCATGGACCCTTGTCATGTGTTGTTTAATGATGGGACCGAAACACTGCATGGCCTTCGAGAAGCAAAATTCCTGCCGTGTGCTAGATGGCAGAGCTGACTGCAGTCACCTCAGCCTCGGAGAAGTTCCTCCAGATCTTCCCGGGAACATCTTCAGCTTGGACGTATCTCACAACAGATTGGTGAGAATTCCTCCTGCGTCAGTAAAGCTGTACCCAGGCCTCATCCACCTCGATGCCGGCTACAACAGCATCTCCAAGCTGGACGAGGGTGTGTGCCAGACACTGCCTCTGCTGCAGACACTGAACCTGAAACATAACCAAGTGCATTTGCTGAAGAAAGAGGATCTGAGACATTGCAGCAATCTAACATGGCTGAATATGGCCAGCAACAGGCTAAAGCTACAAGGAGAGACGTTCTCTGCACTGCAGGTACAGTACACAGTTGTCATACCCTGTAGTGGCATGTTGCAAGTGATTAGTAATAATTTGTTGATATAGTGCGCTTTCATGCAGATGCAGTCGGTGCTTTATTTATAAATTATGAGCCCTCGGAACACAAAGATGGAGCTGTTCTTGTTGGTCAAAGGAGAGGAAAATACGTGAGACACTTCTTGAACAGAGCATTATTTACATTTAAAAGATCACAGTGTAGGATTTATTGGCTGTATTCAAACATACAGTGGTCGCTAAAAAGGTGAAAATCTCTTTCTAGAACCAGTGTTTGGTTTGTCCAACCTGGGCTGCTGTAGAATCATGGTGGCACAGTTCGGTGGGCTCCACTGATAAGGACCTGCACCATGTGTTGGTATGAAGGGTTTATGGTACAGAACATGTAATTATGAAGACCATATTCCATTTCTGCCTGAAGATCCTCTTTAAATCCTACACATTGGATCCTAAATAGTTGGAAAATTCGCAATAATCATACAAATTTAGCAAGGGGATGAATGTAGATAGCTGTTTTTATAACTTATAGCCTTTTCTCCCTCTGTCTGCTTGACCTTCCCTTCACTTGCCTGTTGTTTCTGTGCATTGCCGCAACCAGGAGAAAAAGGAATTAGGAATGCTCTATTTCCTGCTCTATTTCCTGCCACGAAAAACAAGCAGGTTAAGAAACTAAGTGAGATGTTCTGTCTGTCAATATCTTTTTCTGGAAATATGCTGTAGTTGTTGAACTCAAAACACACAAAATATTTTGCTGAGATGGACAACGATCTCGTTCGATTGTACACTTTATTTTTTTGTACAAACAGTCCATAAAATAAATGCATGTAGACTTATTTTTTGGCCTTTCTGCCTTTATTATATAGGACAGTGGAAAGTGAGAGAAAGGAAACGTGGGGAGAGTGGGGGACTGACATGCAATAAATGGCCATGAGTTGGACTCAAACCTGTAACTGCTGTGTCAAGGATTATAGCCCCTGTTTATGGGTCACCCACTCAGCCAGCTGAGCTATCTGGGCGCCAGACTATATGTAGAGTTAAAGGTGCTGCTAGTCATTATGAAAATGATAATAATGATAATTCTGAACTGCAGATTGGTCTGACAAGAGGGGGGAAACAGTCTTGTTTGTTTGTATACGTGTTTTTTATGCAAAAATGTATAAAATAATCGTATGTAGATTTAAATGTGTTGCTACTCATGAAAATGATGAAACACATGTAACAGTTTTTATAGTTAACAGAAACTCAGCGTAGTGGGAACTCCTTTACATTTCGTAGTATACATAGTTTAATCCTGTGAGCAGTTTTCCATACCATAATATATACCGAGTCCAACTTTACAAAGACAAAACTCACCCTTCAAGTAGATCTTTATCCTCTTAGACCTTTTTATTGGAGCCTTATGCAACCTGCACACTAACAAGCTCAGATACTTGAAATTCAGCTCACCAACATTAAAGAGTTAACTCGGAAACAAAACTGAGTGAACATAAATTAAACAAATAGATATTTAACATACATAAATGATCATTTAGAGCTCACGATTCATTTTTATTTCTCACTACATTTCATAATGCCCCACACCTTTGAGGTCTTTATATCCGATGTAAAATGCTTTCAAATTAGTCAAATAATCAACATGATTAGGTGATGTGGAATTTTAAAAATGCCAAAAGATAACATTGACATTCCACAACATTTATTTATTGATTTTGACCATAACAAAGGAGATTCTGACAGTATCTGGCACAAATGAAACCCTGAATGCAATGTGCACTACATTATCTTAAATCCAGTAATTTCATGCAGTGCTTGTACTTTACTTGAGCATCACCATGCTGTTTTATAGCTGTACTCAGGCAAAACATTAAACATCTACTCAATATGTTTGGGCAGCTGTAGCTATTGGTTACTTCGGAGTTTAGTTGGGGTTTTTTCATACAAAAGTCTGTTTTGGGGTTGTATTTAAGTTTTTGGGGCTTCAGACAGACAGTTGGTTTGTATCTGTTTTCAATTTTGATAATAATCTAAATGTGCTGATAAGCTCTAGTTTACTAGCCATGAAAACAAAGCAGATAAACATATATCCCTGAAGTGAAGAACTTCTTCTGCAGATGTTTATGAGGTAATAAAACATTCAAATGACAAAGCAACAGAAAGGAAGAGAATAAGAGTACAAGCAGTAAAAGAAGAGTAAAAAATAAATATGTAATGAAGTTTTTTTTAAGAAAACTAAAACAAAGAGGATGTGAGTTTGTTGAGGTGAATCTATTGTACATGTGGCTCTGTAGGTAGGGCGTTCATGCTATTGGTAAAAAAAATGTGTGCTGTCTCTTTAGGAACATGGAGGAAAGTATCTCATCACCAGAGTGAAGGTCTGAAATACGCTGTGGGGCAAAGCACTAGCATTGCATCTCTTTTAGGAGTTCATTTGTTTGATTTTTCTCTCATGCACTACCTCAACTCATGCTTTTATTCTGTGTTCATAATTCACAGAGCCTGAAATTTCTCGATGTTTCCAAAAACCAACTGCAGTCAGCCAAGCTCGGCTTGGAGCCTCAACTGCCCCAGTTAGTGAAACTCAATCTGGGATTCAACGACTTCACGGTTCTGAAGAGAGACGACTTTTCCTTCCTCAACCAGTCGTCATTCCTACAGGTCCTCAACCTGTCGTCGGTGTCTCTAAAAACAGTAAGAAATTTACCTAGAAATGGGAAATGAAATGTTGTTGTGAACCTGGAACTATCAGTAGAAAGTAACTCTTGTAACACCTTGCTTTCAGATGCCACTTTTATTTCCCTTTTTCGTCTCACTGCAAGATTTCTCTGATTGTTTTGTTGCAGTTCGAGGCCGGTTGCTTTAAACCCATCTCAGGCCTTCGTACTTTAATCCTGGATGAGAGCAAAATGGGCACTCTGGTCATTTCCAAGCTCTGCTCTGTGCTGTCTGGGACTGCCATCGATGTCCTGTCCCTGAAGAAGATGAAACTGATCACACTGACAAATGCAACCTTCACAGGACTGATGAAAACAAACCTAACCTTCCTGGATCTATCCGGTAATGGCATGAGCAAAATTGAAGAAGGCTCATTCCAGTGGCTGTCCAGACTTCAGACTCTCATTATGTCAGACAACAACCTCAAGCGTTTGACCAAGAACACCTTTCAGGGGCTCAAAAGTTTAAAAAAACTCCAACTGACAAAAGCACTGGTGAAAAGTCGCAGCTCCCCCATCCCCATTATTGAGGATTTCTCTTTCCAACCATTAAGTGCTCTGGAGAGTTTGATATTAGAGACAACTTCAGCTCAGGAGATCACAGAGAACACCTTTACAGGCCTGACAAGTCTTACAGAACTCGATATGAGCTGGAGTAGTTACGCATCACTCAAAATCATTACCAATAAGACCTTAATCTCACTTGCAGATTCACCAGTTAGAAAGCTAAATCTGATAGGAACAGCTTTAACCCAAATAAAAAACGGAAGCTTCTCTTCTTTGAGAAACCTCACAGTTCTTCTTTTAGATCACAACTTCATCAACCAAAATCTCACCGGCAGAGAATTTGAAGGCCTAGATAACATTCAGGAGATTTACATGAGCTACAACTACCAGTCGGTTACCCTGAGCTCTAGATCATTTGTTAATGTACCCAGTCTTAGAGTCCTGACTTTGGGAAAGAGTCTTAGAGCCGAAGCTTTGAACCAGGATCCGTCTCCGTTCAGGTTCCTGACCAACCTTAACATCTTGGATCTGAGCAACAACAACATCGCTAACATCAAAGAAAACATGCTGGAGGGGCTCGTGAACCTGAAGGTACTGAAACTCCAACACAACAACTTAGCCCGGTTGTGGAAGAGTGCCAACCTCGGTGGGCCGGTGTTTTTTCTCAAACATACGCCAAACCTGATAAACTTGCAGCTGGATTCGAACGGATTTGATGAGATTCCTCTGGAGGCTCTCAGAGGTTTGACAAACCTCACTGAGCTCAGCCTCAGTAACAATCTCTTAAACAGCCTGAAGGACTCGGTGTTTGATGATCTGACCTCACTGCGTTTTTTTCGTTTGCAGAAGAACCTGATCACAACTGTGAGGCCCGAAGTGTTCAAAATCCCTATGAGCAACCTCACCGTGCTCGTCATGGACAAAAATCCATTTGACTGCACATGTGAGAGCATCCTGTGGTTCACGACATGGTTGAATAACACAAATACGACCAGTGTTCCAGGACTCAAGGACCAGTATATGTGCAACACCCCGCTAGCTTACTTTAACCACTCCATCATGGATTTTTACCCGCTCTCTTGCAAAGATATGACCCCATTTCAGGCTCTTTACATACTGAGCAGCACCGCTGTCATCTCGCTAATTGTGATGGCACTTCTGGTGCGCTTCCATGGCTGGAGGATTCAATTCTATTGGATTATACTGATCAATCGCACATTAGGGTATAGTGACGCCACAGTTGAAGAGGGCAGAGAATTTGAGTATGATGCTTATGTCATTTATTCAGAGCAGGACGCCAATTGGGTGGAGAGGAGACTGGTCCCTCTGGAGAATGAAAGGTGCTGGTTTTGTTTGGAGGACCGAGATTCAATTATTGGCATGCCACAGCTCGAATCCATCATGGATAATATGAACAAGTCCAGAAAAATCTTGTTTGTCGTCACTGAAAGTCTTCTCAAAGATCCCTGGTGCAGACGGTGAGTCAGATATAGAATACTGGAGTTATGCATTATGACCATTCCACTAAAGCCAAGTAAAATGTAAATATGAGCAATACTGTGCAAAAGCTTTAAACTCTAAATGTAAAGTGGAGATGCTTTCAAATATAATATTGTAAATGGTTTTATCAAGTCCGTATTTAATGCAGGTGCTAATTTAAGCAGCAGGTGATTAACCAGTTTTTCAAGCAGGTTTTTCCAGTATTTTGGAGAACATGCCACAGTTCCTCTAAGACTCTCTGAGTTGCTTCTGTTTCTTCATGTAATCCCACAGTGGCTCCATGACACTGGAAACGAGGCATTTTAGCATCTATACCATCTCTTGCAGGACTTCTGGTTGCCTTTGTGGCTGAAGATAGTTCTTTATGACTCAGGCTGTAGACTTGTGCATGCTTTCCTTCTGTAAAATTAATATAGGACCAATAATGCGTCCCCTAATGGTACTGCATACAATTCTGAAGCTTTAAAGAGCCTAAAACTTTGGATGTACATCTGGTAAAATGTTGTAAATGTTGTCTTTCTTCCCTTAACTCCTCATCGTCTCCTATCCAGGTTTAAAGTCTACCAGGCCCTTCACCAGGTCATCGAAGCCAGCAGGGACTCGGTTGTTTTGGTCTTTCTGCAGGACGTGCACGACTACAGGTTATCTCGCTCCCTGTTCCTCCGCAGAGGCATGCTGCGTTCATGTTGCGTCCTGGACTGGCCTGTCCACAAGGAGAGGATACCGGCCTTTCACCAGAAGCTCCTTATTGCACTCGGCATGACAAATCGACTGCAGGAGTGACCGTTTTTCCAAGAATTACTAATGTTTGTGCAGTTTTTAAATGCTTCTAATTGCTGATTGCTTTACCCACTGTGTGACTATTATGCATATATATGACCTGTATACTGCAAGAGTTATATTGCATTTGAAGGATGTCGCAGCTTTACATACAAACTCCAATGAAACAACATGAATATTTAAACTAGACCTTTGAACTTTCTTTCATTTACTTATATACTAACCATACAGCCATTATTTATTGCCGTTTGGTCATTTGCTGTATTTATAATGTCCACCCTGACATTTCTAGAATGAAAGTCTATCCCAACCACATTTTAAATTATGCAATTATGCAAGTGTTTCTACTCATGTTTGCTGTAGAATATTTGACACAAACAGCAACCACGTTGGCCCTAGTTTAACCTAAAGCAGAGATATAATGATAAACCATGCATTTCAAAGGTAATAGCAGTATTTAGTACTCTGACATGAAGTAATTTGTTGATTTTACATTGTAATCTTGGTACTACAGAGGCCACTTCCGAGGGGGAAAATTCCACTCCATTCAGTCTGATTTAAAAAAAAAAACACACAACAAAAACACAACATACATACACTTTATATTTTCGTCATACTGTGTATGATGACAATAAAGCCATTCTAATTCTAATTCTAATTCAAAATTCTCTTGCCCTGACATCTAGTGGTTATAAGAAGAAATTACAGGGGAGAGAGCAGTTGTGTTGCTGGCTTCCTTCAACATGGTAAGCTCATGGAAAATATGTTGAGTACTATTTGTTAAGTTATATACTGACTTGAAATGAGTAAACATTGAAGCAACTTCCATGAAGCAGTCCCTTATGTTATAAGAGTTGTTTTTAATTACAAAGCGTTTGACATACTTTTAAAAATTAGTGAAAAATTTTAAAGTAAAATCTGTGTATTTAGTTGCCTTGAAATGGTTCCAAAGAATCTGCAAGATGCACAAACAAAAAGAAAAAAAACTACAAAAATGCAGCATATTGCTCAGCAGAGTGGTAGCTAAGATTTGATCACGACAATTTTGTTAAGTCCATATGCATCCCTGCCACTCCTGAGAGAAGTTTTGTTAAGAAAGCATTTTTAAATTACTCATGTGTATCATATTTATTTAAATCAATTAAGGATTCAGTTATACTTTCAGCAGACTTGAAGGTTATTTACCAGCAGACTGGGCAGGATTATTGTTTTTTCCTGACAGGAGTCAAACTAAACATATTAGGTATAACAGTAATGGAATCACCAATAAAAATACCCACTATATGTACATTTCTTCTTTTTTATTTGCACAAATGCAAACTAGGATGATGGATAAAATCATAACATTCATAACGAATGAATGAATGAATAAACTTGCAGTTTCAGCCCTAAACTTTAGTCTTTGTCTTTGCTGAATCAGACATATTGATACAAGCGGCATATGTACTTCAAAAACCGGAAATATATTTAGTAGAAACATTTAACATTTAACACCTATTTTATTTACAACATCAGATATTTATGTAACACATTTTATGTATAAATAGTAAATAATTACTATGCATATACAGATATAAATTATAATTCTAAATAGTGTAACATAAATGTAAAATAATCATATATTAGTCTAATTCTAATATTCTTGTTTGAGTGAAAAGTGTCTCATTAAAATCAGGTCACAGTTACTTAAATTGCTCATACAAAAGAGCAGCAGTTGAGGCAGAGAATTTTTAAAAAAATATCTCCAATTCACAACATAATCATTCTGAGGCACTTCACATGCAAAATATTAATGTAGAGAGAAACCCAACAAATCCAAATTTGAGCAGCTGTGTGGGAAGTGGGAAGATAAAACTCTAGTTCAACTAAAAGTTCAGCAGAAGCACATGAGAAACTCACAATATTATTATTTATGCAAATTGAATTGAATAATTTATATATATTATTATATAACGGTAGTATATGTGTGTGTGTGTGTGTGTATATATATATATATATATATATATATATATATATATATATATATATATATACACACACACACACACACATACACATATATACATATACACACACACACATATATATGTATATAGACCTTCAACCAACTTATTCTCTCTCTGTATTTATCAACGTCTCATAATTCCAGAGAATGCCAAAAGTGAGCAAAGCAGTTATCAAAGCAAAGGGTGGCTACTTTGAAGAATCTAAAATATAAAACATGTTTTGCCTTATTTCACACTTTTTTGTTTACTACATAATTCCATATGTGTTCATTCATTATTTTGATGTCTTCAGCGAGAATCTACAATGTAAATAGTCATGAAAATAAAGAAATAACATTAACCTACAGTATCATTAAGTTACGTAACCAATTGATTTTTATTTATGTATTATTTCTCTGATTACTTACATACAAGGAATCTGGTTTCGACTGTTGGTGTCAGCCAACAGTAATTCAGTGACTCCCAGCAGTGAAAGGCTCTGATCATTGGCGCTAAGATAAGGTTGTTATTTATTAACCAGTCAGACATGATGAGATGTTGAAGTTGATAAATACAGGGAGAAAATAAGTTGGACAAAGGTTTCTTCCTGCACCGGTCACTCTGTGAATAATTAACATGTAATTTGAGCCAGTATGACTCACTCAGATTTTTCTGATCCACTTTTTCATGTTTATCTCTTTTCTATATCTCATGTTATGTATCTCCTTTATTCATTTATCACATTCTATAATTTTTCCTCATCTACTCCAGGGTAATAAATGTTATCACTTCAGTTAGCCTCTTCAGCCAATATAAGTTGTCAATGGACTGGAATCACTGGAGGAGGAGTAAAGGCAGTTCTGTTAATAGTTATGTCACGTTAGTACCGCCTGGTGCTGATATTTAAGCACCTACACAACCTAAACACACACACATTGGAATAAAGATGGCTGCATTACTTGGTAGCTACACTGTGCCTTTGCTTGGAGTCAGCATTTTCATCGCTACTCTGACCTACTTCACCTACAAGCAGCTGAGCAGCTACCTGCAAAAATGGTTTTTGATGAAGCCCATCCCGGAGCTGGAGGGAACGTACCCCTTCATTGGAAACGCACTGCAGTTTAAGAGCAACGCAGGAGGTGAGAAAGGAAAGCAGGCTGCACAGGCTGCATCAGTTCCTGTCACTCAACTCATTTGTATTTTGTCTGTTTCAGATTTCTTTAAACAAGTTCAGGGGTTCGCCAGTGATTTCTATGACAAGCCATTGTTTAAAATCTGGATTGGAATGGTCCCATTTGTGATTGTGTTTCATTCTGACACTGTTGAGGTATGATGATTGACAACCCCACAACATAAACAGTGGCCACACATTCCGTGTCTCGTCAATATAACAAGTAACCTCAGTAACGGGTTTAGATTAGTCACATGCAGCTATATCATCCAAATTTGCTGTAATACTTTCATTTTAAACAATCATACCTTTGACATTTGAGCTGCAGCGTTCAAGCCAAATTCAGCCTGACTTTAACCTCAGAATGTCATTGCACTTTTACACAGTGCTGCAGACTGTAACTGCAAGTCATGTTATTTTATTTATGTGGCCTGATCACAAATGTGCCTCGAGGGGCTTTTACAATCTGTATAAGTTCCACCTGAGCTGAATTTGCAGAATACAATTAGACTAATCTTGTTTCCTTACAGAGTCATTCTAAATAAATCTCTGAAAACTAACATTCTGTTTCAAATGTTATTGTTTATGACATACTGTTTTTGTCTTTTCTAGCCAATCGTGTCTAACCCCGCTCACATGGAAAAAGCTCATGCCTACAACTTTCTCCATCCTTGGCTTGGGACTGGTCTGCTCACCAGGTAAACCTGTGATTCAGCTCTAAAAATCCTGTCAGCGACTATCAAGGATGAAAAAAGATCAGGAATGCTCCATTGATGAAGAAGAAGGAAGAATAGACTCGATTCAAAGCATGCAAGCTCAGACGAATGTGTCTGAAAAAAAGAAATCATGATAATGGAATGAATGAATAATGACAACACTATAGGCTAAAGCAAGCATGTTCTGAATGTTTTGAAATTATTTATCAACCACAAAGCAGAAGGTGATGGTGGAAAAAAATGATGTGATGTCCAATTTTGGTATGGAGGGTCTACTGGAGCAGAATTTCATGACTTGCATATATATATATATATATATATATATATATATATATATATATTATATATATATATATATATATATATATATATATATATATCACATGATTTTTAAATACTTGACCTGAGGATGGGACAAGATTAACCACAGCCTGTATGGTTTAACAGGAAATCTTGTGTTCTTAAGCGTTAGCCGATGGTGGCGCGATAAGAAGGCATGGTTCTAAATGGTAATGCAGTACTGGTCTGAAGGCAGAGTAATGGCAAAGGACAGAGGGTCATCAACAACACAAGTTCCTCTAAATGTGGAAACCAAACTTCCTGTTTCTAGCTGTTCTTAAATATTACAGTTCAAATGAGAGCACACTGTGGATGTTTTCTTCCTTTGACCAGCACTGGGGCTAAGTGGCGTCAGCGGAGGAAGATGCTGACGCCGACCTTCCACTTCTCCATTCTGATGGACTTCTTGGAGGTGATGAATGAGCAGGCAGAGATTCTGGTGGGGAAGCTGGAGAAGCAGGCAGGGAAGGGTCCATTCAACTGCTTCAGCCATGTCACCCTCTGCGCACTAGACATCATCTGTGGTGAGTACATGTAAATCAGTGCTAGGATCTTCAGTGAAAAGCAACTAGACTTCTCCTTTAAGCTCCTGAAGGCCTCCTATCCCAGAACTTAATGAGTCCGGACTGAAGAAGCCTCTTGGATTGGAGGTTAAACATATTCAAGAACTTAAAAGACAAGTTCAGTTAATTTTTACTCAAGGACTGGGAATCTACACACACACACGTATGAACATTTTACCTCTTTTTGTATACATGTTTAATCATAGACTAAGAAAAGCCTTTTACTAGAATGTAAATTTCTATGTGGATATTTAAACACACCTGTCATTCCAGAAACTGCAATGGGAAAAAAAGTTGATGCGCAGAGTAATTCTGATTCAGAGTACGTTAAGAGCGTATACAAGTGAGTTCTTTTGGTAATTTTTTTCCATCACCCAAATACAGAAAATAATGAGGGAAAGTTATCTGATCACTTTTTTCATATTTGTTGTCTTCATCTTAACTTTTCATCCTCAGAATGAGCGACATTGTCAGCAGCAGACAGAGGAAACCCTGGTTTTGGTCTGACTTCGTGTACAACTACTTCGGTGAGGGCCGGGAGCATGACAGAACCCTCAAGATCCTCCATTCCTTTACACGCAAAGTGAGTGATGGAACCGGTGGTTCCAAAAACACTGAAAATTCAATCCATTGTCCATCCGTTAGCTGTTCCTACTCACCTGGAGTGAGAAGAGGACACTTTGGGTGACATCCTTTACTTTATTTATCTTCAGGTGATAAATGAGAAAGCAGAGAAAATGTCTGACATTGAGTCAGACAGCGAACCCAAAGAGGGCATGAAGAAACGAAGTGCATTCCTGGACATGCTCTTGAAGACCACAGATGAACACGGTAACAGGATGAGCCGTCAGGACATTCAGGAGGAAGTAGACACGTTCATGTTTGAGGTTGGTAGTTAGAAATATAACTCACACTACAAGTAGCACAACACAACAGTCACAACATGTGCCATCTCACAGCATTTCACATAGTACAGTAAAGACCTTTAGAATTTTAAACAAAGAACAGTGAACTCAACAAAAGTTGCCTTTGGATTCCCTATGAGCAAGTAGTCAGCGACGGTGGGAAGGAGCCAAGAGAAATACCCTTAAAGGGGAGGGAAAAAAACTCTGGGAGAACCAGGCTCATGGAAGGTGGACGTCTGCCTCAACTGGTTGGGGAGAGGAGATGGAAAAGAGACAAACAATACAAGCAAAACAATGACCATGTTGGAGGTCAGAGAGGGCAGACTGCTACGGTGTGCAGAGGCTCAAGCTCAGAAAATGAGACTTCAGACCAGGGAGCAATTTAGAAAGATTTATTTTACAAAGCGGGAACAAGATACAAGAAATAAAACCGGAAACCAGAACTATTCTATAACGCGGAAATATCCTTTACTTCTCAAGACAGCTAGATTCCTCCTGGTGGAGAGGCGGACTAAATACAAGACAGAAAGAGTAACATTAGCAAACCCATGTATGGTAACACCAAGGCAGGAATAAATTAGGAAAACCTTAGAAACGCTGATCGAATGAGAATTCTTACATCTAGCAGACCCACATATGGCAAAACCACGGCAGGAATACTCTAATCGAAAGAACTAACACAAGACAGAAATCCAGCAGCTGAAAGGCGGCGGCTTTGTGAGGTTGGCGACGGAAGTGGCGTATCAGCCAGAGTTTGTGGTTTGGCAACAGAGGCGGCAAGCAGGTGACAGATGTCGGAGGTGTGGGAGTGAGGGAACCTATCTGACATGATAGAACCAGAGATATCCAGGGGTAGACCACACAGGGTTCTGCAGGGGATTTTCAGGAAGACAGAAACCAGGAATCCGGGGTAACACGAGCAGGCAGGAGCCAGAGAACAGTCACGGACCGGCGACGAATGATGAGTGGCGTCAGCTTTAATGGAGGAGTTGAAGTGGCTGATTAACTGCTCCCACCTGCTCTGCTGCCAGCCTCTGTGCACACACACACCTAATTAGAAAAAGAAACCAAAACACCTGGCACCCTCAGCCACAGGTGTGACACAGACACTGCAAATCAGAGACGAGAAGCTCCAAGATAAATTCCCTATGAGCAAGCAGTTAGGATGGCGGAAAGGAATCAGAAAAAAAACCTTTAAAGAGGAGGAGAAAAAAGATTGTGGCAGAACCAGGTTCACAGAAGGAGGCCATCTGCCTAGACTGGTTGGGGTGAGAGTGGGGATGATGGGGGATAGCAGGACAGCTGATGGAGAACAGACAAACAAAACAATGAACATTCTGGAGGTCGCATGAGCTCAGAAACTGCAGAACAGAGATATGACGCTCCAGAAACAGAGACACCCACGGACTATTTACTATCTTTATATCAACAGTACATCAAAAGTCAATTTTTAACAAGAAAAGGGTTGTTCAAAGTTCAAAAGCTCAATACATGGGGTGATAATATGACAATATTTTAGCCTGAAGTGTATCTATGCAGCTTTAAAGTCTTCTAAATGTGTTGTTTTGAAAATTTCCCAGTATGTGACGGCATTTATTTTACAGGGTCACGATACTACAGCAGCCTCTATGAACTGGGCCCTCCATCTGCTGGGCTCTAACCCTGAGGTGCAACGCAAAGTTCAACAAGAGCTACAGGAGGTGTTCGGTAACATAAGCCGCCCTGCTTCACTCTCACTTTAACGACATTGTTTATTTTCCTGCCCGAAGGCTTTTGACTCATCTTTGTTCCAACTTATTTGCTCGTTGCAAGTCAAGCGGAGCTTATGCCGGGATAACAGCTGTGAAAATCCTTGCCAAAATACATAGAAAGTAATTGAATTATTGTCAGTGTTGTGTGGATTTGCCGTGGCCTCCGTGCATGTTTCCATGATGTAAACTAAATGCTAATTCTGCGCCCATTCAAGGACTGAAACTTGCCCTTGAGCACAAAAAAAAATCAATTTAGTCACATTTTTCTATCTCCAGTGTAAACCTAACTACATTAACTTTCTCTTCCCAGTTATATAACCAATTTGTTCTTTTAATAATCGTCAATTATTACCCACTAGGTATATAAAAGTGATTACACTGAAGACTCTTGGCTCTAGAGCATACTGAATAATAAATCCCTGTGCTTTGCTGCATCCAGTATTATTCTGCTCTTATCTGCTGTGTAAGATAGGACAAATGGAGCATGTGCCAAGGATAGAAAAGTGGGAGAAAGTTCATTTGCATGAAATTGGATCAAATACTTCAGCCAAATGACCTTTAAGAAGAAGTTTGCACTGCTGCTGTACCGTGGTGAGAAACAGACTTTGCTTTGTTTTCTGTTTAAAGGTACGTCTGACCGACCTATTACCATGGAAGATGTGAAGAAGCTCAAATACCTGGAATGTGTGATCAAAGAGACTCTACGGCTGTTTCCCTCGGTGCCTTTCTTTGCTCGCACCATCCGTGAAGAATGCCACATCAGTGAGTCACAGTTATTCATCACTAATCCCCCACAGTGGAGGGATCTCTTACAGGAGGGGAAGCCAGAGGTCCTCTCATATTTTCATTCAAAATCTACTTTCCTTTGTCTCATAACACCCATCTTTTCCAGAGTTTTCCCTATGTTTCTTCAAATTAGTGAAACAGCTTCATGAATTTGCAGCATGTAGCTTCGTGCAGCAACTTAATGTACAATTGTACAATTTAATTTAGCAGACGCTTTTATCCAAAGTGATGTACATCTGAGAGTAAATATAACACAAGCAAGGATCTAGTCAGGAGAAAACAACCTGATAAAGAGCCATAAAACAATGTCGTAACAGAGTGAATGATGCTGTATGGTAATCATGTGTAGATCAAAGACACTGAAAATCTGGTGTCAACTGGAATCCTTACTGGCAGGCCTCCCCGCACGTACGGTCAAAGCAGCACGTTTGGACACGTCACCCCGCTATTCACATCGCTTCACTGGCTTCCAGTTGCTGCACGCATAAATTTCAAAGCTCTGACACTTGCATATAAAACTATTGTGAGAACTGCTCCCTCCTACCAGAACCCTCTCATTCAGGTCTACACTCCCTCCCGCTCACTACGCTCAGCCAACAAACAGCACCTGATACAACCACCACAGCAGGGCCGGTCCATAGCTGGACTCTTTTCTTCTGTGGTTCCCCGGAAGTGGAACGAGTTACCAAATTCTGTTCAATCTTCAGAGTCCCTCTTAGTCTTTAAGACTAAAAACCCAGCTCTTCACTCAACACCTTTGCACTTGACAGACTACAAAAAGAAAAAGAATGACCACATTTGAACTTGTTTTATGGCTCTTATCCAGGTTGTTTTCTCCTGACTAGCTAGATCCTTGCTTGTGTTGTATCTAATCTCAGATGTACGTCACTTTGGATAAAATTGTCTACTAGATGAAATTATAGTAATTGTAGAACTGTCAAATTAATGACATGGAGACCAACGTTATGATATTGAAGCAATGAGGACGTTTGCATGCTTTTTAGTAGAGGTAAGAATTAGAGCCAACATGCTTTTGGTAGACTAGAAGTTTTGGTGAAAAATAACTGCACAAAATGACTGAAAGCAGACTGGTCACAATTTACACCCTTTTTTAAGTTACATGCCTTGTTTAGTTTGCAAATTAAGCATTTATTGTTTCTGTTTACCAGAAAGCCAATATCATCTACTCATATTCATACAAGACGACCTTTATATATTATTTCTCGTACTATGCTTGTTTTCTGCAAGACTCCTTCCACCACTGAAGCTTCAGTATCAACTTGTAAGCTTCAGTTTATGCATATTTGTGTATCTGCTGTATTTGGGAATTTGTTCTCTCAGCAGAATTCTCTTTGCTGTTTCATTAAGTCCTCCCTCACATAGAATCATGTATAACCATTTGCAATAAATGGTAAATTCACTGATGTAATAGTCCCCAGCCACACAGTTTACATTACAGCTTCAAAACGATATACAATATATACTATATATTTAGTATATACTACACTATATACCACTAAATAATGTGATCAAATGCAAGCATCACACTAGAAAAAAAATCTCCAGTTGTGATAAATGTGAATTATTCAGATTTTTAAATGATTAAATGTGTTATTATTTTTTAGTTCCTTTTAGTATTAAATGCACAGTGCAGATTTGCAGCTCAGTTCTGGGAAGATGTCAACATCAGACGGGATGTTTATCCTCGTGGCTTCTTGCACAGATGATACTTGGACTTTCCCAGATGATAGCAAACCGTTATTCTAGATCAGGGGCCACATTCAGCCCAATTTGATCTCCAAATTTTTCCTTTTTTTTTGTGCCAAAAATGTTCACATATAATGAACTATCTTTTTACAAAACATGATGAACAACCTGAAATTTATTAAGAAAAATAAATTCAATTTCAACAACATTATGCCTCAGTCAAATGATAAACTGAGGCATAATGTGGTTGAAACTGAATTTATTTTTACACATTACAACTTACAGATCACAGTTAATCTACAAAAGGCACAAAACTTTTAGTCAAAGGTATCTGGAGCCGAATGATACAGTATTTTACTTTATGATCAAAACAACAAAAGTCAGACAAAAAAAGACAAAAAACAACAAAAATAAGACGAAATATTACAAAAATTAGAAACAGAATGACAAAAAATGAGACAAACGACAATGAAACAAAACAGAAAAGAAACAAAAAATTGGATAAAGTTACAAAGCACAAAAATGGACGAAACAAGACAAAAAAATTGCACAAATGACACGAATAAGACAAAACATGACAAAAAATGAAGCAAAACAACAAAAAAATTGACAATACAAGCGAGACAAAAAACGCACAAAACGACAAAAACGACACAACACAATGACTAAAGCAAAACACAATGACAAAAATAAGACAAAAAAACAAGCAAGACAAAAAGCAAACACAAAATGACAAAAACGAGAAATAAAATGACAAAAACATGAGACAAACAACAAAAGTAAGACAAAAAAAGATAAAAAAAACAACAAAAGCAAGACAAAATATTACAAAAATGATACACAAAATTACAAAAGAACAATGAGCAATATAGTATTTTACTGTATGATCAAAACAACTTGTCATGGTCTAGAAATTATTTTAAATTTATAGTTTTACAAATTTACAGTTTGCAGTTAATGTGTTCTCTGTAATTTTTACATTTTACAAAGTCGTCCCATGGGCCAGATTGTACCTTCTGGCTGGGTCGGTTTTGGCCCGGGGGCCGCATGTTAGACACCCCTGTTCTAGACCTTTTGTAAAGGTAATTAATGTAATGTAGTAAGACGTAGTTAATGTGTAAAAGACCAGCTGAATCTTTAAATTCAACCATCCTTCCCTCTAGATGTCTCTGTAGCTAAATCTATCCGTCAGGGAAATTAATCAAGATCCTACATGACATTCGTTGTTCTTAACTGAGTTATGTTTTACTTGTAGAGGGTTTCACGATTCCTGAAGGTGCAAATGTAACCATAGTCACCTACTCTCTCCACCGTGACCCGCGATACTTCCCTGAGCCTGAGGAGTTCAGGCCTGAGCGGTTTTTCCCCGAGAATTCAGTCGGAAGGCCTCCGTATGCCTACATCCCCTTCTCAGCCGGACTCCGCAACTGTATAGGTAAGACCAGGAGGGTTTCACTGAGCAGTCTAATAGAGCTGCTTCCATACTGACTGTCAGCAGCAATGTCCTACATTACTGTGTTTGTGTTTTATTATAACCAGGTCAGCGCTTCGCTATAATGGAGGAAAAGGTGGTTCTGGCTTCCATTCTGCGAAACTTCAACATTGAAGCTTGCCAGACCCGTGAGGAGCTTCGTCCGGTAGGAGAGCTCATCCTACGACCAGAGAAAGGAATCTGGATCAAACTGGAGAAGAGGATGCCTCAAAGT
The DNA here is from genome assembly GCF_022539595.1 of Amphiprion ocellaris. Classification (NCBI taxonomy): domain Eukaryota; kingdom Metazoa; phylum Chordata; class Actinopteri; family Pomacentridae; genus Amphiprion; species Amphiprion ocellaris. The sequence goes on along the minus strand of NC_072769.1, from coordinate 26,660,651 downwards.
TCACCAAGCTAACACTCGACCAGTTATCTTCCTTTGTGGTCTGTATTTACAGTGCATACTGTGAAAACTCCAATGAACCCTGTAATGTTTTGATAGAAAATGCTCTGTGGCATAACGAGAATACTTTAACACTAAACTGTGCAAGTATTTTATGACAAAATGTGAATTAAAATGCTGCAAACAGAATGAAATGAAAAAGGATTATGGAATTTAAAGAGTAAGAACCAATGACTGCTCATTTTGAAACACATTTCTGATTATTAACAGAAATTAGATTCATGGCTCTACTGAATTGAAGTTTGTGACTGTTTACAAGGTCACATACTTTTTTTTTAAAGAAAAAACAAACCTCGTGCAAGTCTTTGTGACCTGTTTAGTGGCATTTCTGCTGCTTTTTGTCTGTTGCTGCAAATCTGGAGGAAATAAACAATATGGTGGATCAAACAACATGATTTAAATGCTTAACATACTTTACTTTTCCATTATGCTTTACACTTATTTTGTGGTATTAATCGGTAATGAAATCCGGAATCCTCCAACTCTGAGGTGCAGAGCGGGGCTTTATAAATAACACTCTTACATATTCATTACATTTATAAACACCACAACAAAGATAAGCCTTCCATTTGTACTGCATTTCCTCTGAATGTTAATTTCCAACCCCTAGCTGCAGTGTTTTCCCTTGACTGACCCCAGACGACATCTGTTTGTTTATCGCTGTATGTTTGCTCGATGGTCCATTCATATTTCCCCTCCTGCTGTGTATCATTCTTTGTCTTTACTTCAGGAAACAGAAACAGATATTTCAGCATTACAAACACAATACTAAATGGGGCTCATGCTGTGACTTTCCACATTTATTTGAAAGCTGCAAAGACCTTTTCACAGGAAACCTTGACATATTACAACAGGAAAAACACAGGTGCCTATAAAGAAAAAAAATGGTTTCAAGGTCCTAATATTGCTCAGTTCCTGCCATATCACCAGAACCTACTTGGGAGCCTTGAATAGAACAGAACCTTTGTTATGGTGAAGTCACACCTGTGCTTTTTCTAATCTGTCTTTTGTGAAAAAATGGCATACAGGTGACCATAAGAAGATAGAAAAATCCAAATCAAACTCTTGGAATCCCAGACGCCATAACTTTGGATGTTCTGATGCAATGCCAAAGATTGGGATTTTAACTGATTGGTATACTTTCTTGAGCACAAGCTTAAGCCTAATTTTTTGTTAGGATCTACTATCTCACAGGTGTCATAAAGGGAGAGGATTCTTCTCAGTTTACTGAACAGTGTAGGCTACCCTTTTACACTGTACAGTCATTGGATTCAGTGGTAATATAAAAAAAAACCCTACATCTAAGTTGCATAATACACCAACCAGCCACAACATTAAAACCACCATTTACGTAGGCATTCTTTATAGTTCTGACATGTTGAGGCAAAGATACAGGATCTCTGGTGGTGGCATCAGAAGGCTAGCAGATCTTTTTGGTCCACTGGATTGCAGGGTTTTGCTTTGACCTTGATGGATTGGACTTGCTTGGAAGTATCACTTTGATTTCTCCACTGGATTTGGATTTAGGGAATTTGAACGCTGTGTCAGTGCCTTGAGATCTTGTTTGTGTTCCTTTAGCTGTTCTTGAGCAGTTTTTGAGGTGTAGTGGGGCACATTGTCTTACTGGGGGATTGTTGTTACCCCACAAAGAGTGTTCTTGGTCTGGAACAATGTTTACGTAGGTGGTACATGTCAGGATGCCATCCAGATGAACACAAGGACCCAAGGTTTCCTAGCAAACATTGCATTATTACGAAATAAATCAATGTTATATACTTTAGGTATTGATGGTTTTAATGTTGTGGCAGACCAGTGTATAGTTTCTGAGATTTTTAGTGTTGCACTAGGAACCTACAAATGACTAATGAAAACTAATTGTCAAATAAACGCAGCAATAATCGACATATCATCTGTCAAGCACCAAAATTCCTGAATTTTTCCGTAATGTAACTGAGCAACATCTTCCAAACTCCTCACCTTCCACATTTATGCAGTTTTAAGTTAAGGCCAAGCAAAGATAATGTTATTGATATCAGTATGTTGTCAAGCTTCACATAAAACCATGACACTGTGCCCCATTAAATCTATTAACCATATATAATGGATGGAACCTGCAATCATGATGTCACCTGTTGGTTTGTTGTCAAACATTTTGAAGTTTCATATTTGGAATTTGGCCACTTTAGCCTCTTTGAACTGAATGTGACAAGGAAGAGCTGGGTCTGACTGAGAACTGAAGCACATCTACATCTAAAACATTCCTTTAAATGGGACTGTAAGTTAGAAAATAAAGAACATGATGTATTGACAAAGGCTTTAAACTAGTGACTGAGTCCATAAATTAATTTGGAGAGCTAACAAATCAAGGAATATTTAGGATTGTTTTCTCATTGACATCTATACAATTTCATTTTTCGTGATGAGATGAGGCACCCCCTGCTGGCCGTGACAAAGAATGCAGGTTTAAGGCACATCATTAGGTTTCAGACCTAGTGCCTCAGATCTGAGATTTGGCAGTTTTAGCTTCTTGGAACCGCAAGTGACAAGTAAGACCTGGATTTGACTGAGAAGTGAGAACATCTAAAACTTCCTTTCTGTTAGAAAATAAGCAACAACACGTTGTATTGGAAAAGTCTTTAAACTAGTGACTGAGTTCATAAATTCATTCGGAGAGATAACAAATCAAGAAATATTTAGGGTTGTTTTCACATTGACTTCTATACATTTTGGACTTCTGTTTGAGACCAGAACAGATGCCTCCTTCTGGCCGTGACAAGGAATGTAGGTTTAAAACTCATCATTACAGACAAGTTTTTACCCAGTCTGTGGTTATAGTATAGTATAAAACACTTCCTCTTAGCTCTAAACACTGCTGAAAAAGACCTTTTTTTTTTAAAAACTTCTTACATCTCATAAACCTTATGAGTGTATATTCAGGTTTATGATTATGAGCAAAACTCTTTAGTCACTGAATGGTATTGAGGTCAGAAGGTTCCATTGTAAGAGAAGGTAATCATAGCATGACACAGTTACAAATGACCCCATTCATTATGTCATACAGTGATTTAGGAGGCGTGCCTGCAAGGGTCATTGCCCAACACCAAAATGACTTGACTGATGATGAATAGCATGCTTTTTTCACCCCCCAATGCTATTATTTGAATTATTGAACACATCTCTAATCAATGGCTGGATAGAGTCGAGGTGCCTGAGCTCCAAATGAAGCGGGAAGAGTTCATTTATCTGAGGATCTCTAATAAATTGCACAGATAGAGGAGCTTTAGCGCGTGGCTAGAGTAGGTGGATTGCATGAGATTGCTTTTCGGAGACGTCATGCCTCCATTATATCATAATAATGATAAAGCATTCATTCAATGGCATTCAGGTCATAATGTGTCCTGAACTGAAGGATGTAAACATTCGAATAAAAATGTAAATAGAATATAAATATTTTCTATACAGCAAAACTGAAAAAGTAATCATTTAACGATTAAAAATAACTGGAAAAGCCGGAGATGTACACGACTGACCCCATTAGTCTGTTGAAGGTCCCTCATCTCCTCTATGCCCAGCTTGTTTTCTTTTACAGGCACTGCAGTTATGTAATCATTTTAGCTGCTCGAAAGCTCTGCGTGTACAAAGGTATCTTGTGGTTGCTTCCATTTGAAATGCAGTATTTTCACACTGAAGTCAGTAATTCAGCACGACCCAAATGCACTTAAATTCTGGCACTTGTAAGCGCAGAAATATCACTTGGCAGGAGTGCAAAGGCAAGTTTGCAAAAAGTCAGACAGCAGCCTGTTCAAAGACTGTGTGTACATTCAGATGTCAAAACAGCCCTGGTGCACAACCTGAGGGCCAGGACCCCAAAGAGGTCGCACCAAGTGTTTGAGGGGTCACAAGACAGTAAACAGCACAGGAATCAACAAAACAATCTTATTGTGGTTATTCATTAAGCTCTATTACCTTTAGTTAACTGTTATGTAATGTTGGATACTGTGATGAAACAGGTGAAGCTCACAGACAGACCCATAGCCAGAATTTTAGAATCCAGCAGTTATAAGACATCTACCCTGTTGGAAATTTTGTTCAATCTAAGAATTTTTCTGCTTTTGAAGACTTCACTTGAGCTGTTTATTCATAATCTTGCACCACAGTGGTAAATTTAAGGACACTGAGTCCAAATGATGTTGTTTTCAGCCTTCTCAAACCTCTCAATGTGAAACTTCAAGTTATGAAATGAAAACCGGCTTTTCAGGTTACCGTATAAGCAGAAAAAAACAGAGAAAATAGAGGCTATGACCTCTTCAAAGCTCTACTCTCTGAATGCAATCGGTGACAGGTGCTTGCCAGCAGACGTTCACAAGCAAAAAAGTTTGAAGACCCCTGAGGGAACGACGACGACAAAAGCTCAAAATTTTAGAAAGAATACATTATTGACACTATAGTGCTACCTATATGAGCAACACCGTGAAGCAGAATCCACCAGACACATGCAGAACACTACGAAGGAATAATGAAAACAACGTGAAAGGCTTCAATGAGACTTTCATGTCAGCAACTTCATCCGAGATGCCCTGCGGGGTTCTGTGATGAAATTAAATGAAACCACTTTGAGGAGAAACATGATGATAGACTTTCCCCATTTCACTTCCAAAGTGATTTTTTTTTTTGTTGCAGAATGCATTATGAAATATCGCAACTTAACAGAGAACAAAATATCCTTGGTGTGCTCTGAGGACACAGTAAGGTTGTCACATTTAGGACTGAAGACTGGTAAAATGTGAAAATGAGGATCATTAAAGTGCCGTGCGTATCAGTGCAGTGCAGTTCAAGCTGACGTCCAGAGAGAGGCAGCAACGTATGCTTTTCTAAACGTGTGCAAACCAGAGATAAGCAGGAGTTGGCTGAGTGTTGTACAGTGTGTAAATGTGTGTGCGTCCAGCAACACAAACAGCATCAACAGTTTTTTTTTTCCTTCTCGGTGCCCGGCAGCTCCGTGCTGATGTGAGTGACAGCTGTCTTCACCATGTGTACAGTTTATAGCCTGTGAGCCTCACATTTTCTGTGTCCTGACACTTGAATGACACATGATAAATGTGCAATGTTCCTTTAAAAATTTAATTAACACGTGTCCGGTCTCGGGGACATTGGAGCTCAGATGCATGAAGTCAATGCAGAATATTTCCTCCCATTTTGAGGAAAAAAAAAAATCTAAATATTAAAAAACTCTCCTGACACTGATTTACATGCAGACCAGCAGCTTCACAGCCTCTCAATAATCTTATGTCCTCTTAGAGTGACGGACCTGGACGGACTTCCTCCAAATACCTCCAGTCCTCAGATGCATCATCATCGTCTCCAAATAAGGTTTGATTTCTATCCGCAACCTCCCGACTCTCACTTTGTAGTCACCAAACGGTAATAACGTGGACAAACAAGTAGGCTTAGATCACATGTGTTTGCCAGCTGGTGGGCTGCAGGTTAGACTCCATGAGCCTTATAAGGAAGAGCTGTACCCAGAACTAATACCCAGAATTAACGTGAAATGGTAGAAATGGAAAATGAAAGGATAGGGATTGCAATGTTCTACCTTGTAATTATTATCCAGGACAAGAAAAGAGAGACCTTATCCCACTAACAGCATCGTCTGCGTAACTGAAACCAGATGTATCTCCATTTTAATAAAGAATAAGACAATTAATATGAGCACTGGAGTTTAATTTTAATCAAATCAGTGCACTATCTTGTCACAAGGGCTGCAAATGAAGTGTAAGTGTTGTACCCAACAGCTTTTAAAAGGAAATTCCTGAACATTTTATTAGAAAATGCAATTTTATTTACAATTGCGGCCTGTTGTGACCTTCAAGGGGAATTTCATTAGATGGAAGTGCAACAGACAAGAAAAAGACGTTAAGAAAACCCCCTATAATAGCCTATTAATCTACTAAATTCTTATACTAATGAGGAAAATGAATGAATATCCCCCCCCTTCTTTTCCACCCTTGCCCCAATTGGTGGAGGTAGATGGCCGCCTTCCCTGAACCTGGTTCTGCTGGATTTTTTATTTCCCCTCTCTATTTTAGGGAATTTTTTTTGGTACCTTCCCACCATTGCTGACTCATAGGGATTGTAGGGTTTTCTGTTTAAAATTCGTAAGGTCTGTACCTGACTACACTAAGTGCTGTGATATGACACACACTACAGGCCAAAAGTTTGGAAGCAAGAGCAATTTGTACAAAGATCATAGTTTCAACAAAATAAACATGATTGTTCTATGAAGAGTCACTCATCAGACTAAATTTTTACTATAATTATCAGGTATTTGTATCTGTACTCTTTACTTTATGCAAATTGTGATTTTTTTTATTTATTTTTTTTTAACTTTTGCACTGAAGTTGTGACTCTTGTAAATCTTCTCAACTCGAAAACTAAGCCCTGCTTTACTTTTGTTAACATTTATTCAGCAATGCCTGGTAACTTCAATATAGACTACCATTTGGAGTCACTTAGAAATGTCCTTATTTTTTAAAGAAAAGCATTTTTTTTTCAATGAAGATAACATTAAATGAATCAGAAATACAGTCTAGACATTGTTAATGTGGTAAATGACTATTCTAGCTGGAAACGGCTGATTTTTAATGGAATATCTCCATAGAGGTACAGAGGAACATTTCCAGCAACCATCACTCCTGTGTTCTAATGCTACATTGTGTTAGCTAATGGTGTTGAAAAGCTAATTGATGATTAGAAAACCCTTGTGCAGTTATGTTAGCACATGAATAAAAGTGTGAGTTTTCATGGAAAACATGAAATTTTCTGGGTGACCTCAAACTTTTGAACAGTAGTGTTTACCTAAAGGTAAAAGGAGAAAATGGTGCATATCAGTGAAAGCAAAATGTGATCATGCAGTTAATATATCCCAAAATCCACAGAATTCATGCTGGTTTTTAACAAGGACTTGAAGTTGCTTCCAAATGCTCGGCCTGTAGTGTATGTTGTGAATTCGCGGTATAGGAATAAAACTGAATCGAAAGTGATTTAATTAAAATTTGCAAAGAAAAAAATGATAGGATATCTTGAAAGGGTAATATCAGTAACAAAAATAAAATTAAACATATTCACTTGATCAACCAAAACCGCTTTCTTGTATGTTAAAATATCTCTTCCAACAACCCATTCATGTGAACTACAGACCGTGAATTTATCCTTCAGGTTATTGATGTTTTTTTCTTTTCTTTTTGCGTAAAACAACCGGAAAATCAAGTTTAATGACCTGTTATGATCAATAGAGTGCTGCGGATTGAGGCTGCGGTTGCCTCGGGACACAAGAAGAAGGTGTAGCTCAGATGCTGTAGTATTTCTATCTACATCTCTGTGATGTCTTGCGGACCTCGGCGGCCCACAGAGCACGGAGACCGGCATTGAGGAGGATGGGATGTGACAGTATCCCTGGATCTGACTGAGCACCGTGCTGGAGCTTCATGACACACCACTATCTCTACTGGTTGCTTTTTAGTTGCTCTCCCACACGTATGCGGTTAAACCACCCACTCGCACCTCTCCCTTTTCACCGTCGGCCCCCATTCTGCCTATTTTCGCATCAGATGAACCCATTAGAAAACCCAAACTCGAATCAGGATTGCGTCGTCCAATTTGGAGGGAGAGCAAGACAGGAGCGAGGAGCCGAACAGGAAGTGACTGAGATTAGATAGAGGGGAAGCAGATGAGATATCAGGCGGAGTGGAAGAGGAAGGACAAATTGAAAATGAGGCTCAGTGAGAAGCAATGATCACACAAACCATATAATACACCAGAACTATCAGTTTGGAATATCACTGTCACAGCAAAGACGGGATCCCTTTGGGTTCAAATAAACCGACTATCTCACTGTTCCCATAGAAACGCGTCAGCAGGGTTGTCACCTACTTTGAGGTGGGCTGGCTGCCCGAGGCACCACGGCCACGAATCCTCCACTTCCTTTGAAGTCCACCAATACTTAATCTCACAGCTGAATTGTTTGAAGTGCAGGTCATGACTCCAATTTTACTACTGTGGGGTAAGACTTGAAAACCGACCACAAATCAGTGTGGTGGCCCCTTTTGTACCTGGACTCCAAAATAATCTCTTTGTATTCATTTCTCATTAATAGAAAAGAGTTTCTGGACATGTTTAAGTTGCAATTATAAGCAGCCATGGGTAAAGAACAATTAGGAGCAAGTAAATGTTTTGAGCTTTTTTATTTCTTCTCCCTTTAAAAAAGAAGCATAATATTCATAGATAGCACTTTAAGGTGGTTTTAAAGACAGTGGTTTTCTAAAAAGTCTATTTTTTTATTCATTTTAAATATATTTTTTAAACTTCTTTACTTTTTTGGCAGTATTGTGATTTGGCATTGAGTCAAAATTTCAAGTCTTTTTGGACCATTTGAGTCATTTTGGACAAATTCCAAGACATTGAATCAAATTTTGAGTCATTTTGGTCACATTTTAAGTGAATTTATTGTCATTTAGAACAAAGTTTGAGTCATGTTGGACAAGTTTCTGTTATTTAAGGTCTTTTAGTTATTGTGTATGCATTTTAAGCTGATTTGGACAAATTTGAAGTAATTTTGGACGGCTGTGCCACATTTTGGACAGCTTTCAAGTCTTTCTGGTCAAACTTTGAGCCATTCCAGATGAATTTTGAGTCACTTTAGACAAATTTCAGTCATCTTGGTTAAATTTCTGTTATTTAGGGCAAGTTTGATGTTATTTAGGACAAATTTCTGAGTCATTTCAGGTAAGTTTCAAGTCATTTTAGTTCATCTTCAGAAATTTTGAACAAGTAAAGAATAATTTTAGACATTTTTTTTTTATAATTTTGGACAAGTTTCAAGTCTTTCTGGTCAAATTTCAAGTCATTTCAGACAAATGTGACACTTTGGACAATCTTTCAAGTCATTTTGTAGATATTTCAAGTTATTTTTAGGAAACTCTGAGTCATTTGAACAAGCTTCAAGTCTTTTTGGACAATCTTGAGTAATTTTGGACAAATTTCAAGACAATTTGTCAAATTTTGAGTCATGCTGGACATGTTTCAAGTCACTGGAGTTTTTTTTTAGAATTTTTTTCAAACAACATACTACCTTGAACCCAAATTGACACCTTAACAATGTTTGTTTTGTCCAACCAACAGTCCAAACCTTGAAATTATCAAAAATACATTAAATTTGTTAAAATAACAACAAGGAAAAGTTGCATTTTTGTGGAGTTGGAATATGAAAAATTACCTAAACAGTTAGAAAGGTGGTTCACTAATCATTTCAGCTGTTCTTGGATAATCAGTTGGTTTAAATAATCATCAAACAAAACAAACCATTTTTTACAAGTTTTTCATATGTTTTGTGAGTGCAAATTCTATGAAGCAACTACAACTGCTGGACAAATGTAGTGAAGTGAAAAATAAAGATCATGTGAAATGTAGTGGAGTGGAAGTAGAAAGTGCCATTAAAAGAAAATACATATAGCTAAAAAAAATGATTTAAGTAGAGTATTTTATTAAATGTAGTCAGTGTTACTGCCTCAGATCTCTAACTTGGATTCGTCAGTAATTATAACTTTTTAAACGCTGGTAAGGCTTTGCCAAGCAGTAGTTTAGGGCAGCGGTCCCCAACCTTTTTTGCGTCATGGACCGGTCTAATGTCAGACAATATTTTCACGGACCAGCTTTGAAGGTGTGGCGGATAAATACAACAAAATAAAGTGATACGACCGGCAAAAAACCTGGTATTTTCTAAATATAAAAATTAACGTGAATCCACTGTGTATGCAACTTCATTAGCAGCGTCCTCGTGACCTGGTGCCAACATCATAACATGAGTAACCGCTTCGTAATGGTAAAAGGTAAACATGCCTTCAACATAAGATACACCACAAGAACAAACATAAAGTGCATGAAAAATACAACTCACCATAACGTTAAATCAGTGGGAGCCCTGAGCTTGTTTCTCTGCAATGACACGGTCCCATCCAGGAGTAATGGGAGACAATGACACCTGAAGTGTGTTGCTTATGTCCAGTCTGCTCCGTAATTGTGTTATGGTTACTGTCACTGCAGAAAACCTTGCTTCACACAGATAGGATGTCGGAAATCTGTCCGGCCCTCAGTAATTGCTTGTGTCCTTCTTGTTCATGATTTTTTCTTTCAAAATACTCCAAAGGCTTGTCTTTTAATGCAGAATGCTTGGTCTCCAAGTGGCGAAGCAGTTTTGAAGGCTTCATTGCCTCATTAGAGAGCCGGTTGCCGCATATTATGCAGAGCGGGCTCGGTGCGGGGGAACAACCTGTTGCAATAAATCCATATTTCAAGAAGGACTCTTGGTATTGTCTGTTAAATGCAGCTTTGTTTGCTTTGAAAGCGTAGGCTCTTCTTCTGTGTACTATGTGTTACCGGCTGGCGCAGGCCCTTTAAAAAGGTGGCGGATGTAGGTAAGACATGTGACTGAGGCAAGCATCTTGACATGCGTCAACAGTGAGTCATAGACAGACGTGGTGTAGAGAATTCAGTAATTTTCCAAAATAAAACATCGTTCAGAATCAGATAATAAATAAAATGGAAATAATGCAAGTTATGTATTCTTTCTATGCGGCCCGGTACCAATTGACCCACGGACCAGTACCGGTCTGCGGCCCGGGGGTTGGGGACCACTGGTTTGGGGGACTGAAAAATGAAGCTACAAAGTGCAGTTCTTCCAATGACCACTTGAGGCTGCTCCAAAAGCAAGTCATGTCTCCACAAACCTCCATATTAAATCTGTGCAACTTCACAGCAGAAATAAATGTTTACACCGCGGTACAAAAACTGTATTGGTCTCTATAGCTGATTTCCCTGTTTATGACGACTGTAGAGGGTTGGAATTTTATATATATTCACCCATTTATTTAATTTCTCAATTGTATTTAGGCCTAATGATGACGTGTGTCCTCTGAAACTTCTTCTAGACAGCTGCTTTTGCTGATTGGAGTCTTGTGTATTTATTATTATTATTTTTTTTTTAGCAAATTCTGTATCTGTGATGAAGCAGCTTCTCTATCTCTATGTGAACAAAGTTTGACGTATTGATCTTCTGATGGCGTCATCACTTTTGGTCTGCCCGATCGTGCTTTGGATAAAACTGAACCAGTTTCCTCCGAGTATTTCAGAGTGCCAGGCAGCATCCCCTTAGAAACCCTGAGTCTAGTCATGATTTGACACTGAGAAAACCCTCTTTGCCCAGAATAACAATTTGGCACTTTCACTTAGTTCTGATGTCACATCCCCCACTATCACTGTTCTACTTATGCTCCACTGGAAACTTGAGGCACAGCCGTGATGATAACAAGCTGATATATTCATCAGAAACAGCCTCTGATTAGAAGATTGAAAGGCTCTGAAGAAATTTGACCTTTAGAACAAAGATCACACAAATGGAAGTAGAACAGAATACCTCTTCTTCATTTTATGTCAGAAATTCCTGTTTCTTTTAGTCATGCACACTTTATCCTGCAGGAAGTACCATCACAAAAAGACAGACAACCTTGTGCACTTAAGAATCACTGATTAAACTACCATGCATGTCTTTGCATTGTGGCAAGTTCAAACCCAGAACCTTCTAGCTGTAAAGCAACAGTGCTAACAACTGTTCTGATCTTCTTGTTTTTTAAAATCCTGAAACTTTCTGATTGTTTCCAGGTTTGCATGACAACATAACAGATTTTCCACTTGCTAAATATGTCCCCAATAGGTTAACAAAGCTAGAAAAACTGGAACATTCAAATTAATTCTATTGCATTGCTATATCTAAAGGTGAATCACAAAAAGAGAAATAAAACATGTTGTACGGACAGATCGGGTCACGACAACACCGAGAACAGCGTCAGTGACGTCTCTAAAGCTGCGCTAATGGAATAAACACTCTCTTTAAAGAGGTCACCGTGGGAGGTCTTATAATATGATTTATGTAATTTTCACGCTCATCAAATCACTCAGTGTCCCTCACATGCCGTGCAGGGAAGCATCTGCATCCATTATTTCCCTGCATTAATATATTCCTGCTCTAATCTGTCGCCTGTCTGTAACCTGTGATGCATCGTGTTGCATACATGCTGCTAATGACAGGACAATGCACACACACAAAATAACTTCAAGACATTTTGTCAAATTTTGTGTAATGTTGGACAAGTTTCAAGTCATTCTGGGTTTTTTTTTTCTAACTTTTATTCAAACAGTATACCACCTTGAGCCCAAATTGAAACCTTGTTTTGTCCGAATTTTGAAATGATCAAAAATATGTGAAATTTGTCAAAAAAACTACAAGGAAGAGTAGCATTTTTGTGGAGCTGGAATATGAAAAATTACTTAAATTATTAGAAAATCAGTCGTCAAATAATTTTGTCACTCATGTAATTGATTCATCCACTAATCATTTCAGGTGTACTTGGATAAACTGTTGGTTTAATTAATAACAAAACAACATTTTACAGGTTTTTCATGTGTTTTATGAGCACACATTTTGTTAAGTGCATCATGTTGCGTATACGCTGCTAATGCAATAACAGGACAATGCAGATGCAGACACAAAATAAATTCAAGTCATGTCATACTGGAGTTTTTTTTTTTTTTTGTATCTTTCCAGAACTGTATTCAAACAATATACATCCTTGAGCCCAAATTGTTTGTTTTGTTCAAACTTTGAAATTATCAATAAATACGTTAAATTTGTTAAAATAACAAGGAAGAGTAGCATTTCTGTCAAGTTGGAATATGAAAAATTACTTAAATTATTAGAAAAATGGTTGTCAAATATTTTTGTTGCTCGTGTAATTGATTCATCCACAAATCATCTCAGCTGTACTTGGATAAACTCTTGGTTTAATTAATAAGAAAGCACAATAAGTATTAATATTACACAGGTTATCTACACTACAGGCCAAAAAATTTGGCAGCAAGATCAAATTTGTACAACAAATTATCATAGTTTCAGCAAAATAAACATGATTGTTTTATAAGGAGTCACTCATAAGAATAGATTTTTACCATGATTATCAGGTATTTGAATCTGTACTCTTGCTTCTTAGATAGTTATAGAGATATGGACACAGTTGAGATTTATTGGGATTTTTGTATGCAAACTCTCAAAAGACAAAGAGCTTAAGTGAATAATGCAAACTCTGTTTTTTTTTTACTTTTGCACTGAAGTTGTGACTTGTAAATCTTCTCAGCCCTAAAACTAAGCCTTTCTTTTCTTATAACATTTATTCAGCAATTGTCTGGTAACATCAATGTATACCTAAAGATAAATTGAGGAAAATGGTGCATATCAATGAAAGCAAAATCTGATCATGCAGTAAATACATCCCAGAATCCATAAAATTCATACTGGTTTTTAAGAAAGACATTGTGAAATTACTTCCAAACTTTGGCCTGTAGTGTATATTGCACATTTTTTTTATGTAAAGAACGTACATGCAGGACTATGCAGATGCAGACACACAAAATAATACACACATATTCAAAGCAAACAGTGATGAAACTGTGTTTAAAATGTCGTTCCATCGTAGCTACAAAAGCACAGTCAGTCAGACAACCCGTGCAGTTCAAGTCAAACAGAATCATATAGATACGTGGCCTCTCTCAGAGTTCTCGAGTGGAGAAAAGAAACAGACAGAATAAAGAGAAGGCTTTTATACATTTCTCCAAGTCTGCACCTTATCAGGAGCTCCTCCTCGACCCCTTGGGGTCTTCCAGTGGGCACAAAGAAAGAGGAAACCAATGACATGAACTGCATGCAGAATGTGTAGCACGGCGTCTAAAACTGCTCTGAACTGGAGCGGTGTGTGATTACCATTTTCAGGGTGTTAAGAGAAGCAAAGTACCGTAATTATTACCTGAACCCGACATGCACAAGAGGACTGAGTCTTAAGCTTCACCAAGGTTAAAGCAGGACTGAATGTTTAGCAACTTCAGCTCCATATATGCCCAAGACTTGACTTAAAAAAAAACTCTGCTTCGCTTCATAACATGTCCAAAAGCTCAACATATTCTCCAAAGATGGATATTAAAAGTTTAGCTCCAGGGTCCTTCTAACCGGCGACTTTCTTTCCCTCATGAGCAATCTGTTTTTCTTTAATCAAAGCTTGAATTAGAATAACTGCATTCTTGTCCTCCAGCGCTTCCACTGTCTGTTGAGTCTACTTATCTGGTCTGTGTTGGACCTTGAAAAATTAGTGTGAACACAAAGAACACAGCAATAATGCGGTATTACTTTCGCCTAAGTTACTGTATCCATTCTGGTTTGTTTGTCTTGATTCGGATGGATAAGTCAGGCGAGTAAAACCTTGCAGTACATAACTGAGAGGATGATAAGTGATGGGTCAAAACTGACTGACCAAACAACCCAAACTGCTCTGGAATATTTATTCTCACAGTCACGTTTGGCCAAATATTAATTGTGCATGATGGGAAAGCCAGTGTGCTCTGTTTATTTGGACTCCCATCCACACCTTGGCGAGAATAAATCCAGCGCCCTTAATTGGTGCCGCTCGACTTGTGGAAGATGAGATCATGTGCCATTTGAGGTTACTCGCAAACACATTAATCACGGCTTAAGATGATGAAAAATTTGGCGTCGGCTCATCGGCACATGAAACAATACGCTAGCTAAATAAATACAAAAATTCAATTAGCCCTTTGTAACCTCATGCCCATCTCCATTTCTCACTCCAACTCTACCACCACATACCCATAAGAGGCAACATTTCACAGAACTTTTATCTTACAAATGAACAACCACAATGACAAAATCACAGTATGATTATCAGGCACGTCCTTGTTGGTCTTTTTCCTGCAAAAACTGCAGCATAATGAAGGTATCTGTGGATCGACTCCGGAGAGAGGGTGCTCCTGATGAAAAGACATTGCTCACAGTGAGTTCTTCCCCTCTGCACAAATAAAGGTCTGAATAAAACATTGTGTACACAGTCATTACCTTGATACAACTGGACAACTGAATTCAGCTGGAAAAAAACGGTATGGCATTTCAATAAAATACACATAATTGGGTCAAGGGGGGGTGCCATGTTTTCTAATTGAAGACTGAACACCGTGTCTCCCACAAGGCCACAAGAAATTCCTCCTTAACCCCTTCTCCTTGCTCCGGTGCCGTCCTCGCTTTGATGTGGCCATTTACAAAGACAGACCGGTGATAAATGATTTCAACCCTGAATGGGATGCCACTCAACAAGACAAATGTTTTATTTTCACGCCATCTGCCCAACCAGGTTTAAAGTCCCCTACACAAGGCCTTTATTCATTGTATGTTACATCTTACATGCTTCAACAAGTATTTACATGCAATTTACATGCAATGCATCTGTAACAACATAACTTCTGGGAAGTAAAGCGTGATTCTGATATATATATATAGTGTTTGCCCCCCCTACAGAAATCTTCTATTTTTGAATATTTGTCACTTTTAAATGTGAGTGCTTTGCTTCCACAGGACCTGGACGACTTGTCATCACTGATGGAGCCATGAATTCTGCTCTCTATCAGAAAATCCTCCTGGAGAAAATCCACCATCAGTTCATGACCTAAAGCTCAACACAAATGGTTTATGCAGCAAGACAAAGACCCAAAGCACACAAACAAGTCCACCTCTGAGTGGCTCAAAAAGAACTAAATGAAGGTTCTGGAGTGGCCGAGTCAAAGTCTGGACTTCCTAATTGGGATTCTGTGACAAGACCTAAAAAGGACAGTTCTTGCTGGAAAACCATCCAGTGTGACCGAATTAAAACCATTCTGCAGAGAAGAGTGGACCAGAATTCCTCCACGATGATGTAAAAGACTGATCACAAGCTGGAACAAACATTAACTGCAGTTGTAACCGCCAGTTATTAGGTTCAGGGGGGCAATTACTTTTTCACAGGCATGATGCAGGTTTTCAATAAATCTTTTATGAATTATCATAAAACAAACAGTATTTTGTGTTTTTGTGGGTTATTTCTGTCTTATCGCTGTGTGAATATTAGTTTTATTATCTACAACAAGGGTGTCAAACATATGGCCTGTGGGCCAAAACTAGCCCTAGTCCAATTTGGCCTGCGGGTCGACTTTGTCGAGTGTAAAAGCACAAAAATTACAGAGAAGACATCAACTGCAAATTTGTAAAGCCGTAAATTTAAATTATTTTCTAGTTCTTGACAAGTTGTTTTGATCATCAAGTAAAATACTCTATGGTTCAGTTCCAGATGCCTGTGACTAAATGTTTTGTGTCTTTGTAGATCGACTGTGGTCTGGAAGTTGGAACGCACAAATGATAAACTGATAATATTGTTGAAATTGCACTTATTTCTCTTAAGAAATTTCAGATTGTTCATAATGTTTTGTAAAAAGATAGTTTATTAATGAGAACATTTTCAGAATGTACCTTTCTGCACTAAAACAAAGTGGAAAAATTAGGAGTTGTTATTTATAGGCTATTATTATGCTGTGATTTTACTGGTCCGACCTACATGAGATTAAATTTGGCTGTATGTGGCCCCTGAACTAGAATGAGTTTGAAACCCCTGATCTAGAACATTTAAGTGTGAGAAATATGCAAAAATAGAAGATGTCTGTAGGGGGGTGAATACTTTTGCAATGTATTTTGTGTATGACCCCTATAGGTGAACTTTTTCCCCTTAAATAAACTGCAGCTTCTCTTCTCTAAAGCCATTTTAAATTCATTCTGACACAGTTTTCCAGTAGCTTGTATACAACAGCAGCATCATAGAAAATGTGAAATTCAGCTCTGTGTTTTGGTTTTGGTGGAATGAAAACTATCCTGGAGGCACCCCTGCAGTCCACCTGTGGCAAATTGAAGGTAGTGCACAGAGATTAGAAAGTCACACACCTGTATATATCAGGTCTGACATTCACACTGCCTGTCAGGACTAAAACCCAAACCACGCATTCCAAAGAACTCTCTGTAGACCTCTTTAATATAACTGAGATGTGGCATTGATCAGGGCAGGAGTTTAAAACCATTTCTAAAGCTCTGAATGTTCCTAGCAGCATAAAGAAGGAAGTTCAGATCCATAAGGAATCTTACTCGATTTGACCATAGAGAAATAATTGAATAACTGAATAACAATATCATTAATTAGTGAGGTGACTGAGACCCCAATGGCCCCTCTGCAGAGCTGGAAGAACCTGCAGGAAGGACGACAACCTCAGCAACACTCCATCTATTAAAGCTTTAGAGCAGCTGGACAGACATGACGGACGCTTTGTTCAAAGGACTCCGAGAGCTCGAGGAAAAACATCCTTTAGTCTGATGAGACAAAAAATTAAATTCTTTGAGCAAAAATCCAATCATTGTGTCTTGTAAACACCAAGCGCCATTCATCACCTGGCCAATGCCATCCTTCTTTCTTTCTTTTCAATCTTTATTTAAATCTCGAATCATTGAGGACAAGCCCTCATTTACAAAGATGTAGAGTCCAGTCAACATGATGAAAAGGAGACAAACAACGAGACAACAATGGAAGGAGCACAGTTAAAAACAATCACATTCAGAAGCAGTAAAGTCTATGATCATGGATTTAAACTGGTCAACAGATGCGGCTGCACCAAGCTTTAATGTTTTCTGCAACATGTTTCAACTATGTGCGGCTGAAAAGCTAAAAACATTTTCACCATCTGCAGTTTAGACATGTGGGACTCCGAGTGATAGCTAACCGCTTGAGTGAGCTGAAGAGTTGTTTTGGGATGAATTTAACAAGGAAGTGATGCATTGTGGCATTTTGCTGACCAGTGTTTTATAGATGAACAGAAACCTGGGCATGGGATCTTTCTTGGTGGAGTTTGCATGTTCTCACTGTGCATGTGTGGGTTTTCTCTGGGTATTCCAGCTTCCTCCCACAATCAAAAAACATGCTGAGATTAATTAGTGATTCTATATTGTCCATAGGTGTGAATGTGAGTGTGCTTGTTTGTCTCTATATGTAGCCCTGTGATAGACTGTTCACCCCAAGTCAGCTGGGATAGACTCCAGCCCTGCCGTGACCCTAATGAGGATTAAGCGGTGTATAGATAATGGATGGATGGATGAACTGTTTTCATAATGAAAGAGAAAGTTTGCAACTGAGCCGCCATGTTGAAAAGGTGTTACGAAAACAGTTCAGTGAAAAGTATTTCTGAAAGTATTTAAGGTGAAAAATCATCTGTGCAGTAGCTGAATCTGTTGTTGTTTTAGTTCAACGACGGCTAGTTTAGTGGTTTTACGGAAGTTTCGCAAGGTGTCGGACCTCCGCTCCCCGCATCTAATTTGCATAAAGTTGAAGTGAAGTCTACTTTATGCAAATGAGCTTGCATTCAACTCTGGGGAGACGCGCCACAATGCAGCTCACAACGTGGAAATTGACAGATCCTGTGGACACATACCATTACTTCTGGAGGTGGTCAGCCAACTTTTCTTTACACAATACGCAGTGATGAGTGGAGCTGCTGTCACAGGTAGTGAATCTGAGGGCTGAGAGATAAACTGAAGATTTCAGAGTGAAAGTAGAGGCATTTCTGAAGATGACCATAATCTACAACAGACAGGAAGACTGCTTCGATTATTTGCTGTCTGGAAAATACAGGAAAAGTGGCTGTTTCTGTAAAAATAGCCAATTTTCTGCAGACTAATGTTTCGATATGAAATTTAAATGCGAGTTTTTGGCCCAGATAGATGCCTGGAGACGGGAGAGTCTCTGAATATTGGTATGCTGAAACATAGTGGTGGCAGCATCATAAAAAGAGGCTGCCTCACAGCGGTAGGTCCAGTTAAACTGGTCGGAGCTGAAAAGAGAATGAATGCAGACAAATGCAGAGAGAAAACCTGTAACGACCTGAAACTGGGGCAAAGATTCACCTCTGAGTATGACGGCGATACAAAGCACACAGCCGAGACTTTGCTGCTCCGGCTTCTTCAGGACAAGCCTCCGACTGTCCTTGAGTGACTAAGCTACAGCACAGACTTAAACCCCACATAGCATCTGTAGAGAGACCTGAAGATGGCAGTTGGCAGATGCTTCCCATCAAATCTGAAGGGGCTTGAGAGGATCTGCCCAGGAAAATGGGATAAACTGTGCAACTCCAGGTGTGCAAAGCTTGTAGAGATTTACCCAAGAAAACCTAGAGCGGTAACTGCTTCCACAGGGTCTAGATACCTTTGAAATGAAATATTTGAGTCATTTATTTCAATGAATTTGCAAATACACTTGATTTTACTTCATCATTATAGATAACTGATTTTAGACTGATAGGAAAAAATGTCAAGTTTTGCATCACAAAGTTCTAAATACTTCTGAATTATCATTGTGTTGACCTCTTGATGTATCTGTGGTATTAATCAAATATAATTATGACTTTTTTCCAGTGATGAATGTGTGTTAAGCCACATTAAGCTCATTTATGCTGATTAATGTGGCTTCTTCTTAAATGTTTCTGATACATTAGTCTTCCTTTGCGCTACAGTGTGGTCTGATGGTGGCTATTTCTTAAATTCTGTTTCACCTTGACTTAGTTTTGTATGATTTATCTCATCATGTGCTTCACTTTTATTCAGGCGATTTCCTCATACTTGCATGATCAAGTACAGATCCGTTCACTGCTATTTTATGTGCCGTCTTTCCAACTGACTGCAGTTTAAATGGAAAGTCTGTAGCTTTGTGCTTGGGTGCAGAACATGCATTTGAGATGCAGCGTCCACAGAGTTGCCAGTGTTACATTTCTAACCAGTTTTGAATGAGCACAGTGCTGTATCACACACTGAGGCGTGGATCTGACTGATTATGTCCCCCAGTTATAAATACGCCCAGAGCAGAAGATTAGGCAAAGATGGGCTTTCACACATTATAACTGAGATTATCCTGCTGACTCCTCTGACGTCACAACTTCTGATCTCACAAGAACTCGCATGATTCAATTCGACACCAAATCAAAACATCAGCGGAGACGGACACACCCGCTTAGATTACTCCACCTCGTCCAAAACAGCTCAAACTCTCGGGCTCTTTTCTTGTAAAATGCAAAACCCCTAAGAATTCTGGTTTCAATGGACTATTAAAATTCACATGTAGGTAAATGTGCACTTCACTTCCATCTAGTACTATTCACAGTTAGTGTTTAAGTACTTTAATCACAGCACGTTTACATTAAATAACACTCAAAAGAAACGGAGGGACATACTGTACTGTCACATACTGCGCTTAACCCTCTGAGGCTCACAGCTGCAAAATTGCAACATTTATTTCAAGCTGTCTAGTTGTTTCTCTTTCTGACTGAATGCAGACAAACACTACATATCCCAGCACCCCACACTCTGAACTACGAAATTGCAATATTTTTGGTGGGAAAGTATTTATACTGTAAGACATACCACATTCTAAGTTCAAACAACATGACTGTTTTCCACTGAACCCCTAGCTCTCTCTTTGGAACAATTTCAACAATTCTCCAAGTAAGGATTTGACCTGTAGTATTTTTTTCTTCATCCTAAAGATGTTTAGTGATAGAAAACTCAAATATTTTTAAAAAAAGTGTAATACATATCATTTTTAGGGATTGCTTTCAATGTTGCAAAAATGTAAATGTCGGATTAACAGTATATTAACAAGTACATCAGCTGCATGCATCAAGTGTGATGCTCATTTGTGCTTCACAGATCCAAAAAACTGCTTCCTTCAGCTTCACATATAAGGAGATGCACACAAAGGAGAATGCCATCAATCAATTAAGAGTCCTCAGACACCAGAAATCATTATGATGTTCAAGCAAAGTCCAATATGTAAATATAAACAAAGTGTGGAGGACTGATGTAATAAATTCCACTTTTGCAAGTTCAAAAAAAAGAAAGTTTTAATAACTTCATTTTCTTCCCATTTTTTATTGTGTGGAAGTGCATTCTAGCATGGAATGCAATTACAGTTTTGACTTGTTAAATTAATTTGCATTTTACTGTGTTGTATTCAACAATTTCATGACTTTCAAGTTCCTTTCAATTTCATAAATTCATTTTAAGATACATATGTTGATGTTGTTGAATCGCCAATGCCTAATCATCTGTGGACTTTGAGTGGTAATATTTGTATACACTAAGACCCTCTTTTGCAATTTTGCACCACAGAAAGGCCTCAGAGAGTGGAAGTATATAATAACATGCTTGCACCTCATGTGGACGTAACATCCTGTTTTTTACTTGTATTGTACGTGCAGTTTTTGGGACCGGTCCATTGTGACGTGACCCGGACTGATCACTAGAGAGGGTCGACTGCATGAGCCCATATTTGAGCGCATGGGAGCTCAAGCCTGAAGTTATGATGAAGCAGACACTCTTTACTGAGCATGATCTCACATGCCAGTAAGACTGCAGGGCCTCACAGAAATCCATACGAGATGCGCATCTCCACAGTCGGTCAGTCAGTACGTTTGTGCGTCAAGGTCAGCCAGTCGTCTAATACCGAGAGCACACCACAACGTTTCTATCACGCTTAATAGACAGAATCAAAAACCGAGCATCCGTCAGACACAGATGTTCCCACTCAGCATCAATGAGTCTTAATGGGATGTAAGATTTAAGAAAGTGTTTTTATGAAGAGAGTCGTGGAGAAGCAACATTGGTCCTAAAGGTGAATGAGACAGCTGGCTGCTTTGATCTGTGCACTTTGATGAAACGAGACCTTAGGAGAACTTAAAATTAGGCACACAACCAGTCCTCCTGCACTTACTGAGCAAATAAACAATATACAGGCTTCAAAATCACATCCATGATATTATTTGCGATGAGCTCTTTTATGAAGTTTGAGGAAAGTCAGTCTTGGAAAGTATAAAAAGAGATGGAAGAGAAAGAAGCCAGTTATGTCTGTGCCCTCTTTTTTGAGTTAAACTGGCAAGTAATTTTACAAATCGGCAGAGGCCGCATTGAAATATCTTTTTTATGAAATGAGCACAATGCCTTCCCAAATCCATTTTCATAACAGGAAAGGATTATGTGAAGGAATTATGACTAGAATGGTTGTGAAATACTTGTGTTTAGCAAAGCAGCAGCATCTTTTGAGCCTGGAAATAGGAGCCCTTCTAGAGCTCAGCACCTCTCACCTTGTTGTAAGCCACCATACATTAACTTGTTTTGGTTTCACAGTTTCACGTGCAGAGATGACAATTGTATCCTTATGTCCAATTCTCATCACATATGATAACCAACTTTGTGATTTTGTGTTTTTCAGACACAATTTTATGCTGTGTTGCTATTCCAAGCTTGTGCAGTCTTTACCACTGGAGGAGCTCACAGGACTCATTAAAACCACAGTCTACTTGCAGTCTGTGGCTCTTGCAGAACTTGCAAAATTATATTGCAATCTCCAGTTTCTGTCTTGAAATGTGCTCGATATCAGGACGATATTCCATCTGTCATTGCCAACAAATGTTTTAGACTACTAGAGTTTACACTGGTAAAGCAGTGGTTTCTAGTTCATGTCGGGATCTTACCCAGCATTCACTGCAGCGACCCCACTTGACTGTCAACGAGTGGATCAACATCCACTTGTCACTTATGATTGTCACTTATGATCAGAACTTTGTAAATTGAAACGGGGTGAAAACAGGATGCAGATATTTCTGAGCAGTCTTAAGTCGAAATGACAGGCTTTGTATTCAGGCAGCAACTAATCGTGTTTGCATGAGTTCAGCTAAATCTTTGGGAAGAATTCTGATTCCTGTGTATAAACAAATAATGTTTATTAAGTAGAACATTTCCTTTTGAAACTTAGAATAAGTAAATGAATATTACCATGAGGTTATAGATAAGAATGCTATTACCATACCATAGGTATACACATAGGTGTACATCCGTATTGCACAATATGCGCAGCTAATCTACATTTTAAATTCAGTATTTAATCAACAGTCAATGTCAGTCCATCACTTTCCGTCTTGCATTAGTTCAAAATTGTAACTAAACCTTGGTGGAGAGACTCGATGATCATGTTTAGTTTATAAAATGATGTATAAGGAGTCTTATCAGGCCCATGAATTATTTGAACTGGTCCCACAGAGTTTGCTGTGGGTTTTATTTTGTGCATTTACATCTGAATGCACATACACACTAGTTCCAACCTTTCCAAGCTGCAGGTTTTACACCCCTACCCGTCAGCGTTTAGCAAATGAAATAAGTAGTGTTTCTCTCATACACAAAGACATAGAACGTGGATGTGGAAGTGGCTGCACACAAGTGGGAACAGAAAGGCCAAGAGATCACTTCATCATTTCACCACTATTTATAAGTGTGTGAATGTATGCATTTGTGTCTAAGTTTGTGTGTTTTGTATGTTTGTATTTACGTGTATAGAATGAGCATATGTGACTTTGTCACTCTTTCTCATTGTTGTGTTGAGTAGTATTTTGACGACAGCTAAGTTAGCATCGGACACAGCTGCACACAAGCCTCCTAAATTGGATTGTGGGTCACCAGGTTACACTGACAGATGAGTTGAAATTGTGTCTTTTGTGTGAATTGTGAGTGCATGTGTTTAGTATATGATCTGGCAACATACAGACCAACATACAAAACTTATGGACCTGTCTTTGACAATTATTCATAACGAACAGAACAGCAAAACAACAAAATGCTGTTGTCAAACTTGGAGAGATGACACAAATAACCAGATTGTGTTACTCCCTCATGGTGTTCTGTATTTTCTTTTCATGACCAAAATGTTCTGCTTGACTGTCTTACCAAAGTTCTGAACACTGACACAACAAGGATGGTGGTTCTGTCATTTGAAGGCCACTTAGCACATACACCAACCGGCAACAACATTAAAACCACCTGCCCAATATTGTGTAGGTCCGTCTCGCTGTGCCAAAACAGCTCCGACCTGTTGGATCATCTGCATGGAACCTCCAGTGGTGTCTGACTTCTGGATCCTGTAGGTTTTGAGGTTGGCTCCTTGTTCTGGTGATTCCACTGGAGGCTTATTTGGATTTGGAATCTGCAGTCCTACGTCTCATGCTGAACTCTGAAACCTCTCACTGTGTTTTGACTTTAAATTATAAACCTGCCACAGATGATTTCACAATTTCACCTTTTTTATCATCACTTCTTCCTTTTTTGTTTCTTAGTTGACATTTGCTGTGTTGAAACTACTAAATGTGACATTGAGGATGATAGTTCCCATTAATCTTTGTTTTAATTCTTTAGTCTTTAAGGAATATGTGTACAGAGAGACAGTGAAGAAAAGCTGCATTTACTGTTTCCACAGCAACGAACAAATAATCCCATGGTGCTTTTACTGTCAGTTTTGGCTTCCTGCCTCGCAACACTGACACTCTGAACACCAGGAAAACTATCAAGCTCATCAGAGCAGCTCGAATACGATGGAGGATTTATTTTAGAGGCTTTAATAGAAGCCTGTGGGAGAGTCTAGGTGTTAACACAGCTCTGGTAAATGGTTGGTAAATGGGAAGGTGCACTGGTGACGCTGTTCTCAGCTCTATAGAGAGTTTAGGTTGCATTCGTGTCTCCAGTAGGTGCACTGTAAAGATAAAAATAAAACTGAGATGATTTTCTACTCACGAATCCATTCTGTCAGGAGCATCCTATGGAGGCTTATTTGGATTTGGATCTGCAGAGCTCCTAAGGTCAACACCTCAGGCTCTTGGTCATGCTCCTCGAGTTGTTCCTCAGAAGCTTCACAGTGCACACTGTCCTGATGGGAAAGGCTACTGACCTTCATGCATGCTATTGACTTGGTGGGCAGTACATGTCAACATCCACATGACAGGACCAAGGTTTCCCGGCACGACATGATCAATTTCATTCACTCCATCTGTCAGGGATCTTTAAATTTTGTGGCTGATCTGTGTGGATTCATCTGTCGCTGATGAAATATTTAGTGTTCTTCCTCTGGCGAGGTTGTTTGCAGCCCTGAGTGAAGGTGAAGTTCAATTTTCAGTAAATCACAGGTACTACAGATACTAACAGCGTTAATGACCTGGTCGTATATTTTTCCTTAATCGAAACCAAATTCATTATAATATAAGAAAAGAAAGTCAGGTGATTTGAGAAGGACCTGCTGTAAACATAATTAATTTGTGCATGAAACTGGTGTTTATCGATTTATTGATTGCATGGAACAGGTATGGCATTGATTAGGCAGGTTAGCTTTTAAAGTACATGTTGTTTCTATAGTCAACATATTTAATTGTCATGTTAATTATGGAAATAATTATTAAAAGCAGGAAAAACCTTTGCCTTTATTTTTGTAGTCATGATTGTTCTGTTGAATTGTTTTGTTTATTAAGCAGCGAACATGTCCAATGAAAGGACAGAAAAAGGAAAAATGAAGGTGAATAACTAACTGTAACCCCAAAATTGCAGTTCTTAAGTTGTATCAGTATTTACAGAGTGAAATCCCTGAATTCCTGCTGTAGTTAGCAATAACGTGTATGGACAAGGATAAACTCACTTTAATTTTTCCTCCGAATAATTATATTGCTAATCAGGTAACAAATCAAAAGTGTTTTTGTTTGTCTTCTTAAAAATCTGCTGTAATGTCTTTTGCAGGCTTGGATTATTTCTCTCAAGTGTACAGATGTTAGCTCCAGCTGGCTGGTATCCTCCAACAAAAGCTTCTTTTTTCTCTGAACATTTATGAAATAGAATTATGTGTCTGCATGAGCACGAATGTTTTGTCACTGGACGTCTGTGACTCATAGTTAAAGTTATGTCTTTTGATCTCCTCCAGTGTTCTTCATTGTCTTTGTGTACAATTGTTCCACATATGACATTTGTTCTGCTTTAATTCTGAACACACTTTCGCAGGGCCGTGTGTGTGTTAATAGAGTCAGTATTATAACACACAATCACGATTCATCGGCTGTTCGGCAATGATCACATGGGACAGAGTGTGCACAAGTGGAACATCAACAGAAGCCTCATTTAAATATGTAAACACGCTGGAGACTTTTCTTACTGTGGCAGCCAAATACAAACTAATCAGGGCGACTGAGTGGGTTAGAGATGGTGAAGAATATTCTCACTCTTGATGTAATAATTAGTGATTGTTCCATTTTCAAATTCCTCATATGCAGTAAACCGTATCACATTGCCGCTTCATCGCCGTTTATAAGCAATTTAACATCTAACAGTGGCCAAATCACCTTAGTGTATCTATATACTGTTTAATGTACATAATGCTAAATATATTGTGAATAATTATTTTAGAAGTAAATCTTGCTTTACTTTTATTGCAAAAAAACCTTAAGGAAAACACTTTCCTCTGGTTACAGTAACAAACTGTTCAGTATTCTCTGTTTCATCACAGATGCAAACTCTTACTTAACCTTGTATTCTCACCTTAAAATGTCTGGAGTCATGCATCATCCCTCATGGCGTTCATCCCTCCAGTCAAGTTCTAGAGACTTTGAGAAGCAATAAAAAGATGCATTAAAGCTTCAGGCACTTTATCTTCAGTCCTGTAGAGAACAACCAATTTCTGATCTGCATTCAACCAAAAGCTATATATTAGAATGTTTTTCATAGAAAATGAGCCAAGGAATATAATTCTCAGGATGAAAAAAAATACATTTTTGAAGCATCTTTATGTTTATGCTTCTGATGCGACTGATCCTGCAGAGATCAGAAATATGTGAGACCTAATGAATAACACAAATATAACTGCAGTCAGTATGGAAATTGGTTTGAGTGCAGTTCTCACATTCTGGGACACGAGAACAAGGGATGGCTGCATTCACACACACACACACACACACACACACACACACACACACACACACACACACACACACACACACACACACACACACACACACACACACACACACAGATAGAATTCAGCTCTATCAGTTTGGTGGAAACCATTTCAGAACGCAACGACCTCCATCATCTTCAAACGCCCCAACTTGTCCTGTTTTTCGGAACCCACATTTTGTGTGCAGCAAACTCTTACTTTGCATGATAGACAAGCAGAGGTGGGTAGAGTAGCCAAAAATTGCACTCAAGTAAGAGTAACGTTACTTCAAAATACTATCACTCAAGTAGAAGTAAAAAATAGTCATCCAAAAAATTACTCAAGTAGGAGTAAAAAAGTATTTGGTGAAAAGACTACTAAAGTACTGAGTAACTGTTTGATTGTAATGTCCGATTTATTTTTTGGTAATGATGTGATCAGACAGACAAAAATGTAAAATAATGTGCAAATTCTGGTGTTTCCAAATAATAAAATAAAATAAAAAAAAATAGCAAAAATAAATAACATCTTTACAAAATGACAAATTAAGGCACAAGAAACACAAATTTCCAAATCTCAGTTTTTCACAACATAAAGCTTTTGAAACAAATACCTGTAGTAAGGTAACATTTTTATGTTTGAACGGTGCAAACTACTTCCAGTGACAAGATACACTGTATTTCACTTCCCTCCAAATGGCACAGGCTCAGTAGACAGAAAATAACATTACAACTAGGGCTGGACCCCAGTATCCGAATATTCAGTGGTTGTGGTGGTACCCTAATATTAATTTAGAGATCTCCCCACCCCCTGCTGTATCACACGGACCTACCAAGCCTGACGTCACGCTTCACTTCTTCTGTGTTAGTAAACAGAAGACAAAAACGGAGATATTCATGCTAATGATATGCTAATTATGTCGGACTCCGAAGCAAGGCCAAATTTCTCGAAAATTCCCCGTTTTTTCCATTCCCCATCCGCTAGGTGTGTAGAGTTTGTGCCGCTGTGCCACCACAGTTTGTATGTGGTCATGTGACCGCAGGGCAGCAGCTGGTGAAATGGAGTCACGTGATTATTGTTGCTTCGTCTGATTGGTGAAACACAGTAGTGTGGTAGATCCAATGGGGGCATCTCTCCAGAAAAATAAAGCATATCTAATGTAAATTTAAAAAAGTAACGAGTCGAGTGTAGCCCAGTGTAACGGAGTAAGAGCAGCGTTTCTTCTTCACAAATCTACTCAAGTAAAAGTAAAAAATATGGCAGAGTAAAACTGCTTTCAGAAGAACATTTTTTTTTTCAAAAAGTTACTGAAGTAAATGTAATGGAGTAAATGTCACTCGTTACTACCCACCTCTGTAGAACTAAAGCTAGGGACTCCAGCTCCAATAATGCCTGAAGTGAGCTTGTGTCTTCCTTCTTTGCCGTCCTGTGCCCTCACTCTCACGTCATTTCATGGCTGAGATGATCTTAGTTCGCAGTCTTAGATGATTTTAGGCTCAAGACGCTTTTGGGAAACAGAGACCAGGTCGTGTTATTGCTTCCTCCACCAGCTTCCCCAGTGGTAGAATGACTCTGTAATTGCAGTCACCTTCTAAATGTCACAGTCGCTTCTGGGACTTATAATACACGTACTTGAACAAGGGTGACTGTGCAACTGAGTGGAATCGGAAAAGAGCATATTCATTGAGCTTCTTTATGAACCAGCTGAAGAGGATTAGCTCATGACATTGCGTCTGATATGAGGCTTGACACAGGTTATTAAAAGGGGAATACACTTACCCTCAAAATCAGCTTCTGTCCACTTGTCTCAGCTTTTAAAAGGCAGTTGAAGGTATGACACTCCAATGCTGCAGGGATGATTACACTTAGTTTTATATTGTTGTGGAACTGGTAGCTTTACAAAAAAAAAATCAGTTTCAGTCTTGTGAGACCTGATGAATGCGAAAGACGTCGTACGCAAGTGAGTGTGCAGATCATAAAATAATTCAAATTAATTTAAAAAAAAAAAAAAAAACACTATCCCAAATCGGCAATGAAAATTTTTTTAATAAAGAATAAGTGATTTCTGAGATAGAGGAACAGTAATAACATTAGGGAAATGACACATGCAGATGACTTATTTTATTAAATTTAAAAGTGAACATGGATGTGATGTTGTCAATAATCTGGAAAACAGTTTTGTGGTTAGCTGTGAAGTAAGCAGTGGATCCCCTTCACTACAGGAAACAGCCCCGACCTCCAAGAAGAAAACTACCACACCAGAAAGTTTAGCTTTTTGCAGAAGGCCTGCTTGTTTTATTTCAGTGAATTAGCCAATTTAGCGACAGTGTTTGCCTTCCTGTGTGCAAATATTTCACCAGTATAGGACCTGAGCAGCCTTTCATCTGGCATCTTCCTCAGACTTTCTCCTGTTTCTTTCAAAGAACTTCACACCATCATGAGCCGTTCTCCTCCACACTAGTCTGTTGCAGACTTTGAAGGTCTTTTTGAGGGCATCCTTAAATCTCTTCTTTGTAGCTTCTGGTTTGACAGCGTGCTAAAGACAAGCTGTTTAGGTAGATGAAACGCATCCATTCTAACTATGCCATCGTAATCTGTTCCGATGTAACATAGCTTTGATGCTTGTCACAGAGCACCGGTCAAGAACCTCGGCACTGGTGACTCGATCAAACCATTTTACATTCAAGATTGTGCATAAATGAAACAAACCTCAAAGATAAAGCACAGCTATCATTTTCTAAACAGTGTCAACAAAAACTAAATTCAGATGCATTATAAAAGCAGAATTTATTGCAGATTCTGTTGTATTAGATTGCTTTAGAGTTCACTGGAGTGTTCATGACCTTCACATTGTTTCATGGAATTGTGGTAGTTTGATTATTTTACATTTACACTAAGACAAGATAAGATCAACTTTATTCGTCCTGGAAGAAATGGTTTTGCCAGAGTGCAATAAACAAAGGTTAGTGATATATACACAATTACAGAGAACTTAGTAATTAAATAGAAATTTAAAAAAAAGGATACAAAGTACAAAACGTAAAATGTCTAAGTGGTTGCCAAGGAATAGTGTCTAAAAACAAACACATGAAACAAAAAATATGTAAAACTTTAATAAAATAATAAAATAAAAGTAATAAATAAAAATAACATAAATACAAAGTGTAAACCTAAAGTAAATGACAAGAAACAAAGTGAAATGAAAGTAAATTGAAAATAAAGCAATCAGCTATTATTAACACACAGAGAATTAGTCTGATGAAATGCTGTAACCTTCGTTGTCACAATACTAAAAGGTAAATGAATGTGTAACGTGAATACAGCACATAGCAGCACAGATACCGCTGCACACATACGTGTCATTAACACTAATGAGGCTGACAGCAGATGTGCGGCGCCACATGGGAAAATCTCTGCTCCGCATCTTCCTGTCCACGTTGCAGCCTGTAAATGTCTGCCGGTTTGCTGCATGTGGACCACAGATACGCATTCATTCCCTTCCTCTGCTCTGAACACCCTTCAGCGCTTTGGACTCCTCCGGCTGGTTACCACCATAATTGCGAGTCATAGCTGTTGTCACGTTTTCCCCAGTGACTCACTGTCTGCCATCGGTAAATCCTCTATCCTTCGCTCTTCTCCTCTTGTGCTGCCTAAACTGGTCATCTAAGCTCCACCCGGGGACTCGCCGCCAGGGATGATCAATAGGTCACGCTTGAGAGAGGCTTTCCCTGTTTCTCTGGCGTCTTCTTGATACCGGCAGATTGACTCAAAACGGACAAACACCCTTGTTCTGAAGCGATCTTTTCTTTCTAGTGGCATATTTGTCTTGATCTGTTCTCTCTTGTGTCCCTGTCCCAGTTTTCACTTTCTCCAACCCCCTCCTCCTCCTCCTCCTGTTTTCCGCACATTTTCTTTCTCCGCTTGTTTCTAAGTGACACACCAAGATTGAAAGGAGCTTACAAGCATTATCCCGAAGCTGTTCTTTTCTTTTTGTCTTTGTTGAGATAACTTTTCAAAGGTAAACAAGAGCCAGTAATTGAAAGACAACACCGCAGAAATCAATGTTAAGGCCGACAGAAAGAAGAGGCAGACAACGCTAGTGGTTCATAATTAAGAACATTATTTTGCTTTCTAAGTACTTTAGTTTTACCTTTAAGTTTACAGTACTTATTAAAACCTAAAATGTATATTCCTTTTTACTAGAAGCGACCTGAAAATAGATCCAGACAAACTTTGGCTACAGTCAGTCACATCAGTCAGAGAAATGGGAAAAGGCAAAGATTTGTCCAATTAACACAATGCTATGAATCCAAAAAGGTGTGTGTAGAATTTAGTTTTATTTTCTTTACTCACTGACACTGTGTGGGAAGATGTATCACAGCTTATGTGGCAACAAGCAGAGAACAGTGGGAGCATCACAGGCGCCTATCTGAGGAGCAGAGATTGCTGAGGGAGAAGACATGCTGGGGGAAATTAGCAGAAGGCTTTTTATCATAGCTACATCCAGTCACAGTACATGTGGCTTAAAGGAAATGGTGGCGAATGTTTATATCAGTGTGGAGTGCTAGGAAACCTTCTCAAAATCCTCAGGAGAAAGATGGAAGCAAGTGAAGGTCATGGATAGTTTTATTTGTGACACCTTCTCTCTGGATCGCAGGCTTTGAGACGGTCTGAGAACTTTGTTTACCAACTAATCCTTGCTCACCGAAGAAGATCAGTATCAGTATTTTTTTCCTCTGTGCACCCACGCAGTACAGACATAAGTCCAGGAAGCAAGCAGGAGTCAGTAAGTGCTGTTCATGGTAGACAAACCTGGCAGTCTGGCTGCAATAGTAGGAAGTTAGAGATTCAGAATAAATCCTGATGTGGAAATGAATCAAAAACAACTACAGTGCTGTGCAAAAGTATTTACCCCCTGACAGATTTTTCCAGATTTCTCACACTTAAGTGATCCAGATCATCAAACTAATATTCATATTTCTTTAAAATTAGACAGAGAGAACCCACAAAACGCCATTTTCCCTCAGAACACAATGTAGAATGCAGTTTAGTTGTAAAGGAATGCAGTTTTGTGTAGAATGGGCTGCATGTGTGATTGGACCACACAGGCCAGGCTTTATTAACCACATGCATCAGTGAGTCTTGGATAGCAATGACCCTCTCACTGGGTCACTGGTCGTCCCTCCTTGAACCACTTTTGGTAGAGATTAAGCACTGCACACTGGGGACAGATCACAAGACCTGTCAGGAGTCTGAAGGGAACCATGGATGTGTTGGGTTTCCCTGTTTAAAATCCGTACGGTCTTCACCTTACTTTGTGAATGCTATAAAATGCAAAATATGGTGAATTTCCACTATATAAACTGAATTGAATTGAGTTTTTATTCAGTCATTCAAGCATTACAGTGTTGCTGCTGTCAAAGTCACTCTGATCCTTAATTAACCCACTTTTTCTAC
This sequence comes from Amphiprion ocellaris, assembly GCF_022539595.1. Lineage (NCBI taxonomy): Eukaryota > Metazoa > Chordata > Actinopteri > Pomacentridae > Amphiprion > Amphiprion ocellaris. Next base: position 26,628,342 of record NC_072769.1, on the reverse strand, counting down.
TTCTAAAATGTCAACAAGAATTGACTGCTCCCTTGCAAGTTAATATCTCCCACATCTTGACAGGTGCCACTGTCATGAGATAATCAATATTCCTCACTTCATCTGTTCATGGTCTTAATGTTGGGGGTGATCAGTAGATTGATTTTCCAATCATTTATGTTTGTACTAACCTCAACTAAACACTTTCAGCGCAGTTTATCTCATGATATGGGATTTCTAATCTTGTTTAAATACATTAAGCTCTTTTTGTCGTTGTTCTTTAACCCTCCTGTTATGTTGTGGGTCAAACTGACCCATTTAAAAGTAGAAAAAATAAAATCAAAAAATCCTTCTGCTTAGCATAATAAGTGTAATCAACATATAAAATGAAAATGGTTCATTTCACATATTTGCAAACTCGCCCTGAACAGAAGAGTTGTCTTGTGTTAATTTATCAACATCACTCCATAAAAAGAAAAGATTTCTTGAATAAAATTTCCAAAAATTCATTGTCATGTAAAGCTGCTGTATTTTATATGTAGGTCTTTCCAATGTATATTAGCAAATTTTTAGCATGCATTTAAAAAAAACAAACAAGTGAATTATCTTCATTGAACCGTAATTTGTGAAAGGTAAATAACACCATGGCACTAAATATTGATTTAAATGGTTAGTAATTGAGTTAATAAAGACATTTAAATGATTTTAATTGGGATTTTTTTGACATTTTTGGATAATTAAACATGCCCAAGGAGCATCATTGCTGTTCCTGAGGAGCTAACTTAACAGGAGCGTTAAATTTGTGGGAGGGTGATATATAATCAGCAGCTTATTGGCACTTTTCTCATCACAACAAGATCTCATACTGCAGTCTACTGTATTGTGACGTAACTTCTGAGTGTCTGAGGACACAGACTGGCTTGTTTAAAAATCGATAACGGCTACTTTATGTTGGACTCATTAGTCCACTCAGGTGTAACATTTCTTTGACTAGGATTAGCAGACACACATGGCCATTTAGAACTTTCTGGGGTGCAGACAGGGAACAACCTGCTGCAAATCCCTGACCTGCACATCCTTTGTTCCAACGCAGTCTTTCGTTGAACCACCGTGATGTCATTTCCCTCAGGAGACCCTGATTTCAGCGCAAAAATACCGGGCGAGGAAGCGGTTCCCACGCCTCGGCCTTTCAAACACTAATCCTCATCTGACAGCTCCAGATAGTCGAGGTGTGTGTGGTCTGTTGCGCGAGTGTGCACGTGTGTGTGCATGTGTGTGTAGGAGGAGGATGGTTCACGAAATGCTAACCTAGATTATGTTTCCTCAATCAAGTGATGAAGGGGGCTTTAACCACTCATCTAATTTAGCTGTACTTATTTCAGGCTTCAACTGAGCTCTTAAATGTATAAACAAGCTGCTGAAAACAAGCTCAATCTGTACTGATCTCTCAGAGATGCAAATTCTGCTGGACTTTTAGTAAACAACCCGATTAAAATTTCAAGAAAATTCAATGCAAGTCCTCCATGCTGAGAAAACTTGACTGACAAAACTAACATCCAAGACACTAAATGATGAAGAAATTGTTTTATTTGAACTTCTGCATGAGTTTTCAGTGAATGTCTGACATTAGATGAATAAAAATAACAGGAGATTTTCGAATGAATCAACCTGAACCTCTGATTATTACCTAAGTATTCTATTTTGAATTTGTTAAGAATTTGCCATACAGCATTTTTATCAGGCAAAGTGGAGATAAAAGTGGGCAACAATCATCTGCACTAGACCCTGTGGATGTTGTGGTGATGTACAACCCACATCTGCTCTTTTAATGCCTCATATTCTGGTATATCTAGTGAAGTGGAACGTTGATGCATGAATGAACTGATCTATCTCCAGCTGAAGAATAGTACAGTGACATCCAGACCTACTTGAAAAATCTCTCTCAGTCAGCCTTTATGCATAGTTTTTATTTTCCTTATACCCTCTTTTCCACCTCCACTAAGCACAAAACCTGTTAGTTTCACAATATTTCGCCTTGTTTGGTGTTTCAAGTTGAAAATGCACAGATGGGAATGCTGCTATTTGTCTCAAGAGATGTGCATAAAGGCTGAAAAGATGAAACTCACCACTGGAGGGGCGAACAATGTGTTTATTTGTATTCATATGTATGGAAAAAACTGTATAACTGCACAAACAAAAGACATGCTGACACAGTCCGATGTCAAAAACACTCAGTGTAAAGTGCACACATCTGCTGCTTATAGTGCTGTAACGCCTTTGCTGCTTGAACCCAATATGCAATTTGAAGGCATTTCATTCATGTCGAAAACTCACACACTTCAGACAGTAAAGAATGCAGATCTCACTTCTTGTCTCCTGTTTGGGTAAGGAAAGCTTAGATCATCTTAGTTCAAAATGATTTCCATCTGTATTTTACATTCCAAAGCAAATGACTGTACTAGGCTGTTCTAGAGGCAAGTTCGTCATTGTAGTTTTTATAGCAAAAAACAACTTGACGGGAAGATTACAGTTCGGAAAACACTTAAAAGAGAAGGGAAACAAATAGAAAATGTTAACGAGGTGTGGATTATCCCTGTGCTGCATGCAAAACCTTAAAAGCCCACAACTTTGTTTCACTGATGATTAGATTTCCACTGTTTTCGTGGAAAAACACAAACAGGAATCTGGATTTAGAATGACTTCACATTTCACTTTAAATTCAGAAAGAAAAGTACTAAGTTAAGTAGCACTGATCTCCACAGGGTTTATTTTTGCTGTAACCAAAGCAGCAGAAACTTCACAGCAAGAGGTCACAGGACAGAAGTTTTCCCTTAGAAGTCAACTATCGATTGAGCAGTTCAGGCGTAAATGTTGGCGTAAGCAGTGGCAAAGAAAAATGCAAGTTAAGAAGCATCGGTGTGTGTAAAAGGGCCCCAAAGCGGGGAATAACTGCCTGAGTAACTGATTGAGAGGGAGAGTAAGGGAAGCTGAGGGACACAAAATAAAGATTCAGAGGTTTTATAGGTGCAAAGCAGACCGGGCAACATATGGGTGGAAGTAAATCTGCATCGCGACAGAGGAGTGCGGCTCAATTACTCATGATGGATGTTTAGAAGAACAACCCTGAGCTGGTCCACCCTGTGCTTGAAGGGTCGGTTTGGGCTAATAATGGTCACTGATAAAACAAACGACAGAGGTCAGGAAGCACAGCGCCGGCTGCCTCAGCGGGAGGAAGCTTCTGGGTCAGACAGCTGAGGAGGATTAATTTATAATTCAGTGTGACTGGATAACAGTGCAGCCTTCTGGGTAAAGACCTGAAACAGAGTTAAGGAGGCAGACTGGTGAAAAGCTGCCGGCTTATGCGTGCTCACGGTTAAAAATACGGTGACTGAAATGACAGCAGGATCCCTCTAAAACAAGCAGGTAATGTCTGTGAGTAAAACGCTGCTCTGTCATTGCAGAAGAAGTTGCATTTCCGCGCATGCATGTGTCCTTTTAGTATTCTGCTTATGCCAAGGTCGAGCCGCTGAGGTCTCATTTTCATACAGTCACACCCCTGGCAATGTCAATCAAGCACATGTGAACAGCAGCAGCAGGATAAAGAGTAGGAGGGGGCACAGGACAAGACTAAGCCTTTCCATGCTTAATGGCCTGATTAATAATAAACCGCCTGTCTAATTATAAAATGGTCAAAACTAATGAGATTTCTGACACCCGTTTTCTAATGAGCGCATTATCAATTCCACTCCGTGTCTCCGCCACACAGACGATAACATCTGCATGTGTCACGTGCCTTGAAACCTGCACAGCGCATGAATATGAAACTTTTTGTTTTGCACCCGCTGTCCCTGCTGCTAACAGGTGTTCAAGGAGGGGGAATAATGAGGCTGTTCCTGGATGCTTCCCCGAGCAACTGCACGTCTTTTACACTGCTCCTGACTAGCAGCAGCTCAGAACCCGATCCAGTGCCTACACACTTGTTTTATCCACTCCACCTCCGTTTGCACATTGAGGCGGAGGGTTTGTCATATATATTTATATACATTTAAGGCTGTCTCAAGCCAGTGAGGGTAGGTGGACTAAAAACGGTGAGTCTACACTGGCACTGACTTGTCACACTCAGCTCTGCCTAACTGGATAATGGAGGAAGCAATCATACATTTAAGATTTGCCTGTAAAGCACTGATGTACTCCAAAAGCAGAAGTTACACTAATTCAGGTTTAAGGATCAAGCTGGTGATAACCTAGTTCATAAAATGCTATTTAAAGACCACAATTAACAAGTAATTGATCGTACTTTGTATGCAAGTCTGATTTGGATGATTTCTCTGTGCCATTTATTGAAAAATGATTAAAAACACATCAAGAAGATGCTGTCAGGCTGGCAACTTTTGCTTTATTGCAGCATGGAGCAACAACCAGCCACCACCGTGTGCCTCACGGCTGCCATTCAGCAGGTTAAAGCTTGAATCAGAGTAAAAAGGCGGTGATGTGACAACAAATACAGCTGCTAATTAGGGTCATAACCGTTTATTGCAGACTAGAAATTCAGACTTCGATGCTGATATTTCTGGTGTTTCCTTCTGGTAAAGACGTTTATAATTCAGCACTTCAGGTATCATTAAAGCATGCCCCCGTATATTCTCCCTTGCTGTAGTTGCCATGGTCACATGGCAGGCCATGGGAGCGAGTGGAAAAAGTTGAACAATTATAAAGTCAGAAGCGAGCAGTCATGCTTGTTCACATAAGTGGCAGCTGTCTGCAGACACCTTGAACCTTGGCGGTGAATGACAGTTTCCTTCATTATAAAAAGCGTGGTCACAGTATTCTTACTCAGCCATACATTCATCAGACCGCTGCAGTAAACACCAGTACTTAACAGTATATAGAGCCGTGTGCTGGGGCTGGGTTACGTATGAACACACATGCTGTGAGACAGACAGGCCGGGTCAAAACTTTATGGATTTCTTGACGGTGCATTGGCTCACCTATATGGCGGACCGCTGGGATTGGTCTGGGCATGCCCGATAGCCAGTACACCCCTGTGCATTAATCTGTGGCTGAAAATAGTCCCAGATAAACACACTATTTACTCCCCTGAGTTTGTAAAAACTACTGAGCCCAGCAGCTTTAGAGAATTCCCGAACCTTATGATGAATGTGCCCGGCTCAGACAGGGATGGAAATCAGAAAGTACTGAGTCAGAGAGTGATATATTGCTATTTTGGGAGGGATTTGTTGATAATAAGAATATATTAATAAATATTACCATCACCATTTTACACATTTCAACAAAGAAAATCCTGAAAGTGACTACAAGGGGAGAAGAAAGGAAGATGCTGCAGGTGTTTCCATGACATTTTTTGCTATTTGGTTAAAAAAAAAAAAATTAAAAAGGCAATAATTAAATCTCACCTCAAAGTTTGTTTAATAGCAGCCCTAGAGATCCTCATATTTGAATGATCTTCCTCAGTTTCTCCCAGTGACACTAAACTTTCTGTTTTGTTTTTTTGGAGCATCTCCAATTAAAATTTGAGGCTCACAAGCTTATGAAGTTAAAACCCCCTCAAATGTATTGTACTAGTATCACAATTTGTCCTTTATTATGTCTTACTGTTCTTGCGCAGCCTTGAGAACAGTCACCTTGCATTTCACAGCACGTACAGTATAAGCATATGACGAATAGAAACGCTTGAATCTTGAAGTTCAGAAACAAACTTAGTGTTTTTTTTTTTATGATGAACCACCAAAAACTTCCAGTCATAACATTTTATCAATATGTCAAATATGTCAGCATAAATTTTACTGGTTTTGCTGGTGTAGAAGGCTGCAGCAGGTGTTTGTAATTACTGACTGGTGGATTGTGTGCAGGTGGGAGTCAAGCGATCAAGCTCCTCCTGCTCCTCCTTATAATGAGAGGCCACTCTGCTTTGGATGTGGGACTGTGAACAGTGAATAGTCAGTGCTTTGCACAGTTCATAGTTTGCACCACAGTTCTTTGCCTTTCAATAATCCTGTTCTCTTTGTTTAGTTTGGACTCCTGCCTGCTTCTGTTCCTGGACCTTCTGCTGGGTTTTCTCTGCCACCTATTCATCTGGGATCCTTCTAAGAAACCCTTGTTGCCAGCTGAGCCTCGCCATCTGAAATGCCGACACTATTCTGGCGGACCATCACCTTGAGGAAGCCTGGATGCCCTGTTGCCATTCCTCCACTCCAGCTGCTCCACTACTGGCTTATACACCTGTGGAAAGGATCCACTTATCTGGACTGGTCAAGCTTGGCCTCCCTCCTCACTCTGATCTCTGTCCCTCTGGAGAAGTCAGTTAAGTCTCTGTTCCCGAGCATTACCAGACGTCAGTAAACCTACGTTAGTGTTTACAGTTTGTTTGCTTACATGTATGCTGTAGTATTCTCTGGTTTAAGACCTGTTGTAGTTTAAATAATTATTCTGGTTCTGGGGTTAGTCTTTCAGGATTACTGTTATTATCTGTTCTGTTATTTCTGCTCTTTGTTATTTGGGATTCCAGCTTTGGTGTTACCAAATGTGGGTTTTTGTAATTTTTGTAATAGTTCTGGGCTCTTTAGTTCTGTAGTGTCAAGCTAGTTTTACTTCCGGTTCCGCTTCCCAGTTTCCAGTGTTTGAATTATTTTGTTACTCTGTAAATAAAGCATTCTAAAACTTTGTCAGTAATCTCTTCCCTGCACCTGAGCTTCTACTCTCACTGTAACAGTTTAACACTTAAATTCAAATGTTGACCTCTCTAAGGTTTTTAAATTATCAACTGCAAATGGGTAAAATTAATCTCATTTAATAACTGTATTCCTGATTCCTTACAATTTCTTTCTTTCATTATAGCCTTTACATACATTTAATATTTATTGGCCAGCCCTGATGCTTGCTTAAATACTCTACAATTGCTGTTATTTATTGTATTTGTTGATGTACATTTTGCTGCCCTGTATTTTAGCTGCTACTCCCCTGTACTTTGTGATTTTTGTATCTGTATATGGTGCTATATAAATACATTTTACTTACTTACAATCTGAACAAAACAAAGGATGAAGAAGGACACAGCAGGAACCGGCGCTGCTGTATCAAATGTGTGACTGTGAAGCAAAATTCATGATTCATCTGATCAGGCTGAACTACTTTATTCATGTACAAAAATTAGGGAAAAAAATCTAGGTATGTTACAATAATAAAAATCATTTTCTGATAATAAATGCAGTAATTAAGTCAAAAAATTAGGTGTGAGATGCACAATACATGAATCCAAGCTGGGAATTTTTGTTTTTCACAATTTAAATTTTTACAATACAACTGAGTGTTTCTTACACTTTTTGATTCACCAATTGATAATCGTGTATCAAATTCCTTGACAGCAAAGGATATTAGGTAGAACACATTAATAAGCCAGTCTTCTACATCGATCAGGCATAACATTGTGACCACCTGCCTAATATATCGCCTAAAAATGCTCTGAACCATTGGGCCAGGACCAGAGGACCTCTCATGGTGTCCTATGGGGTCTAGACCAGGATCCTGGCATTGGGTACTCTGGGTTGTGCAGTGGGGCCTCTGGCAAGCAAACTTGATTCACTGCATCCTGTTGATGCTTGAGCAGAATAGAGTCTAGGAAGTTTGGAGGTCAAATCAACATCTTGGGTGAATGTCATGTTCATCAAGATGTTCCCTGATGTTTTTGCGATGTGGTGGGGTGCATTTTCCTGCAGGGGTAGACCAGTAACATTTAGGCTTTCCATTTGCATGAAGGAGTGTGCTTGTTCTGGGACAATGTTTATTTGGGTGTCTGAGTCTCATCAACACAGACGCCAAAATCCAAGGTTTTCCAGAACACCACATAGAACCAACATGATCGATGTTATTCTCTTCACCTGTCAGCGGTCTTAATGTTGTGGCTGATGGGTTTATGGTGTCCATTAGTATTCATGGTAACAGGTGTTTCTTGCTCGTAGTAAGAGGGTGAGTGAATGGTGTGTTCCACAGTTTACCCTTCAGAGAGACTTCATACAGCGTTACACTCAGCAGTGAAGGGTCAGTGAAGAGGAATCCGGTCAGGAAAAAGCCTGGATGCAAGTGGATCCAACATCAGAGCAAAGGTGTGTGACATCATGTTTGGACAGCTGGAATTCACCGGGGGCATTAGTGGGCCAGGCCCTTGAGCTCACATGCACTGGATGATCCACTGACCTCATCCAACATGGTATGCACACGGACAAAAACATCATTGATATAATGACCACCTGTCAGCACACTTTGATCTTTCACAAGTCAAACACACACGGACCACGCAGATATTTAAAGCCTTCAGCTAATTCGATTCTTATTGATTTTTGTTGTCAGTCAAGTATGTTATTTCCACACCTTATATTTTATATTCAGGCCGCACTCTCATTGGAGATAACTATTGATCATTTGGTTTAAAGTTTGACCTCTTCAGAGTTTCAGATTACATGTTAAACATCTGGATCTTAGGGAGGAGTTTGAAGTGACAGAAAACTGACAAACAATAAATGCATAATGGTTCCTGCAAAAAGAGTACAGAGAGCGGGTTATCCACAAGGTTGATGGTTCGATCCCCGGACCCTCCATATGCCGAAGTGTCATTGGGCGCTAAGTTGCATGGAAGTTCTGTCACTATTGGTGTGTGAATGGGTGAATGAGGAACATTTAAAGCACTTTTAGTACCACTGATGTAAAAAGTCGCTATATAAATGTAGACTGTTTACCACTGACCATTAAGAACAGTACATGTTATAGACTTATTTCTACCAGTGCTCATCCTACAGGAAATATTTGCCTCAAGAATGTCTGTGGGATGAGTACAACTGAAAAAAATAATGCATATTTAAACAAAGCATTTATAAATGAAGATCGGTCTAAATGGTATTACCAAACTGCTGGATTGCATTTTAAAAATCATTTAGATTATTGTTATGGTTGACTCACAGCTAATTTTCTTTGGTGGGGGCATTAAAATATATGTCCAGTCTCAGGTGTAATTGGTTGCCTGGCAGCAATTTTCACAGGGGTCACAGTTCATTCAATTAAACTTTTCCCGCCTGCACCATCCTACTGTGTCATTAGAAATCCCATCATGCTTGTCTTGGGTGATTCTCCGTTTCTCATAGAAAATAAATGGGCGGCTGCAGCTCTGCTTATCTCACCACATCTGGCACAGCTTTGCACTGCAGATCAGTCAAGACCATGTAATTGTAAAGAGGTGAACTTCAGGTAACTGAATACTGTGTTTTAGGTAGAAAGGAGTCGTTTATTTAAGAAAAAGTTAAATTAGGATAACAATGTCTGTAGTAATTTGGGGAAAACTGGCAGTGACATTATGAAAAAAAAAAAGGCTGATGGTGCTTGTTACCTAACACATTATGTAATGGTCGCTGTGTGTGTGTGTGTGTGTGTGTGTGTGTGTGTGTGTGTGTGTGTGTGTGTATGTGTGTGTGCGTGAGGAAGTGTAGCAGATGTTTCATGACTAAGCCTGATGATTCATTATGTCTGTTAATACACTGGAGATATGACTTAATTTGTGTTGGCTACACTTTAATACATCAAAGCAAAATTCACAAACACTGCAACAACATTCATCCTCATCTTTAAAGCTGTGCAGAACGTTTAAGTTTAGGATGTGAGTTATAGAAAAGTCATCAGTGTTAGTGAAGAATCAAACTTGTATAACACAATTCCAACATACAAAGTTGCATATTGATATAGAGACTATACTTGCAGCCAGTATAAAACAGAAGTGTATACAAACCTGTGCAATGTCGCTTATGAAACAGTAATAGGACTTTTTAAAGTGCATTTTCTCTTTTTAGAAAGACCCCGAAAGTAGAAATTATGGATGTCTTTGAGGCAATCTAGGCATTTTTTTTAACTGATTGGTATGATGGCATAAACTTAAGCCCAATCCATTGTTTAAGTCCATTATCACACAGATGTTGTTCAGAGACAGTTTGTTATAAACGCATGAGCTTTGGCCGGAGAGCATTAAGCATGACAGAAGTCTTTATCATACTGGCCTGCTGCTGGTTAAACTTCCACACTGCTCTCTAAAAGGCTCAATCTAGTAATCAGGCACAGCAGCTCATTTACAATACATTCTCTAACATGCATGTAGAGAATTCAGGTTTTATCCATTTTTTGTAGCTTGTGGAGCCACAATATTTATCCTCCTTGTCACTACCAGAAGTTTGCAACAAAGAGACCACTTACACAATATTAAAGAACAGCACGGCTGCAGAAGTGTGTTTTTTTCTCTTAATGCATTTTATTCAGTTGGCAACAAACTGGATTGATTAATAATTTTAATGTACTAGAAGTGTGTGTTATCTAGGATCAGACTGCAGACTAAAAATGTTCAGGAAACTCTAAAAGAAAACCTCAATGCAATAGAAGTGAATAGACCAGTAATTACTTACACACGCATTAAAAAACCTGTGATCACTGAAAAAAATTTGATATACCTGGGACCTCCGATTGAAGATAAAAAAGGATTTAGGAAGACCAGTTACCAACTAAAAACCTGTAAAAACCAAATGAACCAATGGTACCACTAATCAGGGCTGCAGTGGTCGTTCTCCTAAGATGACCCCACAGACAGGGTACTACTTGTACAGCCAGATGATCAAGTGCCTCAGACTTGGCACAGGGGCTCAATCAATGGAACTAAAATATCTCAAAAGAGAAAAAACATAAAAACACGTGTTATGAATAATGGGGAGGACACAGATAGCACAAGATAACTTTGTTTGACTCCGATCTTATCCTGTACATTTGGCGTGAACCTGATCAGGACTATCATAATAAACGCATAGTCCTGACAGTGAAGCACACTGGATGACATCATGCTACTGTCTGCGTGAAAAAGGTGTCGGGAAGATGACATTTATAGTTGATACTATATATTCTTGTGCATAAACTAAAATACTGTCTCAAACTATGACCTGGTCTAGTATGTTGCTCAACTGGAATCTAACAGAAGGTGTTCTGTTCGGAACAGCAACACAACCCCTCCTGCAAAAACAAGCTGCTTATATTGTAAGTAATGAAAGGTGTAGTAGTGCTATTACAGAGTTCCTACTATGGAGTCTATATTTTTAATATAGTAAGTTTAAACTGTTGTTTTTTAATTTGACATCTGAGCAAAGACTCTATTCAGCTTCTAATGCAGTTATTGAGAGATAATACAATTTAGAATCATTTGACATCTAAGTGATATGAACAGAGGTGTACTCACTTATGTTGTATATAGTATGTGATTAATGAATAAAGATGAAATGGAAGTATAACTTGGTTACCCCTGTAATTCAATATGTAACCCTAGGTGTATGCAGGATGCATGAGAAAGTAAATTAGGTCCTACTGGTGTCCATAATCTGATGTGGCCACCATCATAGCAGGTAGGTACACAGCGGGAGACTGAAGTATGGCTTTAAATATTCCATCCAGTCCATGCATGTGTTTGACCTGCAGAAAACTGAAAATTTCAAGCTGCAGTAGAGCAAGCAGCAAGCAGCAGGCAACCATGTTGTTCATTAGTCAGTTTATCTAAATACTTTGTAGAGCTTATAATCATGGTTCATATTCCTGGTCTGGAATTGCAGTTTTTCTACTTACAAAGAGATGATGAAGCTTTGTTGAAGCAGGGAAACACAATTATCCACATAGTAACCCCAAACAACATTACAATATAATGAATGAAATAATTAAAATGTGCTCCAGTGTTTATTGGACTTTCTACGCTCACAAATAATTAACAGTAATGCCAAATTGCAAGTGGAGCAATATTCTGAACAATCGTGGTAATTAACCTTTCGATATGACTGCAAAAAGAAAAAAGAATTGGAACTGTGACACACCCGCCATTAACCTCACCTCTGTTCAGCACACAATATGAGAGGAATAAAAATAAACAGGAAAGTAAAAGAAGAACAGAATGTCACCAAGAGAGATCTGTACAACATGCCTGTAAAGATTTAGAGACTGTAGTGTTTATTGAGTCCAGTACGTTTGTGCATCAGTATTCTATCTATGCAGGAACCTCCTCTCCACTTTCTGACAGCATTAGCAGCTCTTGTAGCCCGGCAACACAATACTGCAACTTTGCAGCTGTTCTATTATTACTGAACGTTGGCATTTTGCTGAACCTTGTGTATCTAGTGAAAGTGTGTCTTGGGAAAATTTTTTTTTAAGCAATCCATAAAAAAGGGGCGACTACTTAAAAAACCCGATGAACCTGTTGCATTTTAAAATGTACAAAAAAATCACGCACACTGTCCAACTCATGCAAATATGCATTTACATATTAAAGCAACGTTTCGGTGCTAGAACTTCATCAGGCAAATACAGTGCCGTGAAAAAGTATTTGATCCTTCTCAAATTCATATTTTTTTTGCATATTTTCCACACTATAATATTTAAGATCATCAAACAAATGTAAATATCAGACAAAGATAACATGAGTAAACACAAAATGCAGTTTTTAAATGATGATTTTATTTAAAAAAAAAAAAAAAAAAGCTATTCAAAGCTACCTGGCCCTGTGTGACAAAGTAATTGCCCCCTAAAACTATTAACTGGTTGGGCCTCCTTCAGCAGCAACAACTGAAATCAAGCATTTCCTATAACTGGCAATGAGTCTTTCAGATCTCTATGGAGATAGTTTGGTCCACTCTCCTTTGCAGAATTGTTAATCCAGCAACACTGGAGGGTTTTCGAGCATGAATAGCCTTTTTAAAGGCATGCCACAGCATTGAAATCAGATTCAAGTCTGGACTACTAGGCCACTCCAAAACCTTCATTTTGTTTTTTTTTAAGCCATTCAGAAGTTGACTTGCTGGTGTGTTTTGGATCGTCGTCGTCCTGCTGTAGAACCCAATTGTGCTTCAGCTTGAGGTCACGAACTGATGGCCAAACATTCTCCTTCGGGATTTTCTGGTACAGAGCAGAATTCATGTCAGTTTTGAGTTCTTTTGTTCAGACATAGCATGATTAGACAGATACTGATTACCTTCTTGACAGTTTCGGCGAAAGCTCTCGCCTTCTTCAGAAGCATCTCACTGACAGCGTGTGTCGTGTCAGCCGACAGATTTTGACAGCCGGCATTTTCGGCACGCAGTAGAGTCGCCAGATTCGTCGGGCCAACCACGCCCACGCCGTAATGGCATGTTGTGGTGAGCCCAACGGACCCGACCATCCCACCAGGTATGCCGCAACCCCCGCCGCCCTATTTCATCTGGAGTAGAGTGTCCCAGGTGTGGGAGAGCATGAAGACCCCTCGTCCCTGTTCATGGCCCTCTCTGCCCACCTCCTGCTCTCCATAGCCTCCTTAATCCAGCGTACGGGGTTTGCGGCATGCCTGGTGGGATGGTCGGGTCCGTTGGGCTCACCACGACATGCCTTTACGGTGTGGGCGTGGTTGGCCCAGCGAACCTGGCGACTCTACTGCGTGCCGAAAATGCCGGCTGTCAAAATCTGCCGGCTGACACGACACACGCTGTCAGTGAGACGCTTCTGCACAAGGGTTTTCTAATCATCAATTAGTCTTTCAACACCATTAGCTAACATAATGTACCATTAGCACGCAGGAGTGATGGTTGCTGGAAATGTTCCTCTGTACCCCTATGGAGATATTCCATTAAAAATCAGCCGTTTCCAGCAAGAATAGTCATTTAAAACATTAACAATATCTAGACTGTATTTCTGATTCATTTAATATTATCTTCACTGGAAAAAAAATGCTTTTCTTTCAAGAATAAGGACATTTCTAAGTGACCCCAAACTTTTGAACGGTTGTGTATAATGTTATAATGTTGCATGCATACAATGGTTTGCAATGAAAAGAGAGGAAGTGCATGTTCAGAGTTCATTTACATCTTTTATAAATTGAGTCTAATGTGTATTGAAGCTTGAATCTTTAAAATGGAGTCCGTATACTTATGTCTTCTCAGCAGAAAATCTCTCCGGATACCACCAGTCACCTCCTCCATCTTTTTCAATTTCCCTTCGAGCTGTACTTCCTGCGACATCTGCTCCCTGCCCCGTTTTGTGAGTTAGAAGCAAGTGTCAACTCACTGCTTCCCCAGTTTTAGTGTAACATACATCAAGGATGATATTAGGTGCCAGGCTTTTTATGTCCACTCAGTAACTGTTACACCGGCGGACATGTTAAGAGTGAAAAATGAGACAATTTCAACACCACAACCTCGCAATCGATGGCGTGACTCAGCTTTAGGCAGGTGTTTGGCCACTTTGTAAATCCACAGTGGGAGTTCTCAGGTTGATGACAAAAAGTATGAAGTGCTTTCTGATCATTCTGCCTGAGTGATGTTTCCTCATCACAGTGATGGCTGCTTTTAAAGAGGTTTTGCAGCTTCACAGAAAGCGTGACCTTGTGTTGTTAAATCAGCCTCTCAGCAGCTCTGATTAGAATCCATTTTACAGTTCTGAGTAAAAGTCTTGAAAACTTCTATCTTATAAAAGGTGATGCCTGAGGTTTCAGAGAATGGCTGTTTGCTGTTTATGATGTTTGCTGCCTACTCATTAGCACAAACAAATGTGTTCATAATGTTTCTGTGGAAGGAACTTGGTGTTTTCTGTGGTGTAATCTATGGAGAAAAGTGCAAGGTTGTTTTTCCTGCTTATCTAAATGTTTCTGGCACACAACGAGGGTACATTTTCAAGATACCACATTAACAGTTTCATTTTAAAACCGTCCAACAGAATAAACGAATGAAACACTTCTGCAGCAGACGCGTTTGACACAGTGTATTATCAACCAGAATCAAATGTGGGGAAAACGAAAAGAAAAAAAAAAAGGTTTAAAAAAATGTTTACAGATTTTTACAGATCTTTGCATATTTTTCAAACAGGCAACAATCAATAAATCCTCAAAAAAATGTCAGTTTATATGTTTATTGCAAAATAATATGAAAACATGTACCTTTGAAAACCTTAGCGTTTGCATTTCTTTTAAGAAAATTGTTTTCAGAAATCTAGTAATTTCGCAAATGTTTCCTTTTCATGCAATCAATGAAATGATTAAATTCAAGTTTAATACTAGAATTAGAATAGAATAGATGCTTTTATTACTCCACCAAGGAATGTGGCGGAGTTACGTGACAATTTGTCTGTCTGTTAGCAACATTACTCAAAAACGGAATAACCGATTTGGATGAAATTTTCAGGGTTTAGGTGGTTGTACTTAGACAATTTATCATCGCACATGGAAACCACAGTCTTCTGTTGCACACACATTACTGCATTTATTACACAATTCACACGAGCACTGAGTGACAAACTGCTGGAATCAGGCCCAGCAAGTTTCAAAGGAATGTCAAACTGTAGCTCTGTTTTAAAGTCATTAAAAACCAGTGTTCATGTCCAATATTCAGTGATGAATCTTTAAAAATATCAAGGATTATATGTAGAGTTTGGCATTTCCAGGATCATGAATTGGGGAGAGTGTCACGATGTGGGGGATGAACCCGAGCAGAGAGCACACAGACGAGGGACTGAGGCAAGAACGAAGGTGGATTTTATTTAACAAAAACAAAGGGGAGTGCTGGACAGGGTGGGGAACCTGGTGACTGGAAATACTGAACTAAAGGGGAGGTTGGGGGGGTGACTGTACCAGGAACCGGCGGCCCGGTTGGCGTTCTCCGTGGGGTGGGTCGGCGGTGGAGAGCGGGCAGGAGGGCCTCGTTCCAGGGGGGGCGACAGGCGGAGTGTTTTCTGGAGCCGAGGGGGGCACATGGCAGGCAGAGACCCTCCACGACGAGCAGGAGATCCAGGAGCAGGCAGCAGGTCCAAGGTGAGGGAGGCAGGGGGGAGGTCTGGTCAGGGCTGGATCTGGAGTGCAGGAGATGGGGGGGCAGAGTAGGTGGAACCAGGCAGCTGGGTCAGCAGAGTGTGAGAGCAGAGTTTACTATGTGGCAGGGTGTGGAGTGTGCAGCCGGCTTTTATGGTGGAGATGATCAGCAGGTGTGCTGCACCACAGCTGCCCGGAGTTCCGCTGATGAGTGATTGGTGATGAACAGCAGCTGGACAGAGCAGGAAGGTGGAGAGAGGAATAGGAGGGAGGATGAGGGAGGTCAGGTGGAGGCTGAAGCTGGGACAGAGGAGGGAGCCCTGACAGAGAGTGAATTGTGTGCAGTAAATTGTGGATCTGTAATGTGTCTCTTTAAATGTAAAGTGCTTTGTAAAGGCTGTCTTTGTGTTAAACACAGCACATGTCACTGCTGATGGTGATTTACAGGTATATGCTTAATGTTTGATGAATTAATGATATGAGAATGGTATAAATTGCCTTTGGTCTTGCTTGAAGGTCCCATACTTTGACAGCCACTTTTGCTTGAAGAACCCTGACAATGCGCCACAAACGGGAAAATCTCCATGCTTTTTCTTCATAGTTCTTTTCACTTATGGGTTTATTTAGAGACAGACAGAAACAATAATATGCGAATCAGTGATTAAGGGCTCGTCTGCATCCTTTCATGATGAGCTGCAGGAGTGGAGATAAGATTTGTGCATGTGTGCCCAGTTTGAAGTACATGAAACACATCTATACATACACAAGGCTTTATGTTTCTAAAGAAAAGAAAGCCTTTGCATGAATCTTTGTGTGTACACACCATTTTGGTTGCAAATTTGCAAACTTCTGCATCAGATGATCCATCAGATTAGTAATATGGTTAAATTGCATTTGCTTTCAGTTGTGCACTGCAGATAACTTTAACATAACTTTAACATAAAACATCATCAGTTGTAAGTTGTCCTTGTCATTCATGGTATTTTCTGGGAGTGCAAACGGAGTTATGGAGGCCTCATTTGCAATGCTGTCAAGTGCAAAAGTAAAAAATCTAGGCACACAAATAAGAAACTTAGATACCAAAAACAATGAAAATATTAAAAGGCAATGTCATTAACACAATAACATTAATTAGAGCATTTAAAACCAGCTAACAAACAAAAGCAGCTGGAAGTAAAATAACATGAAATGAAAAACCTGAGCTGCCCCAAGGATAAAAATGAGTCAAGCTTCAGACTGTGCTGCATATTTTTCCAGTTTGCAGGTGAGTGAAACTGGATTTTAAGCTCAGGAACAACAGCCGTCATCTGCAACGTAATCCAGTTATTGAGAGCACACAATAAAAGACAGTAATAATGTCATATAAGGGGGTAAAATAATATAGGCTTTATAAATAAACAAGAAAAGCACTCAGAGAGTGCAGTACTTCATCAAGGCTGCTCAGTCGTGTCATTTCTGACAGCTAAAATCTTGACAAAGTCATGGCCAAAATCAAAGTACTATAGAATGTGGCCATTTAATATAGATGTACCCACAAACAAAATAATCTTGTGCTGAGCACAGGTGTGTGTTATGCATGTGTACATTATGCATGGATACCAAATTCCGTGACCCAAATATGTAGTGGGCGGCGGGAATTGATGGGACTCGGAAACACCCTTGTATGATTTCCGACGGATAAGTCCCAATAAGTCTGCAGTGGTCGATTTGTGGTAGGATTGCAATAATATGATCATCAACAGGCAACTGACATAGTGTTCACTTGTCATAGTTACAGTGACGCTCACAATGATACAGAAATCCAGATAAATATAACAAATCCGTGGATCCAGACTATAAGCTGCTTCACTACCAAAATCTAATCACTTGGTCCTTGTGTCATTTCTAACAGACAAACAGACAGACAAACCAACGGCAACCATCACATAACTCTACCGAGGCTCCGCCTCCTTGGCGGAGTAATAAAAGCGAGTGTCTACGCAGCCTCCTAACCTCAGCGTACAGCTCACAGTGTATCATAATTCTCACCAATATTAAATCTTAATGCAGAGGGATAAACAGTGTCTGAGGGCTTAGGAGTTGCTGTTGATGTACACATAGAAAATGTCACCATAATTCCAGCACAGATAGAATGGTGCATCAGTAAGTGTTTTTTAAAAATGCAAATTAAAATTTGTTGTCTTAATTTAGTCATGATATTTTAAAAAATCAGCTTTTAATCGATAAAAATTAACATATATTTTGTACTCTCTGACACTGTTAGCATGACAGGCCTGCAAATAGTTAACCAAATGACAGTTTATTTTTCTTGCATTGCTTTTTTCCCAACAGCAGGAGCACATCTCCCCTGGTACAGTGTAAAAATAAAGCACAATGATGTCCTCTTGTTACTGTGTTTCTCCATCTTGCCCTGCGCCTGAATATTTCTCATTATTGTTTTTATAAATTAATATATAGTCAATATACTGAGATTTACAGTCAGTGTTTAAAGGGAACAATTGCATGCCCTGTGTTTAAAAAAAGATTGTTAATTTCTATTAACAAGTATTTTGAAAGACAGTTTGAAAGAAGTTTCCTAGTAGAAGCTTTTTTTTTAAATCAATGTTTATTTCTATTTGTGTCGAATAAAGATTGAGTTTTCTGCATCTTTTCTTATATGCACAGTGCCACGTATGACATTTCTCAAATAGTCAGTAAATATCAAAAACTAGACTGTATTGTATTTTCAAATCTCCCTGACAGCATGGAGAGCTATAGCTATAACTTCAAAGACTGCGGAGTCCGGCACAGCAGGGCAGAAAACTGGAGCCAAGTTTCTATCTGTTCTGGGTTTCACTTTGGCCCATTGTATCCACATGCATGCCCACGCACACACACACACACACACACACACACACACACACACACACACACACACACACACACACACACACACACACACACACACACACACACACACACAAAACCATTCAAACACAAGGGCATCCTGTCAGAAGTAGATCCATACCAAGTCCTGTGCCAGAGCCCTGGAGCCATGAGATATCTTATGCCTAGAATTTGTTTGAATACATTAGCCAGTCTATTTGGCTCAACTAAATCTGTATTCTGAAATGAGTGCATATTATTCATTTATGTGATAATTTCTGCTGCTTTATCTTAAGTGGAATAAGATCACTGAAAACATATTAGTTCTGCAGATGAGCTTAGCCCACTTTAGTTGTCATATAATTATTTTTTGCTCGGTGTGTATTGGACAATATGTGCCCACAGACAATACTGTTGATCAAAACCTTTGAAACCTGTGAATTTTATTGACACCGGTGCTCTTCAGGAACAAAAAATAAAGGACGCAAAACCGTCTTTGTCAGCGCAACCAAACACGGTCGTGCACACGTGATGGATATTGACATGCTTACCTTACAGTTTCCTACCTCTGCCGTTTGACCTTGCACGGACCGTCATGCTTTTAAAAAACACCTAGCATGCTCTCGATGCAGTCGCCGTCTGTCCCACATTGACATTAGTCTGCTGACTCATACCATCTATGACTTTGAGAAGGATAAGTGATCGTTGCAACTGCTATAGCGTGAAGTGCTTCATGAACCAGACAGGATGAGGAGAGAATTCAGGGGATACAGAACATACAAAGCTGACTGGGATGGAAAGGATGAGAACAACAGCTGCAGTGTGATCATGTTTTGTCCTTGGCTTACAAGGGTACGACATGTCTGAGACTGTAGTTGACTTTATACTTCAGCTGACAGGACGAGAGTTAAGCCACAGCATCTGTTGAGACCAATCTTATACTAAGACATGGTTCGGTGCAAGGGGAACAGTTATGAGCTTCATACTTTGGGAAAACTTCAGTGTTTTCATGATCTGTCCATCAGCAGACTGAATCAACCATCAGCAGGTACCAAAGAGCTGATGGTACTATATGTATACTGCTCAATGTCAGAGGTACAAGTGCCTTTCAGAAACATACTGGTGGTAGAGATGATGGAAGGATTGTTGATGAATCCATTGCACCCTCATAGAACAGTTTCCAGATTTGGCCGAGGGGATGAGAAACTAGATATAATGCAGCTATTTTTTCTACATGTATGAGAACATACACTGTGTAGGTATACATGTACTAGAACATACACTACCAGTCAAAAGTTTTAGAACACCCCAATTTTTCAATTTTTTTTAATTGTAATTTGTGCATATTAATGTCTTGTACTGTGATATGAAAGCATAAAACAAATAAAGCAATGAAGTAAAATAAATAAATTTAAAAACCAAAACATACTCTAAAATTTTGACTCATCAAAGTACCACATTTGGCAGGTATAACAGCTGAATACACTCATGACATTCTTTCCACAATGGAAATCAAATATTCTTCAAAGAGTTCTTCCCAACTCTGTTACAGAAGTTCCCATAAATGTGTGGCACTTATAGGTTGCTTTGCTTTCAGTCTTCTGTCCAGTTTATCCAAACCAGCTCCATGGGGTTTAAGTCTGGACACTGTGCTGCCACGCCATGTTTCTAGGCTTACCATCTTGTTCTTTTTTCCTAAGGTAGATCTGGCATAGCTTGGGCTTATGTTTAGGGTCATTATCTTGCTTGGATGAACTCCTGACCAACTAGGAACATACCAGAGGATACTGCATGGTGCTGCAGAATGCTGTGGAAGCTGCTTTGGTTCAGGGTTCCTCTCACTCTGTACAAGTCACCAACCCTGGATCCAGCAAAACAGCCCCAGACCATCACACTTCCTCCTCCATGTTTGACAGTTGATGTCACACACTGAGGAACCATCCTTTGGTCTACTCGACGGCGTACAAAAATCCTACGCGATGAACCAAAGATTTCAAATTTTGATTCATCAGTCCATATTATGGTATGGAATGGTTTATGGTGAAATCTGAATTTAAACACACGAGCGTCTCCATTGCTATTTCTTGTGCAGCACCGTTCAGCATTACAGTGAGGCCCGGCGAGTCGCTATGCTAACTATTCTAATTATTGAACCTGTCAATCACACATCAAAGGCAAAGCCCAAGGGAAGTCAGGAAGGGAGGGGGGCCATGTTCTTATTCTGAATATTGACTATTGAGATTCATGTGGATTCAAAGCACTCATACAGTACAGCATAGTGGCTCGCTGCTGTCATGAGCGTCAGCAAAACTTTCTTCCTGTTTGATTTGCATGGCCTTTGAGAAATTAGAAAAGAAACTTTTTTTTTTTGCAACTAGGGTAATGATTTGCGTAAAATGTCCCTCAAGAAACTGAGGATAACAGATTTTTTTTTTGCAGAGACAGATGACAGAATAAGTAAGCCATATGTCTTTTTCACAGGATGTCTCTGCTCTGTTTTTTCTCTCTCTGTGTTTTTGTACTGAAAACTCACATTAACACCTCCATATGTCATCTGATGCTATTGTCCCAGCACATCTGTGTCTGTACAACATGTACCTAACTGCTATTATCCCACGGACAGTGGCCGGCATTGTGTAGGTGTCAGCCTTTCATTTTCAACACAGTGCGGTAATTGGCAGTCATCAGTGTAAACATTCATCCCATCTTAGGTCAAACAATGTGACGTGTGTGTATTTCCAGCTCCTCGGTTGTGATTATAACTATTCCATTTTGCATTTCGTATGATGTCTTGTGTATGTGGTTTTCAAAGAACAAACAGGGGACGTAGAGGCTGACGATGGAACAGGTGTGAGACATAATACAGGTTTTGCAGTTGTACTGAGAAGCATCTTTTGTGAGCAGACGGCTCAGAGCTTCAAAGCCGGTTTTGTTTCCACCTCACAGCTGAGGAAAAGCTTTGCATTAGTAGATGGCTTATGAAAATCTACACACATGGTTCTGTGGCGTGCTCATTAAAGTTCTGCATATTCTTCCTCCGTAGGAAGTGTCGCAGCAGTAACATCCCTTTGTGCTCGATGCATTAGCCTAATGATTAAGTTGTGTGCTTTTAGCTCCCATTAGAGTGAGCTTCAAATGCTGTAAACACGGACTTTTTTTAAGAGATGCGAATAATTGTTGAGCAGAAGCAATCAGCACCAATGTGCTCCCAGAGGCTCAGAATAGTCGGCAGAGCCCCAGGATGCCACCATAACCCATTATTTCAGTCACAATGGAGTTAGAATTTTGGCAGCTCGTATCGCTGGGTTCTGTGTTCAAACATGGCACAGCAAGTGAAGCCTTTCAGTGTCTGAAAGCTGATGGCTGATAGCTTGTGTTTGGCCTCAGTTCTGTTTGCACATGAAGTCAGATGTGTTTGGGAGCCTGGGGCCATTGTTTGAAACTGGTGGGAGGAAAGAATGAAATTTGTAGATAGGATTACTTGTCACTGGAAAGTCTGCGTTTTTGTTTAGTTTTTTTTGGTAAGATTATCACTAAAAACCAGTGGTTGTCATGTGTTTGAGGACCGGACATTTTTAACAACAGATTTTTTTATTTTGGACAGTCAAGAACAGAGATTCTCCCATAAACAGTGTTGTGAGTTATTTTAATCAAATATTTTTAAGCTACTGAGTTTGTTTTTGTTGTTAAGTTCAGGAGCTTCTGACAACCAGTGTAACATGTTTTTTAAAGACAAAAATCCAAGACTATTCCTGCCAAGAAGTACCAATGTCACACTAGAAACTGAGCACTTCCTGGGAAAACAGGCTTTTTCTTATGCTAAAGTTTGTGTCATATATTGACCAATACTTTAGTTAAAGAAATCTGTCTTATGCTCCGCCAAGGAACGGCAGAGTTATATGACGATTGCCTACGTTTTTCTGTCTGTTCGCAACATTAATCAGAAACAGACTAACGAATTTAGATGAAATTTTCATCGAAGGTCAGAAATGACACAAGGACCAAGTGATTAGATTTTGGCAGTGATGTGTCTTATAGTCTGCACTGACGAATTTATTAAATGTTTCTGTGTCATTGCGAGATAGCGTCACGGCATCACTGTAACTATGACAACAAGTGAACACTACGTCAGCTGCCTGCTGACGATCACACGATTGTGATCCTAC
This sequence comes from Amphiprion ocellaris, assembly GCF_022539595.1. NCBI lineage: Eukaryota > Metazoa > Chordata > Actinopteri > Pomacentridae > Amphiprion > Amphiprion ocellaris. Next base: position 26,605,488 of record NC_072769.1, on the reverse strand, counting down.
TACAAATCGACCATTGCGGAATTATCGGGACTTATCCATCGGAAATGATAGAAAGAACATTTGATTATTATATTTGATTATTATTATGACTGTGGGGGTGTTTCCGAGTCCCATCAATTCCCGCCGCCCGCTACATATTTAGGTCACGCGATTCGGTATCTGTACATAACGTACACATGCATAGCACACGTCTGTGCTCAGCGCAGGGTCATTTTGTTTGTGGGTACATCTATATTAAATGGCCACGTTTTATGGTACCGTGATTTCTGCCACAAATTTTTTCAAGATTTCAGCCATCAGAAATTATATGACTGAGCAGCCTTGTCGGAGTACTACGCTCTCTGAGTGCTTTTCTTGTTCATTAATGCTGTCCACTCCATGCTTGTGAATCCATGGACAAGGTGATTAATAGGACATTTACTCCATCTATCCTTCCCTTTTCTTCCACTTGTTCAGGCTCAGGTCACATTGCTACCCGCATAAGAAAAATAACACAGATGCCCTTTTCCTGGCTACTTACTGCGACTCCTTCGGGGGATCCTAAGCTGTTTCCCGGCCAGATGGGACATATAATCCCTTCAGCGTGTTCTGGCTCTGCCCTGGGTTCTCCTCTCAGTTGGACGTGCCTGGAATACCCCGACACAAAGGCATCCAGGGGCCATCTTAATTAGACGCCCCAAACTACCGTCAACTGGCTCCTTTCAGTGCAAAAGAGCAGCAGTTCTGCTCTGAGCCACTCCAGGAAGTCCGAGCTTCTCACTCATTCCCTGCTGGTGAGCGCCTGTATTTGAAAATGTCATTCATTTGGGCGCTGCCTAGAGCTCATGACCATAGGTGAGAACATAAATCGAACGCTAATTCAGTGGATTTGGAGAGTAGAAATAAGCAACAATGAATGTCGATGTCCTCTAAGCCTACATTCTGAGGATTTCTAAAAGTAACCTGAAAAACCCAATTTGTTGCTGACTTTATTTAGGATGAGGCAAATGTTTAAAAGTTTTTTAAAGACTGGAAGTGTACACATTTGTTTGTTCATTTGAGTGCGAGTGAGCCACTGATTGCTGGAGATGTCCCAATCACTGTGTAAAATGTTTGATTCCATCCCTGCCATTCCACAAACTGTCTTTAATTGAGACAGTCAGCTGCAGCACAAATAGCCTCTCAGGAAATGCAAATGAACTTGCTGTGATGTTAGTTGCTGCCCAGAGATATGGCACAGACAATCTGCAGCTGCTTTGGGTTGACTTTGTGACAGTTCCAGCCAATAAAAACACAAATGGCTGACCTGCCAGTGGGAACACGTCCAAACAGAGGCTGTTAGAACCATCAGTGCCTAACCCTCTAAAACAAAATTACACACTGTTGGCAGCTCACTATGTTGTTCCACTTAGCAGCTTTTCAAACCACACTGTTAAAATCAACATATTGTTGACATTTTGAATTTAGAAAATAGGATGATATGTGTACCAATTTGCTCACGAAGAGGGCTCTTTCATTTGAGGTAGAGATTTCTATAAAACAGATCGGCAGCCTTTGAAAGTAATTAACTGCAGATTATACACAGGCCATATAAAGGTCAGACTTTCAGTAATACAAATGCAACAAAAAGTTTACAATTGAAGGGTTTGAAAGGAGAGTGGTGTAACCCACTTTCTGTAGTTTTTGAGAAAAATGGGTTCAAAGTTTTGTGTTTTCAAGAATGGTCTAACATTCAAAGCACTACTGTAACACTATATTTGGGTTGTGGGTTAGACCACTTTGCCGCTAAAATCTAGACCATAAAATATTATAGAAATGATATGAAACTCAGTTTGGACTTTTTGTGGGTTAGGCCACTCTGCTTCTAACCCCCTCAGTTTGTTCCTGCTGTGTGCAAAGAGAGCAGAGCACCGTCATGTACATGCAGTAACTCTTGTGGATTCCACACGACATTTTGCAATCAACATTGGGACCTGTGTAATGCATTTTGTGATCACATACAGGTTGAAATTTCACCATGAACAAAGTCAGCAGGCTCTGGTTGACCCAACCTTCCTGACTAGGATTTTTACAGGTTTGTGGCTACAGCAGTTATCACGGTGGAAGAGCCACATTAGCCAAGACTAAAAACTCAATTTGTTGTTCAGGAACAGACTTTCAAAAATGAGCTCTAATGTAACGTCCTGTAAGATGCCTGAGGAATTGGTAGCTCTAATGTAGAAGTGAATCACACAAAAGAATAGTGAAAGAACTGACATATATGGCAAATATGTGCATTTAACATAATTTCCCTTTGGCTTGGGATGTAGTGGAGTTGCAAGTGGTGGCATTGTCAGCTGGTCGCACCTCACCAGTTGAACATTTGCTTATCGATTGACACTATATTTATCAGTGTTCCCTGAATGTCTGATAGTGCAAGCTAGGGTAGATGCTGCCAGGTGGCTGCGGTGTGCTCTAACAACTGTGTGAGGAAAAATTAAATTGAAAAGAAAGAGAAAGTGTCCACAATGAAAATGAAGGATTTTATCCACATGTGCTCATGGAAAAGAGCGCACCAGCCGTCCACCACTACAGCTAACGCAGTAGCTGCCGGTTGCTGGTTAAAGCGACCACAAAACAGCTAAATGATCATCATTCACTCCCACGAATGTGACCACGTGAAATTTTAACTGGCACACTAATCAGACTTCAGATATGGCACTTGGTTGAGGCAGACGCAGCTCCAAACATTTCCTAACTGTATATAGTCCCAACAACTGGAACTTGTAAAACTCGATTGGATTTGTGGTTCGAAGTTGACTGGCTCGGGCAAAAACTAAACAACCTCAGCAAAACAGAAAAACGTGGTGGAAGTGGACCTTATGAATGGACTACACAACTAACACTGGTAGCGGATCCCGGGGGACCTTTGACTATAACCGAACTGAAAGCTGAATTGGAGAAGAACTGGGCCGCCATTTCCAGTGAAATTCAAGCTTCACTGTCGCCCATTCACCTTGCAGTTGATGGTGTACATAACTTGCGCACGCACCACTGTGGTTGCGGGCTGGAGCCCTGCACTAATGCATGATCTATGTTGGGTCCACCATTGCAACAACCACGACCCTGCTCACGGCATGTTGAAAACACACTGCACCAATATGATCATTGCTCCCCACCTGCCCAAAATACCAGATTTGGCTCTCTGCAATGTCTTCACCTTCCCAAAAAAAAATAGGTTGAAGGGTCACTGTTTTGGTGCATTTTGGTCCAGTGGTTGTCACACAACAAATCTTGAATCTTGGTGCTTAATATGCTTACACAATGGGATGTCCAGAGACACTGGGAGGGTGTATCTCTGCTCAAGAAATCTGTTTCAGTGTGGACCTTCCAGTGACAACCATGGAGAAGATGTGGTAACATTAATACAATTGAATAATTTATATTGCCAATTTAATTACAATTAAATGACAGAATATGCAGGCAGCCAAGGCTCAAGTGGTAGACCAAGTTGTCTGCTAAGCTATCCATGTGCACCAAAGCCTAAGTTGTCAGTGGTGTTTGAGTGTGTGTGAATGTGAAATACATTGTCTTTATAGAACTTTGCTAATGTCAAAGGACTGCATACAAGAGCTTACTATTATTAATTTACTGAGTACATGTTTGCTGCTGTATTCATCAGACGCCTCCCATTGTGAAGTGGACTAAAGATGCTAAATATATCTGTTGTGGCTGAGACACTGTCACATTACGAGCTTCCTCCAGCAAGGGCCACAGGAAATGGAACTAATGTTCAATCATTTCCTTGAAATATGTCTGTAATTGAGTCACAGTTACACACAGTGGTATGTATGTGTGTTACATAGGTACAGTATATTGCAGCAGCATTGTATTTCGAGTGTTTCTGAGGCAAATTAGTGAATGTGTTTTCTACATTTTTCTTGTTTTCTAGTGTTTCGGAATCTTTACCGGCCTCTTAATTGTGTTCATTAACACCAGACTTCAGCTGTGTCTGTTTAGCTGGATGACAGTGCTGACACCGGAGTTTATTATGCAGCAAATGTAATGACGACTAAGTGCCTGATTGTTTAATTAGGATTTTCTAAGTGAACGTACCACTTTGGTAATTAGCATTTTGCTTCATTTTTGTCATAATGTTAATTAGAGACATTAAACCATTTCCTCTGAGGAGTTCCACCCTGCAATTATAGAACAGTTCTGTGCTTTGCATATAAAGATGAGGATGAGTGATACATTCATACAGTTCATATGTCTCAGACTGGTCGTCATGCAAACGGAAGCAGCCGATAATTGAACTTAAAGTATGTTTTGTCATTCGGTTAAAGATTCTCTCAATCCATTTGTCTAATTGGGCATCTCCATAAAAGATGATGAGCGGATGAGACAATTTGCTGAAATGGAGGAATGTAACTGTCGGATTGCTTCAGTGACATCTGAATAAATTGATGTGATGTGAATTCGGCTCACATCTAAATGAAACAAATGTGATTTTGATCTCGGCATGTCGTGCTGCACTAACAAAGTGTATCTATGTGATGCAACATGACATGTTTGGTAGATACTGTTGAACAATTCATCACATCTGTTGTAATCATACTGTTTAATTCAGCAGGTGATAGTTACCTGATGTGAATATTCCCCAGCTGTTTCCCACTGATACATCCGGCATCTTAACTTGGAGAAAATTGAGTCCTCCTTTCATTAATTCTTCAATTAAACTGCAATAACTTACAGTGTATCGGCTGCATCCACAGTAGCAGCTTTCATTCACATCGTTCTGAATTTTAATTTAAAAAACTGCCACCAATTATTACCTGATAGGGTAAGATAATAGTGTGTGTGCATAGTAGCTGAAAGCGCGTGTGTTTGTGTGTGTAGGTGTGTGTGTAGGTGTGTGTGTGTGTGATTTGCCCCCTGTCATTACAATTACAGCTGCCTAATGGGAATACCATTTAATAATATACACACGTAACCTTATAGATTCAGTTTAATGGCTCTTTTACAGCATGCATAACCCCCCGAAAAAGGAGGGAAGTTAGGGAGAGACAATTTTAGAAAATTTCATCTACAGCAAGACCCACAGCTGTGAGGATGTTCACTTGTAATGGCATTTCTGACTTCTTTCTCTCGACAAGAAGGGGGAAAAAAACAGATCAGTTATTCCATCAACAAAAGTTTTCAAGTGAGCTCATTACACGGTTTCAGGTTTGTGGAAATATTCCACAGTTTTACAGAATAAAAGCTTCCTTTTCTCTCTCTCTGAAGCTCCTTTGGACTGTGGCCCTTGTCTGATTTTCAGCCAAAACCCAAAACAACATAACAACGAAGAATAACAACAGCAGCAACAACCAAGTCTCGCAGCCGTTTATATCAAATTTCTGAGTTATGAATATTATTTTGCGAGTCGGCTCGGGTCAGTTAGCAGCTTGTTTTGCTGACACAGGCCCTCATTAGAACCAGTTGCTGATTAAAAAACAAGCCCATCTCGTCATCCTGCTTTTCCCCCTCCCTCTCGCGTCTCCTCTTCCTTGCTCTGTCCTTCACTGTGCTGTTGGTTCAACATCAAAGGGACCAATTTGCATAGAGCGAAAAGGGAGTACTGAGTGCCAACCTTGTTTAGCTAGTCAGTGTTCTGGTGCTGCTTAATGGTTGCTGACAGATGAAAGGAAAACTGCTCCACTACCCAAACCTCATAAGTACAGCTTCTTCTTCTCCAACTGGCATGATAAAAGCTAATTTCCTCAGTAAAAAGTGAACATCCTTACAGCTATCTACAAGTATGTACATAAAAATCAGGGGATGAATGAGAACAATAACAAAAATACTTCAGTCACTGCTTGACCTGCGATAAGCTCATCGCTGTATAATTTACTGGCATATGATTCCTGGTTTTATTATCTGCCATTATGTGCAATTTACTGCTTAGATCAAGAGCTTGATGACCCAACAGAGGTCATTATAATGATAATAAGTAATTCTTCGTTAACATTGTTAGCAGACCACAAATTGCCGACTCACAGTGACTGGGTTCATTGTGAATGTAAGTGTGTGTGTTTGTGTCTACATGTGTGAGCAGTATTCAAGCATGTGTTTACAAGGTTGTGGCATGCCTGCTTGCTATGCATCACTGCTTTACATCACCTATAATGAGATTACGGCTTCTGTTTTCATGGCAACGCAAAAGACTGGCAGAGGCAGCGCTACAGACGTTGCTCTTCTTTCCTGACCTTGAGATGCTCTTAACCCGTTTGCGAGGTGTTTTTGTCGGGGATGAGAAGAAGACGTGCAAACATTTCATTCAAATGAGCCAGGAGGATTTCTATTTTTATTCCTTTTTTGCATGTTTGTTTACTGAGATTTCCAATAAAATGCCCTTTTGAACAAGACACCAAACAGCTGAAGGTTAAAGATCAGAAAGACTTTTCAAAGAAGGGAAATGCGACTTCAGGTGACTCTAGAGTTGTCTTTTCTTATACACTGCCTGTCCAAAAGAAAAGTTGCCACCTGGATTTAACTAAGCAAATAGGTAAGAGCCTTCCATTAGACAATTACTGCAGTGATGAATATGTTTCAGCAGGCAACAACTTATTTAACCCTAGCTGATGCAGTGAGTAACTTCTCATTTCTCAAACAACCATGTTGGAAGACAAATCTTGTGATCATGGAATGGATGTTAATCTGTCTCAGAAGATTCAAATTATTGGCCTGCATCAAGCAAAGAAAACAACTTAGGAGATTGCTGAAACTACTAAAATTGGGCTAAGAACCATTCATTATTAAAACCTGAAGGATAGTGGTGAACCATCACAAATGTGGCTGGAACAAATTCTTAGATGATTGTAGGAAATCACCAGTAAAACTCACAGTTATGTTTAATAGTGAAAGTAAGAGCATTTCCACACACACAATGTGAAGGGAGCTCAAGAGATTGGGACTAAACCGTAACTCTAAGAAAGCCACTGATCAGTGAGGCTAATCAGAAAAAAAGGCTTCAGTTTGGTAGGTAGCAAAAAGATTGGACTCTGGAGCAATGAAATAAGGTCATGTGGTGATGAGTACAGATTTACCTTGTTCCAAAAGTGATGGGGGCATCACAGTAAGGTGGAAGAAGTGATTGGTGCAAGAGAGGTGGATGTGGTGATGCACTCATCATGGCTAGTGCCTACAAGCCAATGGGGGTTAGGGTTGTGATCTGTGGTTGGTCAGGTTCAGCAACGTTATGCTCCCAATAATTATGTCAGTTGACGACCTGAATATCCTGAATGACCAGGTCTTTCCATCAATGGAGTTATTCTTCCCTGATGGCATGAACATGTTCCAAGATGATGATGCCAGGATTCATGGGGCTCATATTGTGAATGAGTGGATCAGGGAGCATGAGACGTCATTTTCACACATGGATTGTCCTCCACAGAGTCCAGACCTCAGCCCCACTGAGAATCTTTGGGATGTGCTGAAGAAGACTTTGCACAGTGGTCTGACTCTCCCATCATCAATGTAAGATCTTGGTAGAAAATTAGTGCAACTCTGGACAGAAATAAATGCTGTGACATTGCAGAAGCTTGTCAAAATGATGCCACGATGAACTTGTGTCGTTCTCAGAGCTAAAGGCGGTCCAATGAAATATTAGAGTGTGCAACTTTTTTTTGGGCTATGCAGTGTATGGTTTGTGCTCTAATTGGCTTTGCTAACCTTTGCCACTGTGTTAAATGGACTCCTGGACAGCTGTTAGTTGTCAAGTCTTCTGCTGGCTGTTTGTGAAACCAAAAATTATCTCTTTCTATTATGATGGGTTTGGAAACAGAGTGATCTAACCCACTTTTTGTAAAAATGGGTTTAAAGTTTTGTGTTTTCAAGAATGGTCTAACATCCGTAGTGCCACTGTAACACTATATTTGGATTGTGGGTTAGACCACTTAGCCACTAAAATCTAGATCATAAAATATTACAGAAATTATATAAAACTCAGTCAAACTTTTTGTGGGTTAGACTGCTCTGCTTCTAACCCTTCATATGTGTTAAATGCAAAAGAATCATTGTGTGGAGGAGAAGGTCTCTTCTACTAACTGTGTTTGAACCTTGCTTTGCCGTTGTGTTTTCTTTCCAAATGTAGTTCACCCACTGGTGACATTCCTACTTTTCTCTGAAGTTCACATTTATGTATTTCTTGTGGAAATGCTTCAATAATAAAGAGTCTAAATTTGTTCGAGACTTCTTTTGATTGGTACTCAGTTCTGTTTTCTTGTCAAGCTCTTAGATTTATTTATATGGCATGCACAATTTGCATATTTGGAATGTGGTCATTGGACACGTTTTATTTTTGCTCAACAACCAACTCCCAGCCAAGAGGACTCCCGCCTACTGAACTCCCACTGTAGATGAAGAGAATGTATGAGAAAATGTCATTTTCTTTACCTTTCCTCTTTGAAATTAATAGCCAATGAACTCATTATCTTACGATTATCGTTTTATTTTTCTAGAGGTGAAATTATTGAGAAACTGCATCTCTGAAGTCCTGTGGTAGAAGGTTGGTTATCTAAAGAATTTCCTTTTTCCCATTTGGTGTGCAAAGAACGACTTAAGATAACTGCTGCAGACTTGATTCACCCAGTTTGGAGCTTATACACAGAAAACTATCACATTTGGTTGAGAACAACTCTACGGTTGTAAAGGTTCAGTGTTGAGGATTGGCAGAAATGGATTATAATATACCCTATATTTCCAAAAGTATTCGCTCATCCATCCAAATAATCAGAATCAGGTGTTCCAATCACTTCCATGGCCACAGGTGTATAAAATCAAGCACCTAGGCATGCAGACTGCTTTTACAAACATTTGTGAAAGAATGGGCCGCTCTCAGGAGCTCAGTGAATTCCAGCGTGGAACTGTGATAGGATGCCACCTGTGCATCAAATCCAGTCGTGACATTTCCTCACTCCTAAATATTCCACAGTCAACTGTCAGCTGTATTACATGTGGCCTTCAGATTATCTCAAGAACAGTGCTTCAGCAGAGAGCTTCATGGAATGGGTTTCCATGGCCGAGCAGCTGCATCCAAGCCATACATCACCAAGTGTAATGCAAAGTGTGGGATGCAGTGGTGTAAAGCATGCCGCCACTGGACTCTAGAGCAGTGGAGACGCCTTCTCTGGAGTGACGAATCACACTTCTCCATCTGGCAATCTGATGGACCAGTCTGGGTTTGGCAGTTGCCAGGAGAACCATAGTTGTCAGACTGCATTATGCCAAGTGTAAAGTTTGGTGGAGGGGGGATTATGGTGTGGGGTTGTTTTTCAGGAGCTGGGCTTGGCCCCTTAGTTCCAGTGAAAGGAACTCTGAATGCTTCAGCATACCAAGACATTTTGGACAATTCCATGCTCCCAACTTTGTGGGAACAGTTTGGAGCTGGCCCCTTCCTCTTCCAACATGACTGTGCACCAGTGCACAAAGCAAGGTCCATAAAGACATGGATGACAGAGTCTGGTGTGGATGAACTTGACTGGCCTGCACAGAGTCCTGACCTCAACCCGATAGAACACCTTTGGGATGAATTAGAGCAGAGACTGAGAGCCAGGCCTTCTGGTCCAACATCAGTGTGTGACCTCACAAATGCACTTCTGGAAGAATGGTCAAAAATTCCCATAAACACACTCCTAAACCTTGTGGACAGCCTTCCCAGAAGAGTTGAAGCTGTTATAGCTGCAAAGGGTGGACCAACGTCATATTGAACCCTATGGATTAGGAATGGGATGTCACTTACATTCATATGCGAGTCAAGGCAGGTGAGCGAATACTTTTGGCAATATAGTGTATATTCAAAGGTGCACTACTGTTTGGAAGTTTGGGGTCACTTAGAAATGTCCTTAAATGTGTGAGCTTTCATGGAAAACATGAAATTGTCTGGGTGACCCCAAACTTGTGAACGGTAATGTATGTTTTCATTGGTGTATAATCTTGTAAAAATAAGAATAATTGTATTTCCATTTGTTTAGACTGAGGTCTTCAAATCTAGTAGGAGCGATCTTCCACTCTGAACACACGAACCAAACGCTGGCTTTAGGAAGTTTGTATTTTTAGCATTTTTAATGACCACTGTAGCTTCCTCATCATGAGGAATCTGTATCTCTCTGCTCAGTGCAATTATATTCTATATATTCTATATATATTTAACATATTTTTATATTTCATCTATTATTACTCGAGTGTTTTGATTTATACTTCCTGTTTTGATTAGGCGTTTGTTTAGTTTTATTTTCACTCGACTCCAAGAGAGCCCTGCACAAGAATTCCTAATTCAGTAGGTCATCAGTTTACGACGTGCTCGACCTACGGTGTTTCGGGGTTGCGTCGCCATTTCCCATAAATTTGAATTCCTAAGAATTCCGAGACTGCCTGTTTGCACATAAATGCAAATGAAAATCTTGAATCTTTGACACTTGCTCCTTTAAGGACTTTGTACATAAATAAATGTATTATCTGCAATATCATTCATATATGATTTTATTAACATTTTAACCTACCTTTCTTTTTATCTTGTAAAATATCAATTTATGAACATGTTCTTCTCCATCTGCAGTCACATTGAACTAACCTCACCCAGTTTTTTCCTCTAACACTTGAAAAAAACTATCCTGAGCATTGCCAGTAAGTGAAATGACCATAAAAGACACTCTTTAATCAACTCCATAGGTGACCTCGAGCCTGTAACCATATAATGTATATAGGCACTATAAGTGACATTGTCCTGCCTTATCTACGGTATATTGGCCTGATGTTCACACCCACTAGCTTGATTTAGAGCTGGTCCACACTGGACTGAGCAGGTTGAGCAGTTTCACTTCATTTTAGTGTCTTTTTTTCCCTCGAGTTCTGACTGTACCAAACCACTTTACCGTCTTTACTGTGTGACCTCCATCAATATCCAACTCACCCTATTAGTGGATCTCATCGCCTCACGGTGCCGGAGTCAGACACGGTGGACGCCACTGAGGGGAGAAAGCCGGACACACACAACTCAATATTTTAAGTTCATTGCAGTTATTATTATTGGCTGGAGACAGTTAACTGGAATCGTATCATTTCAGTCCTGAGAGATTACGGTCGGTGATATCCTTGACCTCCTGCAGGACTCCTCCTGGGAACCGCCCTTTAATAGTGGAGGCAGGCTGCGGGTGAAATGGTGATGGAATTGGTGTTAAAAGCTTGTGTGTGTGTGTGTGTGGAAGTGCAGAGCAGGAGATGACCTCCCCTGCTGCATCCTTGGGCAGCTCCGCTTGCAGCTGAGGCTAATTTCCATTTTATAAATCCTCTCATCTGATGGATACATCTAATACAATCTCCGACGAGAGAAAAGGCAATAAATGTAAAATGCAGTCCTCAATTTTCTCCTATTTTCTGTAGGATAACAAGCTGTTATTGATTTCCCCACCTGTTCCTTTCGTGTACTTTTAGATTGTTTCGCAAAACTTTTGAGAAACTTCATTTAAGTGTTAATTTCTCTAAACTCCGCCCTGCGAATATGAATTTTGCTGTATGCTAATGTGTTGTGCATTACTCTGTAATGAGAGTGATAAATATGTGATAGATGCATAAGAAAGTTCATGCAAAAACTAATTAAACTGTGTTTTGCAGCTCTAAAGTATGCTGCAAATAACTGTTCTCCACTAATACATTGATATTGTTTGGCACTGTGTGGAAGCCTAATATAAATGAGTGACAAGTCTTATTATATATAAGTCTTATTAGATTTTTTTTTTTATTTAACCAGAAAATAAAGATAATTGAAGTCATTAATATGATTTTCAAAAGTATCAAAACCAAGATACAATGGAAGGCAAAAATTTTGTAAAAAAAAAAAAAAAAAATACAATAAAAAACTTCTGTTACTGTCAACAGTTAAGTAAGAATAATACACTACCCACCCAAAAAAAAAGTTGCACACTCTAATATTTCATTGGACTACCTTTAGCTCTAAGAATGACACACATTCGCCATGGCATCAATTTGATAAGCTTCTGCAATGTCACGGCATTTATTTCTGTCCAGAGTTGCATTCAGCAAATGCTCTTACTTTCACTATTAAAGTGTTGATTAACTACAGTCATCTAAGAGTTTGTTCCGACCACATTTGTTCCTTGAAGATGATGGTTCATCACTATCCTTCAGGTTTTAATGATGCATTGGACGGTTCTTAGCCTGGTTTTAGTAGTTTTAGAAATCTCCTTAATTGCTTTCTTTGCTTGATGCAAGCCAATAATTTGACCCTTCTGAGACAGACTAACATCCTTTCCATGACCACAGGTTATGTCTTCCAACATGGTTGTTTAAGAAATGAGAAGCTCATCGCTGCATCAGCTCAGGTTCAATAAGTTGTTGAAGCTGAAACATATTCATCACTGCAGTAATTATCCAATGGAAGGCTCTTACCTATTTGCTTAATTATATCCAAGTAACAACTTTTTTTGGGACAGGCAGCGTATAAACTGATCTCCAAAAGGTCTAAATGAAAAATTCATATAGACACGATTAGTGAGTCATTTTTCTTTTTGTGCAGTTTTACAGTTAAAAGAAAGAAATAAGCACCGTGCAAAAGAGACTTGAACTCTCAGATGATTTTTAATTTTTTTTTTTAACCAAGGTCACACACCTTAATTAGATTGTTGAATCTCTGAGTTGTTCAAAGTCTTCAATAGGAAAGATCAGGTGATGCAACTTTCAGAGCCTAATAAACAACCTGATTCCTCAAATCTTGTCCCAAAAATCAGTATCCGTGGGTGTATCTAAGAAGCTTCTGAACACTCAGAAAGTGAAACTAATCAATGCCCACAAAGCAGGAGAAGTCTGTGAGAAGGTTACGCTGAGGCCTGGAAGACAAAAAAAGCTTTGTGGGAGAAGGCAAATGAAAACCTCCAAAAAGACCTTCAGGAAGATTTTTCAGATTCTGGAGTAATAATGCAGAGATGGCTGAACAAATAAGACTTTCACTGAAGAATCATCAGAAGAAAAACTTCTTGCTGCATCCTTAGAACAAGATAAATTTGTAAAAGAACATCAAAAGCAGCCTGGTGCATTTTGGAAAGGAATCCTGTTGACTGATGAAATGAAATTATGGCCGCTGTGAGCAAAGTTATGTCTGCAGAAAGTATGATGCTGCCAACAAATTCAGGAAGAAAGCATCGCTCCGTCTGGAAATAAAAGCTTCTACAGCTCAAGCTGTAGATTTGACTGTGGCCTTCACCGTCTCCTGACCTGAAAATCTGTGTAAGGAGCTCCAAAGAGCCCAAGAATCTCACATATCTCGAAGAGTTTTGCAGCAAAAATTGCCCAAAATACTCCAATACTCTGGCTTCTTTTTCATTTTTTTGCTACTTTTAAACAGAAAAAGATGAGTGCACAGCATAAAAGAACAAAAAAATAATCATCTCATAGAATGACAGTCATTTTCCAGAACTAAACTGTAGTGTAGGATTTAATTTTACATGAGACGATGCATTTTGTTGGCCTCTTAATGTTAATGAAGGCTTTTTATATGTGCAAAAAGAATGAAAATACTTAACAATACTTACAAACAATAGACTATATTGTATTATAATACTGTAATAAAAATAAAAGAGCATCGTTATTAGTTAAAGGTGGGTAAAAATGCCTAAATACTGTTTCAAAACAATCTACTGTTAATTTTAGATCATATCATGTGCAATATGAGTTTTTACATGCAAATTTACATCTAACCATCTATACATCTATACTGTCATAATATATTTCTCATTTAACAAACATATCTAATGTAAAATTACAGAACCAATCCTTCTTTTTCTGTTAATTTAACTAACCGTATCTACATTCAGAAGCATTTCCACACCATTAAATGTGATTTTTTAAAATCAGTTTCATGTATAAATATGAAATTTTTATGAATTTACAATACATTTAAGTATTTTAATGTCAAAAAATGTCTTAAAAATTAAAATTTTAGGCCTGTTTGTTGGGTTTTTAATGTTATTGTATATTAGACATGTAGATTCCTTGTTTAGTTTTGCAATTGTATTGATATTTTTCTGCATTTTAAAAAGATCGACAAAAACTGTAAAATGTAAATTAAAAATTCTGTAAAATCACAGATTTTTAAAAAAGAAAGACTAGAATTTTTGGAAATTCATGCATTATGCTGCGTCATATCCAAGGTGGCAAAGTTAATACCCAGAAAATATATCGTTTTGGTTTCCTAAAATAAGATATTTGTCAAGTTTTATGACATAATATCACTAAACTGCATGTGTTTGTTTGAAGATTCCTGAATTGAGCTGAATTAAAATCATTGTTAGGTGATTCGGGCGACTTTAGAGACAAATAATTGACTTTTAAACATCTTTAAGTTGATTTTTTTTTTTTTTTTTACAAGTCATTGCTCTTATGAGGCTTATGAGGAAATTTGAGACTTTTTACTAATTTAAATTTTAATTAGCTGTTGTAATTTATGCCAATCTTTCCTGGTGTTTATTTCTACAAGACATTTATCTCAATTATTTGCATTGAATCTGGAGAGTCTAAGTGACTCACTGTCAGTGTCCTCCGGGTCGATTCTTTGATCAAGCTGTTAAAAAAGCTCACAGCTGCACGTGGGAAAGAGAAACTGCTGCACTGAGACTAAAACTAATGCGACTGTCTTTATGTTAACCCAATAATGCAGCAATGCATCCATTAAAGAGGCTAAAGAGAGCATCAGCTTCAACTGAAAGAATCAGTTCTTCAAAACATGTTTCTTCAAAACATTCAGAATCTACTAAATTAGACACACATCAAATTAGACTTGAAATATGAACAAAAAATTAAGCTGAAAAAAGCTTAAAAAAAAAAAACCTGATAATGCAGTCAACTAGTGACATTTTCTAAGCCTTATGTAGTTACATGTCACAAAAATACAAAACTAAACATAAAAAATACTTTTTGATATGAAATACCTGGCTACAAAAATTAAAATAAGTTATTTTCTTTGAGCTTCCGTAACTAATTGAGCAAGTTTGACAAGCCGCACCAAAGTAATCTTTCAAATATAAATATATATCTTTTAATATGGCCATATTTTTTCATTTCATATCAGAATTTGAGTCGCAGGCATGATATGAAATAACAGTGAAAATTTGAGGCTTTTATCTTTAATAGTTCCTGAGCTATTGTCATTCAAACGAAGCTTCAAATTCCAATCAAATGAGCAGAAAGTGGGTCGACAGGTAAATTAAAAGAATAACTCACTGGAACAAAGAGCATTCCTGTACTTTTTTTTTTGTCTGCATTTGTTCTCATTGTTTAACTCCACAGAAGAGGTGTCAACATTGTATGAGATTGATGCATATTTTAGTCTTGCAGCCAAATATTTTAATATTTAGTGCATGTGTGTGACCATCACCAGCCCTCCCTGAAAGCTAAGCAGACATTCTTTATTAGAATTCCCTATTATAAGCCAGGGAGGGCAGTGCTACACCTCAGTGATGTGTGGGGGAAACAAAGACTGGACAGGACGAACAGGACGAACAGGACGAACAGGACGAACAGGACGAACAGGGATAGAAAATAACAGGCGGAGCTATTGCAATTAAAGATTGTAAGGTGGTGTGTTATTCCCAACTAACTGCCCATCAATAAAACAGAAAGAACTGTGAATAATCTGCAGACCTCAGCAAGAGACAGCACTAATGATATTCTACCCCTCAGTGATGTGTGGACTTGGATGTTTGTGGTATTACTGAAACCACCACTCCGTACCATTTCATATGGTAATGTGTTGATTAAAGAATCACTTCAAGAGGCCCTGCCTGGTCTTGATGAGGGGAAATACCTTTAAATAACCCCAACAAGCTTTAATTTAGTAATAGTCTGAAGAGCTTTACACACAGATGTTCCACCACATCTGTTTTCATCTGGATTATCATATGAAGGGCTCCGGTAAAAGAACTCCAAATTATGAACTTGATCACAGAACTGGCAAAAAAAAAAAAAAAAAGACTTAGGGAAAAAAAAGACTAGTCAGGCATTTAATTACAACCCCATGATACCTAGCTCAGACTCTTGAAAGCAACTGGTATAGTCAAGGAAACCATTGTTGCTACGCCAACAACAAACGGGTCTTTCTCAGAATTCCTCTTAATCCCCTGTGAGATATGAGGTGTGAACTGAATCACTTTGATTTCAGTTTGCTCTGCTGATTTCACTTTTCTTTGTTTGGTTTCTTTGTTGTCTCCAATTTTCCCCCTACCATGACTGTGAGCCGTATTGTATTAATGAAGACGCAGATTAGCCCTCCTCGGTTTCATCATTACAGTTTCGATGACATTGACTGAATGCAACCAAACCAGTCTAATCCTTGTTCTAAATGTGTTTCACCCACAGCATGCAAGGTAGAAACAGCAAGCAGGGATTATATTTAACCTTTCACCTGTTGATGGCACCTCTGCTTTTCACATTTGCAGTTAATTTCTATAATTTACTTTATGGTTTATAGTTAGGGTAGTTTTCATAAAACTAGAATCATACCCAGGTAACACTTATTTTAATGTTTCTTTCTATTGCTGTTTAGCCATGTGTGCCATTTTTCATTCAGAGTAATAAAGAGACAATTAAACAGAGCAAAGCATTTATGGGGGAGGTGAGTTTGTTAGATGTTAGATAATTGAACTGTACTTCAGCGTGCTTATGTTGGCCTAATTATTAATAACACATCGCACAAATCAGAGAGAACACAGCTAATCAGTTCTTGTGTGGTGTTCTTTGCTCCCACAGTCCTCATTATGTTTTTTTTAAGAGGTGAACGTTGTGTACTTCACAACACCTGAGCTGCCCGTAACATACATAAATTCACCTTTGAAAGCAAAATTTGTCAGCAAACATTGTCAGCTTATGACAGTGAGCATTAGTTTTGTAGTCTACTGTTGCAGCCTGCAGAGCAAAATGCACTGATCGCTGCAACAGCAATGCAGTAAAATAAATCACAGGCAGGAACATAATTTCACAACTGAGAAATACAGCACATCTAAAATCTTACACGAGCACACTGAGGGTTATTTATACAAATGACATAATCCTGAAGGTGGTGCCCAAATGGTCTGGCTCTACTCAAGACTCCAAGGTACTCAGAGACAGTGATTTAATTAATTTGAACGTAACCACGTCCATCTAGGATGTCACTAGGTAATAAATGATATCCCCGAAAGAGATAGCTGACAAATTGCTGGTGATCGGCTTAATTATAACAGATAAAATCTAATACAAACTACCGCTCTAATTATTACTGATGAGATCGTAGGTCTTTATAGCTAATGTTAGAACAGACAAATGTTAATCTGGAGGCGACGGCCCGGCGTCTTGTCATAGCAGAAGTAAATTAAATACCGAGCTGTCTAGGGGTGACTGGTGATTTTTCAGAAGCGGTGCGGCAGACAATTGAAAAAGAAGTGCAATTGAAAAGAAGATTGGACAGTGAAGAAGATTTAATGTTTCTCCTTGGACAGGTGCACCAAAGCATGCAATGGGATCACCGACATCATCACTGCAGTGCATTATGGGACAACTGGTTCAAGTCCTCATGGGAGATGAGGTTTAAATGTCAGATTTTAGCTTCCACATGTTTTGACTAATAACTAGATTTATTTTAATGCATTCAGTGAATGGAGATTGTAACAAAAAGCAAATAGGGGGAAACAGTCCAACAATAAGTAACACACTGTGTAATGTTTGAATAAGTGATTGTAAAACTGATATGTAAAGCATCTCAGAGTTCAGTAAAATTATCCAGTTTTTACTTGAGAGGTTGTGCAGCATTCCTGGGAATAATTGGTTTGGATTTAAACCCCCCCGCCTCGACATTTAAATAAGTTGGCATAAGATGGATAAGTCATTTAAGATTTGCTAAGAGGATTTTCACAGTTAATAATTGCACAA
Organism: Amphiprion ocellaris; assembly: GCF_022539595.1. Classification (NCBI taxonomy): domain Eukaryota; kingdom Metazoa; phylum Chordata; class Actinopteri; family Pomacentridae; genus Amphiprion; species Amphiprion ocellaris. The sequence continues at coordinate 26,587,575 of NC_072769.1, read as the reverse complement.
ATATCAGCACACACTTGTTTTTGTCCTTGGTGAAGCTTCTTGCAGGACTTTCCACTGTAGCCATCTTCGCTCACTGCTTTTATTTACTGAATGATAAATCTCAGTAATAATGACCTCAAGAGCTTCTAGACAAATAAAATTGTCAGAGGAAAAAGTTCATGAAACTGTTCAAGCACATCGTAAGGACACAAAGGCCATTTTCTATGTCAAAATTAATTTGCGTTATAATATTTATTCCTAGACATCTGAGAAACTTACCGTCCTGAACTAAAGTTACTCTGGGTGTCTTCTAGTATTACTGTGGGGAACCTCGGCATACAGTTTGACTAGGTGTCCTTTAACTCACACATAAATAAAGTCCCTTCTTTTATCTGCTCAGTCTTGTCAAAATTAGGAAAATCATGTCTCACATTGATGCTAAAAGATTAGCTCACGTATACATGCTAGTTCTTGACCGGACTATTCCAATTATTTATTATCAAGAGTCCTTTAAAAGCCCTTTTTCTGATCATTCCTTAACTAGTTTTAACTCTCTTTACACTGCAGTGAAAAAAAAACTTCTTTATATACTAATTTAAATAAATGATGAACTGGTAGACGCTGACTTTCTGTCTCTTCAACTAAAGTTAAATAGTAAATTTATATTGTACAAAAACCTATAATCATGCATTGAAGCTACTGAGAAAAGACACAGTGTTTCACAGTGGGATACTGCCTAGATTTAAGGACTAAATGTTTAAAAAATGAGGAAAACTGGGCTCTTTTATCACTGGAAAGTTTCTTAGCTTGGTATTTTTGTTGAAATAAAGCTCTCCTCTTGGAGCGGTACGGCTGATTATATATATTTAAATTATTATCAAGACACCTGAATAACTCCTTTAAAAGCCTCCAGTTGATCCAAAATGCTGCATGCAGAGATCCTATTGCTCTCATATGAGTTTTTCCCCAGTGACTCCCTGTGAAATCCAGAAAATAATTTAAAATCCTTCTCCTCACTTACAAAGCTCTTAATGACCAGCCTCTGTTCTATACTAAAGACCATGTTTTGCATCGTATTATCCCAATGGAGCACTTTGCTCTCAGATTGCAGGCTTCCTTGTGTTTCCAGGAGTTTTTAGAGAGCTATCAGGGCCATCTCCTGTGGAAGTAGCTTCCAGTATGGGTTTGGAGACCAGACTCTGAAAACCTTCCCTTCTGAAAAAGTTTCTAGTTAGGGCTGGTTCAAGTGAGCGTGAATCATCCTTTAGTTCTGTGCTGTGGTCTGGCAGGTATGTTGAGCCTAAAGACAGAGTTTTTCAGTATCACGAAGGTGGCTCTCTTTTTACCTGGTTAGATCTCCATGGTAACTGATAATGTGGCGCTAATCTGGTCCAGGTTTGTTCAGAGTTTCGGATTCAAATCAGCTGTACCTGAACTGTAACAGCTGTCTCCCTTTAACCACATAATTTGTTGACAACTATTTATCATCTGATGGAAAATGTTTTGTCTGCAAACAACTTGATCTGTATGTTACTAAAAGCACTGAACGAAGCCGTGTAGTTACAGTATCACACACCGGATGCATCGTGTTGCCATGGAAACCCCACATGTATTTGGTTGGTGATGCAGAGATCATATAAATGTGTTTTTATGTTTGGATTGTTTACTTTGCTGGTACTGCAGCTTACATTAGAACTAGTGAGACAGTCTCTGAGTTCAGCCACAAGCTTTCAACCCTCTCAAAAGCCTCAACTTTGAAGAACCCCTTAAACACACTTCTAGATAAAAAGTCAGCAGTTAGACTCCAATAAATGTGTAATTTCCTGTCTGTGGCTCTGGATTTTGACCCATTTCTTCAGCTGTTTTCTTTGTTAAAACGAAGACAAAAATGTGAAAATGGTTTGTGATTGCTGCTCTGCTTGGCCTTTAAGGCAAACATCGGGGGCAGAAGAATCTAATCTGGGAAACAATGAGACTACATTCACTGCACCTCTTAAGTCATTGTGCATTCTCTGGTGTGCGCATGCAAATTTTCACCTCATTTTCCATTTAAGTATTAAAAAGGCAAGATAAGATGTTTTCATTTAGACAGAGCGAATACATTTTATGAAGGGTCGGCGTAGTCAGAGTGCTTTGAGAATTCGCTGTGATCATAGGATGTCACCCTTTTCCCTCGCGGTTATTATTCAGCTTTTTTTTTTTTTTTTTTTTGATGACCGGTACCTTTCTGTATGAAACTCAAACAATTTGATGGAATATAAAAGAAAATCAGTTATCTGTATTTGCTTATGTATTTATTAGATTCAAGTTGTGTACATAGTTAACATGTACCAGACTTTACTATCTTTAGAAGAATTTATTTAATTTTGGCAGCAATTAAAATGCACAGTATACCAGTGTAACAAAGGTTTTCCCATTGTGGTTTGCTTTATATATTATTGTAATTTCTAAATTAACTGCTATTAATCCATTTTCTAGAATTTTTAATTGATTGTGGTAGAAACTAGCCGAACTGGAGAAAAACAACTCTATCAAGAAAAGCACTCAGAGACCGCAGTACTGCTCAGTCATTGTATCATTTCCAACGGATGAAATCGTGAATAAAAAAATGACCTTGTGCTGAGCACAGGCGGGTGTTATGCATGTGTACATTATGTAAATACGTAGCGGGCAGCGGGAATTGATGGGACTCAGAAACACCCCCACAATTTAATCGATTGTTCCTTGTATCATTTCTGAAAGATAAGTCCAGATAAGTCCACAGTTCGATTTGTAGTAGGATCACAATCATGTGATTGTCAACAGGCAGCTGACGTAGTGTTCACTTGTTGTCATAGTTACAGTGACGCTGTGCTGCTGTCTCCCAATGATACTGAAATCTTTAACAAATCCATGGATCCAGAATATAAGCCGCATCACTCCCAAAATCTAATCACACGGTCCTTGTGTCGTTTCTGACCTTCCCTGTAAATTTCTTCCAAATCCGTTAGTCCGTTTTTGAATGATGTTGCACACAGACAGATTCACAGATTAACAGACAAATGCACGCCGATTGTCACATAACCCTGCCGCATTCCTTGGTGGAGTAAGTCATAATTAATCAGCTAAAATATATTCATTTTGTGTAAATTCTTGTGTTCACCCCAAGAAAGAACTGAGAAAGAGTTTGAACTATACTTTTTTTTTTTCATATAATCACTACTAACACTGCTGAACCGCAGCTGGTTTACTGAGGAATAATTGATAAAATTTACCACTAAATATCAAAAATTTCACATATCAAACCCCGCCTCTGTTTTCTTTGTGCTCATTCCTTTAATTAACCTGTTTATTGCTGGATATGTTTTATTTATAACTAATTTATCTCAAAGCTCAACACAAATGGTTTATGCAGCAAGACAAAGACCCAAAGCACACAAAGAAGTCCACCTCTGAGTGGCTCAAAAAGAACTAAATGAAGGCTCTATAGTGGCCGAGTCAAAGTCTGGACTTGAATCTAACTGAGATTCTGTGACAAGACTTTAAAGGACAGTTGATGCTGGAAAATCATCTAATGTGACTGAATTAAAACTATTCTACAGAGTGGACTAGAATTCCTCCATGGTGATGTAAAAGACTGATCACAAGCTGGAACAAATATTTAACTGCAGTTGTTGCTGCCAAGAGACCAACCAGTTATTAGGTTCAGGGGGGCAGTTACTTTTTCACAGGTGTGATACAGGTTTTCAATTAAAAAAAAGCATCATTATTTAAAAACAGCATTTTGTGTTTTGTGGGTTACCTCTGTCTAATAGTGAATACATGTAAATGTTAGTTTGATTATTTACAACTTTGAAGTGTGAGAAACATGCAAAAACAGAAGATTTCTGCCAATACAGTCCATTTTCACAGCACTATATATTTGATGACACTTGAAGTAAAATATAGATTTCACATTTTTAATGTCCTGCATGGCCTTCATATCACAAACCTGCAGTAAAATACACTAGAAAGTACTTCAAATATTATGTTTCATTCTTGTTCAATAATTTTTGTGGGTCATTGCAGTTTGTCCAAATAAACTTTTAATACTTCTCAAGGGACTGAACAGACACGCAACAGCAAACAACTAGGGCACATAAAGCATGAAAACTAATTTGTTTCTTAATGTAAGGAGATCAGCGAGTCTGTCTGAGAATCATGAGTGTCCTCTGCAGAACATCCCTACTTCATCTCACCGTCTGACATTAATGAGTCAGAGAAGAAAATAATGAATCAGTGAATAATAGATTGTGTAGTGCACCAAAAAAAAAAAAAAAAAAAAAACAGAAAAAAGGTCAGCACCCAAGGTTGTTTTTACAGACAGTGGACTACCCTGGTGCTAGGATGCAGTCAAACTAAATGGTATGCTAATGAGCACATTCACAGGCTGGAAGTAGCGTCTCACAGTTGCCACCCGCTGGTAAAAAATGAATGACTGATCAAAATTCACACATTTAACTGGAGGAGGAGACAATCACTTGGAGCCACATCGACCGACGACACTGAGGATCCATGCAAAGATGTTGGAGTTAAAAGAAACTGAAGGAAAAGTTAAACAGGCTCACAAAGAAAAACTGATTATTTTACTATTGTCAGTAAGGTCCCATTGGATGATTGGTTTGATGTCTTCAGTGGCATGATTAGACATCTTTTGTTACTACTGATGCCGGCATGCAATTGAGTTACTTTAATCTGCAATGCGGAAATTGATTATTTTCTTGCATTTGACGGTTAAAATTCACCTCTAGCAACTACACCTTGATACTGTATACCAGGAGTGTCAAACTCGGGGTGAAATACAGCATGCACATACAGTCTATGAGCATACAGTATATATTGTCACTGGAAGTAGTTTGCACTGTTCAAACATACAAACGTTACCTTTCTACAGGTATTTGTTTCAAAAGCTTTATGTTGTGAAAAACTGAGATTTGGAAATTTGTCTTTCTTGTGCCTTAACTTGTCATTTTGTAAAGATGTTTATTTTTGCTATTTTTTTTATTTTATTATTTGGAAATACCAGAATTTGCACATTATTTTACATTTTTGTCTGTCTGATCACATCATTTCTAAAAAATAAACCAGACATTAAATCAAACAGTTACTCAGTACTTGAGTAGTCTTTTCACCAAGTATTTTTTTACTCTTACTTGAGTACAGTTTTTGGCTACTCTACCCACCTCTGCATTTAATGAATCTTTTTACAAAACATTATGAACAACCTGAAATTTCCTGAAAATAAGTGCAATTTCAACAATATTATGCCTTAGTTTGTCATTTGGGCATTACAACTTATAGATCACTGTGTCCCTACCAAAGTACAAAACATAGTCTCAGGTATCTGGAACTGAACAATGTAATATTTTACTTTATAATCAAAACAAGTTGTCAAGATGTAGAAATTATTTTAAATTTACATTAATTTTCAGTGTAATAATCTTGACCACAATACCATACAATCTATTAAGGAAGAAGGTCAAGTTATCCCCTTGCCGTGTAAATATAAAAAAATATATGCAGAAAAAATACATAAATGTTGTGGCAGCACATGAACAACATCCCTGCTGTATGTCATTGACTTTGTTACCATGCACATTAGTATCCCGGTTCTGACTCTTATCCTACATAAGACCTTATACTTCAAAAATAACTCTGCTTGAAAAAAAAATTGAAAATACAGTCATTAAATGTTGTCATATGCTGTATTTATGTCTCTTCCCTGATAGAAGCAGAAGTCTGGTATCATAATTTAACACACACACACACACACACACACACACACACACACACACACACACACACACACACACACACTGGCGATGCACAACATTGATTTTTTTTGCACATATCATTTCCGATGCCAGTACCGATAAATTCACACATTTTTTCCCCACCTGACTGCAGAGAACATCAGGTATCTCCTGTAGTAGAATTAACATGTAATTATGTCTACTCTTATTGTTATCACAGGTGCAGACATGACACACAAATGCACACATTCACTGGGCAAAACACAGCAACTACACCCATTTACATGGAAAACAGGTCATAGCCTTTTTTTTTTCATTTGTTTTCCATGTAACATTTTAAACAACCTGACAGGTGTTGTCTGCCCGTCAGTGTTCATTTTGGGTCCATGCCAATGTTTCATTTTAAAGCTGTTAAGCCACTGATGATGCTGCTGATATCAGCATGCATCAATGATACACACACAAATATAAACCCCCTACCTTTAACTGATATCAGTTTAAAATTGCTAACTGCTTTTGTTTTCACGGAATTAAAAGCTCAAAAGCTGTTTTTACTTAACTCTAACTGACAGCATGTTGTTCCCCAAAGCCTCCTGAAAACATCCTCAGAAAGTGTGTGAGATGACAGAAGACCTTGATAAGAGAAGGCTGTACGCACTCATTGATCTTCTATGTTCTTGCTGAGTGCTGTCTGTTTCATTTTTTCCCATGCCATGTCAGTGTTCATGAAAGATGGGATGCACTTGCAAGACTGCTGTTCCCAAAATCCCAAAACATCCTCCTACGTCAAAGAGCCACAGATCAGTTGTGCATTAAATGCTGTACAGGCGACTGACTAAATGCATAAAACCATATCCAAGGTGCTCCTCTAGCTCTGTGGAGGAATGAAACACCTTCAGTGTCCACCAAAGAGGCCTGTTGTACTACTGTGACATGAACTTTGTTGCTTGACATTAGGGATGCTAAAGGATGTTGCATATGAAGTCAACACCACAAGGAATAGCAATCTGAAAGACTTTTGTGTGCTTAAGAATAAATATGTCTTTATATCTTGTCCATTCCTTACCATCCATCCATCCATCCATCCATCCAAGATCTATACACCACTTAATCTTCATTAGAGTCATGGGGGGGTTGAAGTCTATCCCAGCTGTGTTAGGGCGAAGGCAGGGGACACCCTGGACAGGTCACCAGTTTAGCACAGGGATACATATACAGGGAGTCCTGGGTTTATGGCATCCTTGACCTATGGCAATTTGTAATTACGTCAGAAGTGGTTATGGGCTGGTCCTCGGTTTATGACGTATGGCGTTTTGTCGTTACGTCGGACCTGGTTACGTGGAACTAGTTGGCGAGTAGGGCGGACAAGTACATTGTCATGCGGTGCTATAAGACGGCTTTGTTTACATTTGCCAGTTGTATGCCACCTTGGGTTGTGCTACATTCGCTAACTTTTTGCCCTTCATTGTGGCTCCCAAGCGCAAGTCAGACTCTTCTGATGGAGTTCTAACTTACGGTGAAAATCCACTTACGTCAGGCCGTAGGAACAGAACTCCGACGTAAGTCAAGGACCTCTGTACAGACAAACAATCACTCTTGCATTCACACCTACAGACAATTTATAATCACCAATTAACCTTAGCATGTTTTTGTACTGTGAGAGGAAGCCAAAGTACCCGAAAAAACCCACACATGCACAAGGAGAATATACAGAAAGATCCCAGGAAGACCAGGATGCGAGTTGGGGATCGTTAACTGCAAGGCGAAAATGTTAACTACCAAACACTGTGCAGGCCCCATTCCTTACCCTTCTCTTTAATATAATCTTACATTAAATGCAAAAATAGATGGCAAAACATCTTACCAGTGGTCAATCCACAGAACATTAACTCAAGTTTCTGCACTTAAGTAAAAATGTTTTATTGGAGATTTTCCATTTTGTGCTTCTTAATACTTACACTTGACTACATTTCAGGGTAACTTTGTTCTTTACTCCGTGACATTAATTTGACATCTGCAGTTATGCTTCAGATTATGAATTCTGATGGAGATATCTGTTCATTCAGAGAGCTGCTTGTCTCACAGCAAAGCCTGACAGTTCCCTAAGACTGGAACAATACAGTCTCCTCTGGCAACTGCACCAGTTGTTTTGGCAGTGCTGTCCACGAGTTTAACAAAGTGGCTTAAAGGAGAAGCTGCCATTTCAGGTGGAAATTTGAAAATGAATTTTGAAGCTTTCCATGCTGAATAAATTGTATTTCACAATAAAGAACACAAAGTTGTGTAGCAAAGCCATTTTCTCTTCTTTATTTTTTACTTCATAATACAACAATAAAATGGTAGTTTGATGAAACAGAGTGATAATATTTCAGTCATGGTCACTTTTACTTTTGATACTTTAGGTACATTTTGCATATAATACTTCTAGTTTTATGTAAACAGCATTGGTGATGCACTTACAGTTGCAATTATTTGCATTGGCATATGCTTATGGACACTTAAACTTGGACATTTATTGACATATAATCCTTGTTATCCAAACATCATATAGCCTATTATAATTCACAAATGCACACTACTATAAACAGGAAATAGCAGAAGAAGCAGTGGATGAATAATAATTTCCAACAAAAATCATTTTAAATTGGAAAGCAAACCTTTTATTTGATGGATACATAAATGACAGGTAAAATGAATGATATCATTAAAATTAGCAGTAATAACAATATCTGAGTTACTGAAAACTAGCCTAAGACAGCTAGTTGTCCAAAATGGCGCCTGTTGAGCAGCTTTCAGTTGAATTGTGCCATATTTTCAGCAGGACAAACTCAGTGACCACCTGAAATGCATCATGCAGAACATATGTGGATGTAAAACATGAACTCCCATTTTCTCCTCATGCAGTTCCACTGTTCACAACACCAGTTTTCTCCTCATGGGTATCAGCTTTGCAATTACACAGATTTTCCATTAGCTCCAAGCTAACACTGTTGTCAGGTTACTGTGTTGCTACTTTGCTACCAGAAGCAAACATGCCTCAGCACACTTAAAGGACTCTGACAACAAGATGGATTTCCTCTGCTCTCTGTCCAAGCTATCAAAGGTCTACCTGGTCTAAAGCTACAGCAAAGAGAAAGTAACATAAACAGAATGTAAGTATGGAATTCAGTTCTTATGAAGGAGAATAACTGTTTGATGAAGTTTTAGGATAAAGCAGTTTTAGCGTTTGTTAAAAAATGGTTTCACTATGAATTGTTCTCATAGACATTCTCATGAAATATTTACTAGAAATAAGAAAGCATGTCACATAAATTTACATTTTTGCACACTTTATTATGCCGTGAATACAATTATCTTCTTTTGTTTGTACCATCAATACATTCAATACCCCACAATGACAAAGTGTTGTAAATTTAACAAAAATTAAAACTGACACTGAAAAAAACCCATTCCGACTCTTTACTGTGGCACTCCAGGTTGTGGCTAGATGTGGTCAATGCTTGCTATAATAATTCATGAGATGTGTCCAGAACCTGGTTTTAGTCCATCTATGCTAAACTAAAGAGACTGAACAGAAAGCTAGACAACTGTAAACATCAGATCTCACAATTCATTGTATGTCAAGACAAAAGCTGAGCCACAAGGTCCAAGAAACTCTCCATAAACCGAAATAATAATATCATGGTGAGCAATAGATCAGGGCAAAGGTATCAAACCATTTTTAAAACTTTGAGTGTTCTCAGGAGAAGAGTGAAGTCAGTAATTGTGAAATGGAAGAAGTCTGAAACCACTAGGACTCCTCCTAGAGCTGGCTGTCCGCCCAAACTGAGTAACCGAGCAAGTATGTCCATCTCATCTTATCTCATCTATCTCACTGACCATCTCAGCAGCCCACCATCAATCAGCCCTTTATGGTAGAGGAAGCCACTCTTAAGTAAATGACATATGACAGCTCGCTTGGAGCTTGCCAAACTACATTTAAAAGGCTCTGAGAGCATGAGGAAAAAGATTCTCGGATGTGATGAGTCAAAATCTGAACTCCCTGGCAGAACTCCAAGCACTGTCCATGACCTGACTAATATTGTTCCTGCTGTGAAGCATGACAGTGGCAGCATCATGTTATGGAAGCTGAAAGGAGAATGTGCCCAAATACAAAAAGATACTTGAAAACAACCTGCAGCGACCTGAGACTGGGGAAACAGTTAACTTCTCAGAACAATAGAGAACATAGAACTGAGACAAAGCTGGAGTCTCTCACTGTCCAATCAAAAGCCCAGATCTGAACCCCATAGAAGACTGTATCTGTGGAGAGACCTGACAATGGCAGTTCACAGATGCTCCCCATCCGATCTGACAAAGCTGGAAGATCTGCCAGGAGGAACATAAACCGCCCAAATCCAGGTTTGCAAAGCCTGCAGAGACTTTGCCCAAGAAAACTGAAAGCTGAATCTGCTGTCAAAGGGGTCTGAATACATTGTCAATTAGAGATTTCTGTTCTTGCTTTTCATTGATTGTTGTTTGACGGGGAAAAAAATGGAGATTTTAGTCTCACGAAATGAGATTCACAGTAGCATAAACTGTGCTAAATGTGAGGAAGTCTGAGCATGTTGTGAAACGACTGTGTGCCAAAGGATGTTTTTCCCCACTGCTGATGGTGTGGGTAGCAAAGAGCCAATGGCCTTGCGATATGACATGGCTAAAAGGCATGCTTTGAAGCTGTTGGTGTGCTGATTCACACAGACTACAGTCCCAGCATGCTGACTGCATCTCAGTTCACTGTGGCTGCTGCCTCCTTTATCTTTGCCCACTACAATATTTAAAACGGATCCACTGAAAAATAGTGTTCATATCTTGTTGTGCAGTCTTTATTAAACAATACAACAATAAATCATTTTATATATAATAAATCTCCTGCAGTTTTCCAGCAGAGAATGTTGAGGTTGTAGAAGCAGCAAATGGAAACAGCAACATAGGTCTCAAACAGCAGTGGGAAGCCACATGTAAGGACATGTAAATGGAACAAATCCCAAAGGACAAAGATTCACTTACCTGGTATAAAGTTAGAAAGATGCTGTGAAAAATTATTTGAAATCTTCTATTTTTGCATATTTCTCACACAATGTTCCAGATCATTAAACTAATGTTTTTATTTATTGAATATTAGACAGAGATAACCCACAAAACACAAAATGCACTTTTTAAATAATGATGTTGTTAAAGATTTATTGAAAACCTTTATAATCCCTGTGAAAAAATAATTGCCCGCCTGAACCTAATAACTGGTTGGTCCCTTGACAGCAACAACTGCAGTTAAATGTTTGTTTCAGCTTGTGATCAGTCTTTTACTTCTCCATGGAGGAATTCTGGTCCACTCTGCAGAATAGTTTTAATTTGACCACATTGGATGGTTTTCCAGTTAACGCTTTCGCCTTGCAGCTAGAAGATCCCTGGTTCACATCCTGGCCTTCCTAGCATCTTTCTGCATGGAGTTTGCATTTTCTCCCTGTGCATGTGTGGGTTTTCTCCAGGTACTCTGGCTTCCTCCCACAGTCCAAAAATAATGCTCAGGTTAATTGGTGATTCTAAATTGTCCGTGTCTCTGTATGTAGCCCTGCGATAGACTGGCCTAAGTCAGCTGGGATAGACTGCAGCTGACTTTGCGATGCATTGTGCTTTGGATGGATGTGTGTATTGTGCTTTGGATCACTGTCTTGCTGCATAAACTATTAGCGTTGAGCTTTAGGTCATGAACTGATGGTGGATTTTCTCCAGGAGGATTTTCTGATAGAGAGCAGAATTCATGGCTCCATCAGTGATGACAAGTCATCCAGGTCCTCCAACCATCACACTACCACCACCATGTTTCACTGCTGGTATCATGTTCTTCTTGTGGAATGCAGTATTAGCTTTACACCAGATGTAACTGACCCATGTCTTCCAGAAAATTCCACCTTTGACTCATCAGTCCACAGGATGTTATCCCAGAAGTCTTGGAGCTCATCCAGATATATATATATATTTTTTTAACAAATACCAGATGAACCTCTATGTTCTTTATGGTCAGTAGTAGTTTGATCCTTGCAACTCTCCCATGGATCCATTTCTTCCCAGAATCTTCCTTATTGTAGAATCATGTAGATGGACCTAAACTGAGGCCAGTGAGGTCTGCAGATCTTTAGATGTTCATCTGGGTTCTTCTGTGACCTCCTGGATTAGATGTTGACGCTCTTGGAGAAATGTTGGTCATTGGTCCACTCCTGGGAAGGTTCACCACTGTTCCATGTTTCTCCATGTGTGGATAATGTCTCTCACTGTGGTTCTCTGGAGTCCCAGAGCCTCAGCAATGGCTTTGTAACCCTCCAGACTGATAAATGTTAATGACTTTGTTTCTCATCTGTTCTTGAATCTCTTTAGAACGTGGCATCATGTGCTGCATTTTCAGACCCTTTAGCTACTTCACAATGCCAGACTGGTTCTATTTAGTGATGTTTAGATTCAACAAGCCTGGCAGTAATCATATGTGAGTGTGGATGGTGAAACTGAACCCAACTGCAGAATGGATTTGGTCATTTGGTGGATTGGTAGCTTAAGGGGCAATTACTTTTGCACATAGAGCAAGATGGATTGGACAGCATTACTCCTTCAAAATATAAAATCATTATCTAAAAAAATGCATTTTGTGTTTTCTTGAATTATCTTTGTTTTATATTAACATTAGTTTGATGATCTGAAACATTTAAGTGCCACAAATATACAAACTTCCTTCACGGCACTGTAGAGTATATTGAGGAAAAAGATGAGATGTGTGCACCTCTCTTCACACTGCATGCATGTTAGGGATCCTACTACTATTACAAATATACAATAAGTTCAGTTGAGTGTGCTTTGCTGGTTTTCTGGATTTATTGTGGTTCATGCAATTTACGAAGGTAAGTTTTACATTAAAAATTCTCCTAGAGTAAGATGTAGCAGCAAATATGGAGGTATATTAAAGCTGGTTTTGGCAGGAACGAAAAAATTCAATTAACCTACCTAATTAAAATCACCCTGACAGCAGAAAAATGGTTGAGTGCATCACAAAAAGAAGGAAGCGGCAGATCTTCACTGCATTAGTTCACATATAAATTAGCTTCCAAGACAGAAGAAGAGTCATGATAACTCAAGACGCAGAGTGATTGTTTTATACTTCTGATCAAAGAGTGAACAGGAAGCTGTAGTTTTGTTTTTTGGTTGCTGAGCTTTGCCTTCACTGAGCTTCTACTAATCCACTATGGCCGCTGCACTCCTGTGAGACATAATTTTTCATAGGAAATGTTTTTACATGTTTCCATGTCTTTTTCATTCCCTTATCCAGGTGATAAATGATTCCTTCTACATTAGCTGATGAAACCTTTTAATACACACAGCTGCAGTAGCCGACTGTGTAATTAACTCCTGCCTTAGTAAACCAGATGCTAATTTTGCAGATTGAAATTGCTGCTTTAACAAAAGGAGTACTGATGCTGCACTTCAGTATATGGACAGACAGTAAATCTGTTCCCAGTTATTTAGAGTTGTCATTATTTAGTTCTCTTAATCTAGAACACACAGCGATGTTGGGTTTCTTTGGTAACTGCACTGACAGTTAACTTTGTTGCCTGAAGGCACCCTTTCAGTACCGTATTTTCGCGACCATAAGGCGCACTTAAAAGTCTTAAATTTTCTCCAAAATGGACGGAGCGCCTTATAATGCGGTGCGCCTTATGTGTTCACCGAGTTCCAACATCTGTAAATATTATGTTACTTTCATGAGCTCTGCTTGACTGACTGAGAACGTTTCCTGCCGACACGCTGCTTATATAGAGAAAAGGAGGACGTGACAGAGGACAGCATGAGAACGTTAAAGGGGGAAGTGTGGGCGTGAAAGAAGACGCTAAAGGCACGCCCCCAGTTGGTATATAGTGCCGGTATTTGCATTATGCAAAACAACATGGGTTTGGCGTCACCGTCCCTGTTGATCTGTGACTCCATGCGCGTCCATCTCACAGCCGCTGTGAAAAACCAAGTGCAGCAAATGAACTCGGAGCTTGCTATCATTCCGGGAGGCTTGACGAAGGAACTCCAACCGCTGGACATCGGTGTAAACAGGGCGTTCAAAGTGAAGTTGCGAACGGCGTGGGAGCGATGGATGACAGATGGCGAACACAGTTTTACTAAGACTGGGAGGCAGCGCCGGGCGAGTTACGCCACAATTTGTGAATGGATTGCAGATGCTTGGGCTAACGTGTCTGCTTGCACTGTTGTTCGAGCTTTCGCAAAAGCCGGCATCATTTATGAGGAGCCGCACGGCAACGAGACTGACTCTGACAATGACGAGCGGGAACCTGGCGTGTTCCATGGAGAACTAGTCCAGCTGTTCATTTTGGATACAGAAGATGAGGACTTTGATGGATTTGTGAATGAGGATTGATCAAAAAACAACGTGAAAACATTGCTAAATACTTCAATAAAGTACAACTGAACTCAGTAAAACACACGCTAGCATGCATGTTTTAAGCTAGTACAGGTATGTTTTACCTGTCCGCGCTCTATAATCCGGTGCGCCTTATGTATGTGTTAAATACAGAAATAGCACCCGGAACTGAGACTGCGCCTTTTAATACGGTGCGCCTTATGGTCGCGAAAATACGGTACTTTTTTTTCATGACCAGCCCCTTCCCGCCAGCAGCTCGATATCCAAAGACAGTCTGATGTTAGCTTTTTCAAAGATGTTCCACCGATGCTCTGATAGCTGGTATTTTGAGCTGCTCTGCAGGAATGCTTGTGTGCCTGTAACGGTGGTGCATCACTATGACAACCAGACATTAGGAGCTGACATGTCAACAGCCTCAGTGTAACTGTTTAAGTCATTTAGATGCAATGATGCAGATGTTTATTGCATTTTTCTTCATATATATAGTGTCAAAATGCCGCTACTGTTAGGTTGTTGTAAACACAAACAGCTTTTAACAAATCACATACTGAATTGATGTTATTAATATATGTGTTCATTTAGATTATCAACACTACCTTTTTTCCATGTGGCAGAATAGCTTAAGTAGGCAGAGACAGAGCTGGAGAATGAGGGAAATAACACGTGTTAATGTGATGATTCCAAAGCAAAGAAAAGGAATTAAATCCTGTGGCATATTTGGCTCTGTAACCATGTCTCCCAAAAAGTATGTTTCTATATAAACTAAACAGAATTCACATTCTGAAATAAACATGATCTGACTTTAAAACAAACTTATTTTTTCACCTGTGATGTAATAGGATGTCTTAATAAGGAGGATGGAAGTACTTCAATCCCAGAGGTTGGTACCTGTGGCAAGTTTGGGACCAAAATCCATAGACTTATGTTTTATTTTAAATTGATGTTTGCTTTTAGTTTTCTCTTGCTGTTTAGTGAGGTGTAGGTACCAAAAACACTTTGATTGACATTTTAACAGGAATAAATACCAGTGCATGTCATGTGATTAGAATATGGTGGGAAAAGGTCAATTTTTTTTTTTTACCAGACATTGCTCAAAGTGAAAAATATTTATATTCTTGGCTCAGGACACATCAACATAAATATTGTGATCCATTATTTGTTTTAACTTTGATGATAACAGTTTATAGCTCATGAAATCCCACCAAATCAATCTAAAAATATTAGAATGTTTCAAAGAATCAACAGAGGTTAATTTTAAAAAAAGGATTTATATTGCAGAAATTTCCCAACTTTGAAAAGTATGTTCATGGATGTTCTGTCAATACTTGGTCAGAGCTCACTTTGCTTGAATTACTGCAGCAGTGCAGTGTGGCATGGAGGCCATCAGCCTGTGGCACTGCTGAGGGGTAATGGATGCCCAGAATGACCTTCTCTTCTTTATTGTTGGGTCCAATTTCCTCTTGACAACACGCTACAGATTTTCTACAGGGTTTAGATTTAGTGAGTTGGCCAATCTAGCACTGTAATGCCATGGTCTGTGACCCATTTCTGAGGGGTTTTGGCAGTGTGGTGAGATGCCACATCCTGCTGGAGGACAAAATCTACATCTCCAAAAAGTCCGGTAGGTGGCTGCATTGATTTTGGACTTGATTATACAAAGTGGACCAACACCAGCAGATCACATGGCAACCAAATCATTACTGACTGTGGAAACTTCACTCCGGATCCTGTGGCTCTCCAGGCTCCTCCAGACTTTGATTTCCAAAAGAAATGCAAAACTTAGGTTTGAGAAAATAGAACAGTTTGGGTTAAAATGCAACCTTTTCATGACGTGTTTGAATCTTTCCCACTATTTCCTGGGTTATCAGGATGATGAGTCCCACCTCATCTAATATATGACTGTTTGGCTGAGATGACTTTGTGATTCACCTTAAACAAATGTAACATGTAACGTAATTGAGAATGCAGTTTAGTTGTATAGGAATGCAATATTTGGGACACAGAGTTGCAGTTTAAGTTAATGAAACGATTGCGTCTTGGTTAAAGTCTGAAGAAGTCAAAAACAGTGGCTAGCTAGCTGGTTACTTTATTAAGATTTACCTGAAAATACAGTCTTTTCTGTTGTAGGTGGTTGTATTGCCCAAACCCAACCGCATGCAGGACACAGCATGTTTATCGTGACTTTGGAAGATTAATTTTTCTCAATCTCTCAATCATTAGAGACCAACGTGTCTGCCTACCTCTAACTTCCTTTTAAGTCGACGCTGATGAGCAGGGATGTTAATATTCTAGTGTTTTAACTGTGAAGTAAAAACAAGCTTTGATTATCAGGTGATACTGACATGCAAAATCAATTTGTTCATCAAAATTCAAGAACATTATTCAGGAGCCCAAATGCTCCTCCTCTTCCTTCTTTGATTGTTATGACTTCTCCTTGGTTCCAGTGCATACGTTGCTTGACAGCAGCTTGGCAGCGACGTTAGTCCTGCCCATGGCGCTGATGGACAAATCGTTAGTCCTCCTGCAGCGCTGATTAGATCGATCTCTTTTCCAACCTCTGTTTCACGTCCTGATGCCAGACTAATCAGCTGACTTGGTGGAGTGGACGGATTCAAAGGTCTAGACAACTCAAGATGTGAAGAATGGTCCCTATTTCGTCTGCATTTTATACAGTCTGCATCCACTTAAACCACCTTGGTGTGACTTTCAAGCAAAAAGAAAATTTTATATGATCCATGCAGCAGTTATGTTTTCCTCAAAACAAATTTCAAGGACGCAGGGTGGCTGTTGCTTTTTCTTTCCCCCCATAACAACAACTGTGTGTCTGTCTCACAAATGAGCAAATCACCGCGTAGCATATGTTACCGAGCTAGACTAGCTACTGTTGTTGTGGACCTACAACACAAATAGCTCCTAACAAATGGCAAATCGAATTGACTTTATTTATATATATATATATGTGTGTGTGTGTGTGTGTGTGTGTGTGTGTGTGTGTGTGTGTGTGTGTGTTTAGACAAGGGGCACTACTTTCTGTCCATGTGGCAGAATAAATTAAGCAGCCAACTTAAACGGCCGTGTGCATCCATCTGACAAGATGACTGCAGGAGAAGGAAGGCAGTGCGTGCGAGGAAGAAGACGGGGAGGGGAGGGCGAGAGAGGTTTAGAGGCTGAGGGAAATAATTCTGGAACGTGAACGGGAAACACCTTTATTTTTAGCACATGTCCTCGGAGAGCGAAGCCGAAGCATGAGCTGAATGATTTCGGGTGTGGGAGAGCGGGAGAAAAAGGAGGCGGAGGGGGAGACAGAGAGAGAAAGAGAGAGAGAGAGAAACTAAATAAATAAAAGTGGCATTATTTTTAGCTCCGTTGCATTCATACATTTATGAATCTATATGAATTGTGCTGTTTCTTGCCTTCAGCAAATCCCATGCTCGCTTTTGTTGCTGCTTGGCTTATTCGCAAACGGCACACAAAAACATCCTGGTGTGGTAAAACCCTATCAGTAGTGGCAGGTTAGGAATTCACATGTGAAGCATAAAAGAGTGTGTGTGTGTTTGTGTGTGTCTGTGTGTGTGCCCACATCCATGAGAGTGACAGAGTCGGTGTGTTGCTCTGCTGTGAAATATCCTGAAATGGCTCGCCTTCAGGGGTTTGTCAAAGTATGAAGCAAAACGTGACTGTGTAGTCAGTGTTTCACCACTGAATGGAAGGAAAAGAGAGGGAGAGAGGGGGAAGGAGGGAAGGTTTGAATGAGAGGGCAGGTAAAGGAAGCGTGCGGAGATAAAATGAGCGCAACATAATTTGAGGGAGGCAGAGGAGAAAAACAAACTCCTGAATGAGATGGATGAGAAAAGATGCAAGGAAGATGCATACGAGGGAGAGGAGGCAGTGAACTGTGGAGGCTGAGTCTGTCACGTGCGGCGCTTTTCAATTTGTCAGTTTCTGTGGCACCATTGTGGCTAAAAATAGAGCGCATATAAATAGAAACTGGTCAGATTCTTACTGTCTGAAGGACAAAAGGGCCACAGTATATTTAATCATATCTATTTCATATCACTAACATGATCAATCTTAATCAGAATGATTTAAAAATTGGATAGTTGGACGGATAATGAGATTTCTGTCTTTCATACTATATTTACTTTGAGACGGCTGCTGCCTTCTACATCGCTGATGTGAAGATGTGTAGCTTCGGGGCAACCGTGTTGGCAGGGCATGTTTTAATGGCTTTTCCATTTAGATTTCCGACTTTCTCTCAGCCAGATTTGATTGTCTGCAGGCAAAACAGCGCAAGGTGAGCATTAAGTAAAAGGAATCAATAGAAGACACAAGGAATGGTTACCAGACAAATGTTGATACTGGAAATATCACTTATTACTCAGCCCAATCTCACAGAAGAATGTTCAATAGCTGCACTTATTTTAAAAACAAAAGACTGTAAAATGGCTCAAAAATGGTTTAGAACATGGTTTAGAACATGGGTATTCAACTAAAATTCAAAGAGGTCCAGTCAGAGAAAATGTATTAAAGCATAGATCCAGAACATCATAATGTCTAACTTTAATTAGTGTGATATATGTTGATGGAACCTAGTAGTTTTTATTAGCGTCTGCATGTAATCAATAACTGGTTGTCAAATCAAATAAATTCAGCACGGTTCAAAAACATTTTTACATTTATTAATAAATAACTTTTGATATCGCTATACAGCTTAAAATAAAGTGCAGAACTTGAAAAAAAAATGACTGAACAACCTGAACCAACTGAAATACATCTTTAACAATATCTAAATCTCAAAAAATGTAAACAATTGAACACTTTTACATTTTTTCCCTGTCTCATAATCATTTCCCTTACATCCCCTACTGCTTAATGGGAGAACTGAGCTGCAGCTTGCCCTGCCAGTATTTTGAATTGTGGTCTGAATGGTGTCAGGGTCATTCTCAAACACATCTGGAGGTTCTCATTGGTGAGCCTGAAAAGATATTTAGTTTGATTATGTTCATAGTTGAGAAAGCTGCATCGCTGCTGTATGTTGAGCCAAACATGGTCAGCATGTGCTGGGCTATTTTCCTTTCAGTGTCGCTTTATTTATTTTCCTTTTTTGTCTGTCCTCCACTAGTCTGTCCCTCATCTCTCAACTGTTTTCTGAATGCAGAGCTGCGATGTTTAGCGCCTCTGCAATGCAGAGGCTTCATTGACTGAGTAGCGTCACATGGAATGGCAGAACTCATATGAAATTGGTCTGTATGTTTCCTGAGCTGATAACCAATGAAGTAAACACACGAAAAGCTGCACTGGTAAAATAGAAGCGGCCCGTCAAATTTAAAATCCCATTGCAATTTACTGGTTACAGATCCGGGTCCATATAAGACGGCATCTGGGTCCGGATCTGGTCCGCCAGTTAGTAACCACTGGTTTAGAGGCTGATCCTGGGGTGAGACATCAACCAGAACTTTGTGTGTAGCATTTGCCCAGGTGTGTTTTAACTCAACCGTGAGCATTTCCTAAGTTCTGGTGCCTAATGGCTTTTTTCATGCACAGTGTGGTTTGGGCTGCCTTCAAAACTGGGTTTAAATGTCTTGCAAAGGACAAAGCAAAATAAGCAGAGTTTCAAAATGTTTGGAAGGACTATGTCACCAAGTCAGTAAAACATTCTGTTGAAAAATAGACCTCTTAACTTAATTACCTCAAGTAAGAAACTGTAGTAGGTCCGTAGAGCTACTGAGAGGGGACACATAAACCTGACATGTCTACTTAGATAGAAACCAGGGTTGGACTTTCTTCCTGAGGTCTCATTAGAAAAGCAAACTTGTGGACTCAACTGGTTAAGCAGGTGACCCATAAACGGGGGCTATAGTCCCAGACGCAACAGTTGTGGGTTTGAATCCAGCCCATGGCCCTTGCTGCAGGTCCTTCCCCTGTTCTTCTCCCCACTTTCCTGTCTCTCCTTATCTCCACTGTCCTATATAACAAACCTAAAAGGCCAAAGAAATAACTTTGAAAAAGAAAAAAACTTGCATCATATAATATACTCCCAGCTTTTCTTCCATTTTTCTTTCTGCACCATGTTGGTACTCGGTACTACTGGCCTTGCAGGTACTTATCACGGCAGTTAAAGGTTAACTAATTTGAACTCTGACTTCTCTGGAAGGCTGATTAGCACTTTCTTTGCACAAGTTATCTGAAATGTTGGGTTTCAGAGTGCAGTAGTGCCTTTTGTTCTGTGTGAAAGGCCCGTAAACTTAAATAAGAGCTTTTTGTAGCATCAAAAAAAGCAAATGACACAAAACAGTGCTTGGAAGGAAGAGTCTGGAAAACTAATCCAGTTCAATAGAAACATACCAGATAAACGCACTAAATGCGCAGAGGTTAAAGGAACACTGTGCAGAAAGATTAAAACATTTTGGGAAGAGGTCAAAGCTACATGTGAGACAACATCTGGGCATGAAATCAATCAGTTTCTGTAATAGATTTGGTGAAAGTTTCCGCCACGTTTAAGCCAGCAAAGCTTCTAGTTCATCCACATGGATGGATTTAGGCCAGAACTGTGGGAGAACCAGACCAAGAATTAGATTTTCTCCTGAGCAAAACATTCTTTCAATGGCTGGATCAGAGGCACCATGGAGATCATCCTGTCCAGCAGCATCACAGCGTGGTACGACTCCTGCACCTCCTCCTGCCTCAGGATCCTCCAGCACGTCGTGAAAGCAGCAGAAAGGATTGTCGGTGTCTCTCTCAACTCACTCCAGGACATCTACAGCACCCGCCTCACTCGCAAAGCACTAAGCATTGCAGGTGACCCCACACACCCGTCCCACAACCTCTTCAGCCTGCTGCCATCAGGGAGGAGACTGAAGAGTCTGAGGGCCAGGACCAGCCGACTGAGCAACAGTTTCATCCACCAGGCTGTCAGGAAGCTGAACTCTCTCCCCTCTCTGCCCTCTCTACCACCCCATTCCCCCACATACACAAACTCTGGTCAGTAACCTCTGATCTGCACTGAAATAGCACATTCAACCGTCAAGCATATTTGCACTTCTTGGACTGTTACTTATTTGCACTGTTCTGAGTATTCTGCACTAAATCCGTCACTTTATCTCATGGTCATGTTTACATTTCACTCAGTTCTGCTTTTCTTAGTCCTTAGTTGTTGCTCGGCTCTAATTTTGCTTCCTTTGTTCTTTTTTGCCCTTTAATATCTTATTTTCTAAGTGTTTATTTAATGTCTACTGTTGCACGAAGAGAGAGTAACGAAATTTCGATTCTTGGTATGTCATGTACATATTGAAAAATTGACAATAAAGCTGACTTTGACTGATATACTTTGGATTATCCTGCTGGAACATCCACCACTTCTGTCTCGTACTCAGTTCTTTTAAAGTTTTCAGCCAGAATTTCTCAGAACACTTTATGATTCCATCAGTAAATGCAACTTCATCTCCTCCGTGGTAAGAAAGTTAGCCCCATACTTGGATGTTTTCTTCATGCTCTACTGTCCTTTCAGTACAGTTTGGTTAGTATTCTTGCCAGATTTTCTCAAATTTTTCAATCAAATCAATACAGAGTGGATTTTGGACTCAAATGAAACCAAGACAGCTGTCACTATGTGCATGTTCTGTAACTAATGTACTCCAAGCTGTCTTATTCTGTGAGTTTATGAGCTACAGTATTCTCCTTTTGTACTCATAATCAATTATCCTGTTTTGAATGGTCTGAACTGAGACGTATCTAAAGTTTCAGTGTCTTGAAATGAGATCTGAAGTGCTGTTTCTCACTTTTTATTTTTAATTTTGATTACAGTCCAATCAGCTGCTGCTCCTTCTGGGTTCACCTGTACTGCTTTTGTTCTGGGTTCTTCTATTTTTGACGATAAACCCAGCTGTGGAGGACAGAAGTTTGATGATCTGTCTAATACAGTTAATTTCAGTGATTCTTGATCTTTTCAGTGAGCTCACATTACCTGTTCTGCCAGTTGCTTTTAACTGATCCAGGTAGTGCAGAGTGAAAGTACAAAGTTAGTAAAGTTTACACAGATACCCCAAGCAGATTAACCAAAACTGTCCAGTACAATAACCCCTAAAATGTTCCACCAAGTTTCACGATGAGAACTTTTTTTTTAAACTTTGCCACAAAGAGGCTTATGCTTTCTCAAGCCTAATTTATTTATTTTAATAGAGAATATTTGTTCAGATTTGTTGTAAATGTGCTTTTCTATGGATTAAGTACCAGTTTATGAAACGACTTAAGAAAACAACTGATGAATTTAATGGAAGTTTGTTGACAGATTAAGTGCCCAAATACTTGGGAGGCTTGAGTATTGCACAACCCCGTTTCTGATATGTCAACACAGACTCCGGAAGAAAATTTAGGTAAAGTTTAGCCAAATACAACAACTTGGTTATGGTTCGAGAGCAATTACAGTCACAGCTCAAAAAACAAAAACAAATGCTGACTGCTGGAAGGACACTGACATATGCTCTTCCCTTATCTTCCCTTATTTAAATCTTTAAAAAGCCAGCTCTCTTCCTCTAAAGGTTTTCATTACGACATCTGAGACTTTTTTTTAAATTTGAACCACCACAAAGTCATTTATTGAGAAAATCTTGTCATTGTTTTGGAGAGGACATTAGTAAAAGCTCACCACCACAGTAGTTAAAGTGGTAAACCTCTTCTCCACAGAGGTCCAGGACAACGGCCATATTACGTTGTGATTGGCTGCATAGAGGTAAGAAGGTAAGCCGAACTTGAAGTGCTCCTTTTTAACCTAATTCACAATTTCTTGTGGTGTTTGTAGCATGAGTCTGAAAATGTCTGCTTCACTTCACTCTCAATCACATTCGAGTTTCTCCTGAATGATATTTATTTGTGACATATCACAAACGTGTTTACCACCTTATCTTTGCCATTTACTTTATTGTTTTACTGTCGCTCCCTCTGAGTAAACCAATAAAATAATAGATGTTCCTGGTGTTACGCCCAGCCTAGGGGTCACTGTGCGTAACACGAAGAGGCATCCTTCCCCTGGTCCCAAGCATTTCCAACACATGTTTTCGCAAAAAGATTAGGTATTTATTTCTCAACAAATTTTAAGAACTGAAACAATGGGGGACTGGTAACTGAAAGCGACAGTGAGCAAAGCCAAAACAACAAACAAAATGCCACTAAGCTATTAACCCAAAACTGATCTGCCAAAAACAAAAAGGTAAAAAGAACAACAAAGTCTAACCTCCCTATCCTAACTTAAACATGAGAAAAAAAAACGGTTAAACAAAAGGTGGCTGCTCACTGCAATCACTCAATATTAAATCCCTAAATCACAGCTGATCACTGGAACCCAAGTGTGCTGACGTGTAGGTTGGAAGCAGGGTAGGATATAGCCACGCCCTCTGACCCTCTGACCCGGAGACGACGTCACGGTTCCGCCTTTATATCTCGGTCTTCCTGGTACAGCCAACCAATCCAGTGCCGAGCCGTCATCCTGGCGACCAACCGTAGCCGTGGTGCGGCGCAGCCCTATTTGCATACATGATAGGGACATAAAAAGGACACACGCAGCACAGGAAACTACAATAACGACCGCAGTCGTAACACCTGGACTTGTTACCGTGGTAACCAAGAAAACAGAGGAGAAGCTTCAAAACATGTCATCAAAAGGTCACGCTTTAACTGAAACCATGATATTTATCCAATCATTTCCAAGCTTCCGACACGCAGTTCATGCTGGGAAAGTGTCAGTTTGAACCCAGACTTTTGTAGCATCTGTTTCTGTTTACATTTATCTGGTTCTGCCATTTGAAATTGCACACTTTTTTGTTTACTCTTGCACACTATTTGTGTTACACATAAAACAGTTTAACATTTGCACATTCTTTACATAGGACATTTTGCAGTTTATGTTTTTTTCTTATTTTTTATGTTACGTTCTAGGGTGTGTCTTTGTGTGTAGGTAAGGTAGGTTGTGTTTTCTCTTGTTTTTCTTTTTCTCAGATTACGCCCAGCGGGAGTGGCTTTGTGTTTAAGAAACACTTTGTGTTGGATTTTAGTTTTGTTTCTTTGTTGTAAATAAATAATTTTTCTGTTACATGATCAATTTTCCTGTCTCATTGCCTGTTTTTTTCATTACTTTTGTTACTCCCCTCATGCCCAAGCCTCTGGGGGACAGAATATTTATTTTTATATACTGCACATTTGTGCTCATTTATTACTCCGCCAAGCAACGCGGTGGAGTTATGTGACAATCGGCGTACGTTTGTCTGTCTGTGTGCAACATTACACAAAAATGGAATAACAGATGTGGATTAAATTTTCAGAGAAGGTCAGAAATGACACAAGGACCACCTCATTAGATTTTGGCAGTGATGGGACAGTCTGGATCCACTGATTTGTGAAAGATTTCTGTATCATTGCGAGATAGCGGCACAGTGTCATTGTAGCTATGACAACAAGAATGCCATGCCAGCTGCCTGCTGATGATCACATGATTGCGATCCTACTACAAATCGACTCACTTATCGGGACTTATCTATCAGAAATCATACAAGGGACAATTGACTAAGT
This sequence comes from Amphiprion ocellaris, assembly GCF_022539595.1. NCBI lineage: Eukaryota > Metazoa > Chordata > Actinopteri > Pomacentridae > Amphiprion > Amphiprion ocellaris. The sequence goes on along the minus strand of NC_072769.1, from coordinate 26,562,813 downwards.
TGTGGGGGTATTTCCGAGTGTCATCAATTCCTGTTACCTGCTAGGGGTAGTGGTGGTGCAACGGTTAAGTCTCTGGCCTACTAATCGGAAGGTCAGAGATTCAAACCCTGATGTGGCCACTGTTGGGCCCTTGAGTGAGGCCCTTAACCCTTCCTGCTCCAGGGGCGCTGTACTGCGGCTAACCCTGCGCTCTGACCCCCCCCCCAGTTGGGGGGATATGCGAAAATCAGAATTTTAATTTAATAAGGGATAATAATAAATATTAAATACATTTTTAGGTCACACGATTTGGAATCCGTACATAACGTACACATGCATAACACACACCTGTGCTCAGCGCAAAGTCATTTTTTAATTAAAGATTTCAGCCGTTGAAAATGATACAAAGACTGAGCAGCCTTAGCGGAGTACTGCGCTCTCTGAGTGCTTTTCTTGTCTGTATTTATGATGGTAGGAACTTTACTCTTTCGGCTGTATCAACCAAATATCCCCTGGGGAAATAATGAACTATTTCTATTCTGTGCTATTATTCTATATTTTCTAAACCTAACAATGTATTTTTAGTGCTTGCACCTGATCTAACAATAAAAGTCCTATACGGGACGCACACGGGAAGGGTGAAGGTCCTGTTGCAGAATTTTTTAACACAGACTTGTGACTTTTTCAAACTACAAACATTTCCTAATACTTTGTTTCAGGTTAGTTGTTTAGGGATATCATTTTTGTAAGACAGGATTGATGTGTACACTAAACATGTCCTCCTGGAGACATTGTCTAAATATGGAGAAAACAGAAGACATTTTCAGACAATATCACTCTTCCTTGCTGTGTAGCTTTTCATGTCACCTTCCAGTCTGGCCAACTGGAACAGACGTCAACACTTTTGATTCCCACAAGGTCACGCATCGCGCAAACTAGAAGTGTTCGAGCATAATTCTACCCTGAATCTCAGTTTTAATGTGTTCCGGAAAAACAAAAATTGAGCATGATATGTTTGATCAAGTGCAAAAATGTTTTTTTGCATGCTACAGAGCTCACAGTAACAACACCATGCTTAATACTGTTATTCTGCTTCATCGTTTGGAATGTTTCACTTTATTTTTATGTTTGACAATTTAAGAGTTTAACAAGCACAGTTGAGGTTAATGAAAGGAACTACCTAACTGAAATGACAAAAAAAACCCCACATGTATAGAGAACAAAACCTGTTTCAAGAGCTGCACTTTGAGGCACTTCACATGTAATCAAGAGTTATTTACCATTTACCTACGTGGGAAGCTCTTTTTCTGAAAGGAGAACAGTTCTTCAACTGAGACACAAACTCAACCTTCAGTCTGTCAATAAGAAGCTTCAGTTGGTCAAATGTGTCCAAAACTGCACAAAGGTCAAGGAGCACAAATCCTTGCTGGGACAAACATAAAATGAAATGCTTGCAACACCAATATTAGCAGTTTTGGTCTTCAGTGAAATCTTTCACGAAAAACCCAGGATGTCAATGAGTTGCAGAGAGACAATCCTTGAAGAAACAGCTTTGAAAGTAAATAGCTATTTCAAACTAGATGATAGTTGATGAGATCAGTGGAATCTGTACCTTGACTGTTTGGCTATGGCTACTAGTCTTAGAATACTGAGCCAACTTGAGCATACAGAGATATTTAAATCACAAATGTGTTTCTTATTATTCTTGGAAGTTGGTTTGAACAGCACTGTATAAAGGAGCAACATTACAGTATAATAAATGAGAATAATTGACTGGAATTGAACCTGAGCACGCATCTGAAGTTATACTTTATTCAGACAAACACAGTGACACATGTTAGATGCTGTTTGTCTAACATTGCTATGAGGAATAAAAATGATTTCAATTATGCTAGCTTTGTGATGTCATTTAACAGATGAAGTCAGAGAGAAGGTGAGAGAAAGTGAATAATAGAAAGAAGGAAAAAGCAAAGAGAAAATGTATATGTCTACAGACAAACATAAAGGAGAAAACTTTACTTTTAATGTCATAATTACTGCCCTTTAATGGTCTTGTCACAGAATCTCAATTGAATTCAAGTCCAGACTTTGACTCGGCCACTTCAGAGTGTTCATTTAGTTCTTTCTGAGCCACTCAGAGGTGGACTTGCTTTTGTGCTTTAGGTCATTGTCTCACTGCATAAACCATTAGCGTTGAGCTTTAGGTCTTGAACTGATGATGGATTTTCTCCTGGAGGATTTTCTGATAGAGAGCAGAATTCATGGCTCCATCAGTGATGACAAGTCATCCAGGTCCTCCAACCATCACACTACCACCACCATGTTTCACTGCTGGTATCATGTTCTTCTTGTGGAATGCAGTATTAGATTTACACCAGATGTAACGGACCCATGTCTTCCACAAAGTTCCACCTTTGACTCATCAGTCCACAGGATGTTTGTTCTCTGAAGTCCCAGAGCCTCAGCAATGGCTTTGTAACCCTCCAGACTGATGAATGTCAATGACATAGAGAGCTTCATGGAATAGGTTTCCATGGCTGAGCAGCTGCATCCAAGCCATACATCACCAAGTGCAATGCAAAGTGTGGGATGCAGTGGTGTAAAGCAGCCGCCACTGGACTCTACAGCAGTGGAGACACGTTCTCTGGAGGGACCAATCGTGCTTCTCCATCTGGCAATCTGATGGACGAGTCTGGGTTTGGCGGTTGTCAGGAGAACGATACTTGTCGGACTGCATTGTGCCAAGTGTAAAGTTTGGTGGAGGGGGGATTATGGTGTGGGGTTGTTTTTCAGGAGCTGGGCTTGGCCCCTTAGTTCCAGTGAAAGGAACTCTGAATGCTTCAGCATACCAAGACATTTTGGACAATTCCATGCTCCCAACTTTGTGGGAACAGTTTGGAGCTGGCCCCTTCCTCTTCCAACATGACTGTGCACCAGTGCACAAAGCAAGGTCCATAAAGACATGGATGACAGAGTCTGGTGTGGATGAACTTGACTGGCCTGCACAGAGTCCTGACCTCAACCCCATAGAACACCTTTGGGATGAATTAGAGTGGAGACTGAGAGCCAGGCCTTCTGGTCCAACATCAGTGTGTGACCTCACAAATGTGCTTCTGGAAGAATGGTCAAAAATTCCCATAAACACACTCCTAAACCTTGTGGACAGCCTTCCCAGAAGAGTTGAAGTTGTTATAGCTGCAAAGGGTGGACCAACGTCATATTGAATCCTATGGATTAGGAATGGGATGTCACTTACATTCATATGCGAATCAAGGCAGGTGAGCGAATACTTTTGGCAATATAGTGTATATTAACATAATTTCCCACAAGACCACTATGTCACTTTGGTGCAAACATACCCTGTGTTGTGGCCTTTTTTGAAATAAATTATTTTGTCTCATATGCCTGGATCATAATATACTGTTTAAATAAATGACTTATCAGGATGTCTTTATTTTAGTGTCATATTTACAGCTACTTTCATTTAACACTTGTGAGAGGAGCTATAATGTGTTACTACAGGAATGCCAGAAATGACTTACAGAGATTATCAGACCTGTCTTGGTTCACACTCATCGGATTTCTCGGAGGATTGCAGTCTTAGAGGCTATATTTAACAATAACAGTTGACAGCTGTAAGATTTTATGTGAAAAATATCTCATCTGTGTAAAGAAGTGGTGAAATTCTCCAAATATGGAAATCTCAGAGCAATACAGAAGCTCTTCTGCCAGTTTTGGAGGTGCATGTCAATTGGAGTATTTGGAGCTACATTTTCTGATCCTGATCCTGTATATCATCACTTTTATCTGCTTAATTTCTATGATTTTAATGTACATTTTTTGGCATTAGTCAATACAGACAAGTGAAGATAACTGTTATGTATTTACTCAAGTGTGCTTGATTACTTTTTGTGAGTGACAGTCATGTGCAGGCTATGAAGTGCATTTGAGTGCACTGTGCTCAGAAGAAGTAGTGGTGCATTCACTGTTTTCATGGTTGAATGCATCGGACACAGATTCACATGTCCGCCTTAATATGCCAATTTAAAACTTTCTCCAGTTAAATTAAAACTCTTTACAGTGCCCATTTTCTTAACTAATAGGTTTGCTATTCTGCAACATTACATTACACTGCATAATTACTTTTGTAATTCGCAAACCTATTAATGTGCATTTAGGATTCATATATGCCTGCCTGGCTTTGCACTTAACTAAAGTCAAATTTATATATAACATACTGTATTTAAAAGCAAGAGCTGAAGCAAAGTCCTCTGCAGTTAAAATAGCGAACCATAAAAACACAATAATGTGAATAAAAGCAAAATATAAAGTAACAACAGCATAAAATTCCAACACAGTAAAAAGATGATGTCATAGTATTAAGCTCTTCTTGAATGGAAGGCTAATGAGCGGCGGGTCTTTAGCAGCCGCATAAAATGCAAGAGATCTGCTAGATGACGCCAACCCATTTAAATCCCTAAAAACAAGCAATAAAATCTTAAAATGAATCCTGAAACAGACGAAGCCAGCGGTAGAGGCCGATACTTGACTTAAGTGATTATTCTTTAGGGACCAGCTTCAGATGACTGCCAGTTAATAGTCTTAACCAAGAGGTAATAAAGTCTTTAATTGAAAAAAGGCTAATTTTGACAACTGAGCTGGTTGTTGTAGCACTTAAAGAAACTTTTAAAGCTCTCACCAAGGTTTGTCATTAAAGACTGATTGGGGCAAGAAACCATTAGGGTCATTCAAAAGGTCCATCTTAGCAAACATATCTATCCTGGCCTTATTTTCGTTAAGCCTGAAAAAGTTTAAATCCATCCAGGTTTTAATACCTTTAAACAGTCCAGAAAGAATTGCTCTGAATCCTTACTTTTTATTCTCATGGACAGACAAATTTGTTTGTCATCTGCAAAAGCAAAAATGAATGCAAAGGAGTCTTTCAATAGCACACCAGACCTCTTTTCAAGCCATTCGAAATCCTAGAGTGTCAAATACACAGGTTTCATTTCATTGCTACCTATGTCAATAATTGACACTGACAAAAAGGAGTACAGTAGGTCCTCGGTTTACGACGTCCTTGACCTGTGGGGTTTCGTGGTTATGTCGCCATCTCCCATAAATTTATTAGAAAAGTCTTGTTCCATCATTCTGACGTACGGCGTTTGCAACGTTAAAACAAATTTTGCACGGGAACTAGTTGGTGAGTGGAGCGGACAAATACGTCATCACGTGGCGCTACACAAACCGTAACAGTAACAGCATCGACTGAATGAGTTCAGCATTTCTATTGGCTTGTGGTGCTCAGCTCTCAGCTCCAGAAAGCCCTGAGGGGAGGTCATGTATAAGTCAATTCAAGTCACTGTTTTTTTATATATATATATATATATATATATATACACACACGCGCGCACACACACACACACACACACACACACACACACACACACACACACATTAGTATGCAAGCTGAGCCAAAGTACATTCCAACTGAGGTAGAGGGATAAAATTATAAATTACTTAATTTTACTTAATTTTACTGTTATGGTCAAGACCGTAAACTATTACAGACAACCCTAACCATTCCCTTTGAGCACAGTAGTGAGGAGGAACTTTTATTTTAACAGAAAAAAAAAATACTCCAGCAGAACCAGGAAGGACAGGAATCTGTCTATTGGACCAGTAGAGGATTGTAATGGTTCCAATTTAATAAATATATACAGTATATATGAACATTCATAGGTGCCACAAATTAAACCTCTTTCTAAGGGTGTCATCACAGTGTTCCTTCCTCTGTTAAGCACCAGATTGTGCCTTATGACAGAGTGTTGACAGCAGTCTGTCAACAACTCTGTATCTGGTAAGGTGAAAAGGGTGTTGTGTTTGGGGTTTCTATACTGTTTAAATCTAATTTCATGATTGAGAATTTTGGGCTGCACAGTGGCTTGGTGGTTAGCACCTTTGCCTTGCAGCTAGAAGATTCCCGGCCTTCTTGGGATCTTTTTGCGCGGAGTTTGTATGTTCTTCCTGTGCATGTGTATTCAATGCAAATTGAATACACAATGCAAAATTCTGACTTCATTTTCCAACATGCAGTTTTCCATCACTTAAAAAAAGCACACACAGATAATAGTTAACTAAACAAAGTGTATTAAATGTCAGTACTACCTGCTTACATCACAAAGGGGTTGTAAACAGTGATAATCAAGAACAACAACAAAACATGCACCTTGATTTATACATAAATAAATATATATATATATACACTACCAGTCAAAAGTTTGGACACACCTTCTCATTAAATGTTTTCTTTATTTTCATGACTATTTACATTGTAGATTCTCACTGAAGGTATCAAAACTATGAATGAACACATATGGAATTATGTACTAAACAAAAAAGTGTGAAATAAGTCAAAACACGTTTATATTTTAGGTTCTCCAAAATAGCCACCCTTTGCTTTGATTACTGCTTTGCACATTCTTGGCATTCTCTGGATGAGCTTCATGAGGTAGAACCTGAAATGGTTTTCCAACAGTCTTGAAGGAGTTCCCAGAGATGCTGAGCACTTGTTGGCCCTTTTGCCTTCACTCTGCAGTCCATCGAATCCCAAACCATCTGGATTGGGTTTAGGCCAGGTGAATTATGGTGCTGTGGTATCGTGGTATTGTTGTTGTTGCAAGATATGATTATTTCTTCCACTGCTGCCAGTATGAGCTAGTCAGAGACTGTGGATGTTGAGAATGACCAATCAAAGAGGTGGATACCGTTCTGTGCGCTTGGCTTTGACAGTTTTTACATGTACATGTTTTTAAAGACTAATTAAACTCCATAAATATGTCTCTTCTTTTATAATCAGACATTCCACTCGGGGAAAACAGGGAAAAGGAGAGGAAACAAAGATCTGACTTTATTAGGAGCCCCAGTGGAGGAGTTTTCTGTAGGTATCTTTAAGTTCTATATGTGAGTTTTTGAGCATAATTTAGCATAACAGAGTTACTTGTTAGGTGAAGATATAGTTGACTACTGGCATTAGGGGTGTGTGTGTGTGTGTGTGTGTGTTGTAATCCAAGCTTCTGTGTACTACTGCTGTATTTTGGCAGCTGGTTAAAGCTGCACGTGCATGTTAGTGCATGTGAGTCCCTCCCTTTGAAACTGATGCCCCACCATATATAAATACACCATGAGTGAACTCCCACAGTGGTACTGCAAAATAAGCTAATCACTTTTTATTGAGCTAAATGTTTTGTTTATGTTGTTTCTCTGATCTCTGTGCACTCATTTCATTTCAGCTCACTGTGAGAGCCTCTGCTGCTGCTTTGCTGCTCTCCGATTCACACTGTAAGTTTCCTCTGCCAGCCAAGGCGAGACAGGTGAAGAGAAGATAACATTACTCAAGTTGACAACAACTTGTTACACCCATTTTACAGTTGTGGTTGGGTTTATTTTATTTATTTTTCTGATCCTGTGTACACAACCTGGGGGAAGGTGTGGCTGACACACTGGTCTGTTCTGGCCTGAGATGCTGCTCTCTAATGCTACATCCAGTGGTTCTGAATGTTGTGTACAGCACTTTGCAATGTTCCAAGGTCTCTCAGGTTTCTTACATGCTGTCTTTCAGCTTTGCCACTAATGGTTTCCCACAGGGCCCCAGTTATGACATGACATGTTAGTCCTCTTTTATTAGCGCGTTGGTGGTGTTGTGATTCGTCTTAAGGTTTATATAAATGTACAAAACAATAAATTTCTTTTACTGTTGGTTGTCTTAGCACATTTTTCAAATTAGTAATATATGCTGCAAGAGTTAAAGTATGTACTTTATTTAGTTTGAAATTATTGAGGTTGTGATCCAGACGTTTGAAGATGCAAGTGTAAGCCTCTGCTGTCTATGCTATGCTATGCTATGCTATGCTATGCTATGCTATGCTATGCTATGCTATGCTATGTTTCCAAACTGAGGAATGCTGAGTGAAGGTGAATATGTTCACACAAATTTCAATATACTATGATCAGGATAAGTGTGCACACGCTTATGTTTTGTTTTTTAAAAGATGAAAATAATTATCAAAACTACATAAAATACAAATCGAATTAGGTGCACAGCTTACTACACACATTAGTACTCAGCCAAGGAATGCAGTGGAGTTATGTGACGATCGGCGTATGTTTGTCCTTCTGTTAATCTGTCTGACTGTCTGTGCACAACATTACTCAAAAATGAACTAACAGATTTGGATGAAATTTTCAGGGAAGGTCAGAAATGACACAAGGAACATGTGATTAAATTTTTCAGTGATGCGGCATATAATCTGGATCCACGGATTTGTTGAAGATTTCTGCATCAATGCGAGATAGGGCCACGATGTCACTGTAACTATAACAACAAGTGTCATAGTTACAACACTACGTCAGCTGCCTGCTGAGAATCACGATTGCAATCCTACTACAAATCGACCGCTCTCTGAGTGCTTTTCTTGGTATTATTAGGCTATATTCTTAACTCTCCTTTAACATCCACAGGTGTTTTAAAGTGTCCACTTACATGTATTAATTAATTTATTCATCCAGTTATAGTCCTTATTATAATAGTTTTATTTTTTCATTGCATTTATTCCACTATCATTCCCTTAAAGACATACAATGACCTGGTAAAGTACATCCCTAAAGCTGGCCCTTCTGAATGACTGTCTTTTAAAAAAGAGATCAAACACATGTTAAATGTAAAGTGAGATGGACTGAGGTCGACTTGTACCAACAGGTGAAGTCAGCATGGGGTGGAGGAACCACACATCTCTCTGCTGATGCAGACGAAACAGTAGCAGATGTCAGAGTTGCGATAGAAGACCTTTCTGTCCTCAATGGACGTTCAAAAGAAACAAAACTCTTTCATAGTATTCAGCTCATGCTCAATTTTAATTTAATAAGGGATAATAATAAATATTAAATACATTTTTAGGTCACACGATTTGGAATCCGTACATAACGTACACATGCATAACACACACCTGTGCTCAGCGCAAAGTCATTTTTTAATTAAAGATTTCAGCCGTTGAAAATGATACAAAGACTGAGCAGCCTTAGCGGAGTACTGCGCTCTCTGAGTGCTTTTCTTGTCTGTATTTATGATGGTAGGAACTTTACTCTTTCGGCTGTATCAACCAAATATCCCCTGGGGAAATAATGAACTATTTCTATTCTGTGCTATTATTCTATATTTTCTAAACCTAACAATGTATTTTTAGTGCTTGCACCTGATCTAACAATAAAAGTCCTATACGGGACGCACACGGGAAGGGTGAAGGTCCTGTTGCAGAATTTTTTAACACAGACTTGTGACTTTTTCAAACTACAAACATTTCCTAATACTTTGTTTCAGGTTAGTTGTTTAGGGATATCATTTTTGTAAGACAGGATTGATGTGTACACTAAACATGTCCTCCTGGAGACATTGTCTAAATATGGAGAAAACAGAAGACATTTTCAGACAATATCACTCTTCCTTGCTGTGTAGCTTTTCATGTCACCTTCCAGTCTGGCCAACTGGAACAGACGTCAACACTTTTGATTCCCACAAGGTCACGCATCGCGCAAACTAGAAGTGTTCGAGCATAATTCTACCCTGAATCTCAGTTTTAATGTGTTCCGGAAAAACAAAAATTGAGCATGATATGTTTGATCAAGTGCAAAAATGTTTTTTTGCATGCTACAGAGCTCACAGTAACAACACCATGCTTAATACTGTTATTCTGCTTCATCGTTTGGAATGTTTCACTTTATTTTTATGTTTGACAATTTAAGAGTTTAACAAGCACAGTTGAGGTTAATGAAAGGAACTACCTAACTGAAATGACAAAAAAAACCCCACATGTATAGAGAACAAAACCTGTTTCAAGAGCTGCACTTTGAGGCACTTCACATGTAATCAAGAGTTATTTACCATTTACCTACGTGGGAAGCTCTTTTTCTGAAAGGAGAACAGTTCTTCAACTGAGACACAAACTCAACCTTCAGTCTGTCAATAAGAAGCTTCAGTTGGTCAAATGTGTCCAAAACTGCACAAAGGTCAAGGAGCACAAATCCTTGCTGGGACAAACATAAAATGAAATGCTTGCAACACCAATATTAGCAGTTTTGGTCTTCAGTGAAATCTTTCACGAAAAACCCAGGATGTCAATGAGTTGCAGAGAGACAATCCTTGAAGAAACAGCTTTGAAAGTAAATAGCTATTTCAAACTAGATGATAGTTGATGAGATCAGTGGAATCTGTACCTTGACTGTTTGGCTATGGCTACTAGTCTTAGAATACTGAGCCAACTTGAGCATACAGAGATATTTAAATCACAAATGTGTTTCTTATTATTCTTGGAAGTTGGTTTGAACAGCACTGTATAAAGGAGCAACATTACAGTATAATAAATGAGAATAATTGACTGGAATTGAACCTGAGCACGCATCTGAAGTTATACTTTATTCAGACAAACACAGTGACACATGTTAGATGCTGTTTGTCTAACATTGCTATGAGGAATAAAAATGATTTCAATTATGCTAGCTTTGTGATGTCATTTAACAGATGAAGTCAGAGAGAAGGTGAGAGAAAGTGAATAATAGAAAGAAGGAAAAAGCAAAGAGAAAATGTATATGTCTACAGACAAACATAAAGGAGAAAACTTTACTTTTAATGTCATAATTACTGCCCTTTAATGGTCTTGTCACAGAATCTCAATTGAATTCAAGTCCAGACTTTGACTCGGCCACTTCAGAGTGTTCATTTAGTTCTTTCTGAGCCACTCAGAGGTGGACTTGCTTTTGTGCTTTAGGTCATTGTCTCACTGCATAAACCATTAGCGTTGAGCTTTAGGTCTTGAACTGATGATGGATTTTCTCCTGGAGGATTTTCTGATAGAGAGCAGAATTCATGGCTCCATCAGTGATGACAAGTCATCCAGGTCCTCCAACCATCACACTACCACCACCATGTTTCACTGCTGGTATCATGTTCTTCTTGTGGAATGCAGTATTAGATTTACACCAGATGTAACGGACCCATGTCTTCCACAAAGTTCCACCTTTGACTCATCAGTCCACAGGATGTTTGTTCTCTGAAGTCCCAGAGCCTCAGCAATGGCTTTGTAACCCTCCAGACTGATGAATGTCAATGACATAGAGAGCTTCATGGAATAGGTTTCCATGGCTGAGCAGCTGCATCCAAGCCATACATCACCAAGTGCAATGCAAAGTGTGGGATGCAGTGGTGTAAAGCAGCCGCCACTGGACTCTACAGCAGTGGAGACACGTTCTCTGGAGGGACCAATCGTGCTTCTCCATCTGGCAATCTGATGGACGAGTCTGGGTTTGGCGGTTGTCAGGAGAACGATACTTGTCGGACTGCATTGTGCCAAGTGTAAAGTTTGGTGGAGGGGGGATTATGGTGTGGGGTTGTTTTTCAGGAGCTGGGCTTGGCCCCTTAGTTCCAGTGAAAGGAACTCTGAATGCTTCAGCATACCAAGACATTTTGGACAATTCCATGCTCCCAACTTTGTGGGAACAGTTTGGAGCTGGCCCCTTCCTCTTCCAACATGACTGTGCACCAGTGCACAAAGCAAGGTCCATAAAGACATGGATGACAGAGTCTGGTGTGGATGAACTTGACTGGCCTGCACAGAGTCCTGACCTCAACCCCATAGAACACCTTTGGGATGAATTAGAGTGGAGACTGAGAGCCAGGCCTTCTGGTCCAACATCAGTGTGTGACCTCACAAATGTGCTTCTGGAAGAATGGTCAAAAATTCCCATAAACACACTCCTAAACCTTGTGGACAGCCTTCCCAGAAGAGTTGAAGTTGTTATAGCTGCAAAGGGTGGACCAACGTCATATTGAATCCTATGGATTAGGAATGGGATGTCACTTACATTCATATGCGAATCAAGGCAGGTGAGCGAATACTTTTGGCAATATAGTGTATATTAACATAATTTCCCACAAGACCACTATGTCACTTTGGTGCAAACATACCCTGTGTTGTGGCCTTTTTTGAAATAAATTATTTTGTCTCATATGCCTGGATCATAATATACTGTTTAAATAAATGACTTATCAGGATGTCTTTATTTTAGTGTCATATTTACAGCTACTTTCATTTAACACTTGTGAGAGGAGCTATAATGTGTTACTACAGGAATGCCAGAAATGACTTACAGAGATTATCAGACCTGTCTTGGTTCACACTCATCGGATTTCTCGGAGGATTGCAGTCTTAGAGGCTATATTTAACAATAACAGTTGACAGCTGTAAGATTTTATGTGAAAAATATCTCATCTGTGTAAAGAAGTGGTGAAATTCTCCAAATATGGAAATCTCAGAGCAATACAGAAGCTCTTCTGCCAGTTTTGGAGGTGCATGTCAATTGGAGTATTTGGAGCTACATTTTCTGATCCTGATCCTGTATATCATCACTTTTATCTGCTTAATTTCTATGATTTTAATGTACATTTTTTGGCATTAGTCAATACAGACAAGTGAAGATAACTGTTATGTATTTACTCAAGTGTGCTTGATTACTTTTTGTGAGTGACAGTCATGTGCAGGCTATGAAGTGCATTTGAGTGCACTGTGCTCAGAAGAAGTAGTGGTGCATTCACTGTTTTCATGGTTGAATGCATCGGACACAGATTCACATGTCCGCCTTAATATGCCAATTTAAAACTTTCTCCAGTTAAATTAAAACTCTTTACAGTGCCCATTTTCTTAACTAATAGGTTTGCTATTCTGCAACATTACATTACACTGCATAATTACTTTTGTAATTCGCAAACCTATTAATGTGCATTTAGGATTCATATATGCCTGCCTGGCTTTGCACTTAACTAAAGTCAAATTTATATATAACATACTGTATTTAAAAGCAAGAGCTGAAGCAAAGTCCTCTGCAGTTAAAATAGCGAACCATAAAAACACAATAATGTGAATAAAAGCAAAATATAAAGTAACAACAGCATAAAATTCCAACACAGTAAAAAGATGATGTCATAGTATTAAGCTCTTCTTGAATGGAAGGCTAATGAGCGGCGGGTCTTTAGCAGCCGCATAAAATGCAAGAGATCTGCTAGATGACGCCAACCCATTTAAATCCCTAAAAACAAGCAATAAAATCTTAAAATGAATCCTGAAACAGACGAAGCCAGCGGTAGAGGCCGATACTTGACTTAAGTGATTATTCTTTAGGGACCAGCTTCAGATGACTGCCAGTTAATAGTCTTAACCAAGAGGTAATAAAGTCTTTAATTGAAAAAAGGCTAATTTTGACAACTGAGCTGGTTGTTGTAGCACTTAAAGAAACTTTTAAAGCTCTCACCAAGGTTTGTCATTAAAGACTGATTGGGGCAAGAAACCATTAGGGTCATTCAAAAGGTCCATCTTAGCAAACATATCTATCCTGGCCTTATTTTCGTTAAGCCTGAAAAAGTTTAAATCCATCCAGGTTTTAATACCTTTAAACAGTCCAGAAAGAATTGCTCTGAATCCTTACTTTTTATTCTCATGGACAGACAAATTTGTTTGTCATCTGCAAAAGCAAAAATGAATGCAAAGGAGTCTTTCAATAGCACACCAGACCTCTTTTCAAGCCATTCGAAATCCTAGAGTGTCAAATACACAGGTTTCATTTCATTGCTACCTATGTCAATAATTGACACTGACAAAAAGGAGTACAGTAGGTCCTCGGTTTACGACGTCCTTGACCTGTGGGGTTTCGTGGTTATGTCGCCATCTCCCATAAATTTATTAGAAAAGTCTTGTTCCATCATTCTGACGTACGGCGTTTGCAACGTTAAAACAAATTTTGCACGGGAACTAGTTGGTGAGTGGAGCGGACAAATACGTCATCACGTGGCGCTACACAAACCGTAACAGTAACAGCATCGACTGAATGAGTTCAGCATTTCTATTGGCTTGTGGTGCTCAGCTCTCAGCTCCAGAAAGCCCTGAGGGGAGGTCATGTATAAGTCAATTCAAGTCACTGTTTTTTTATATATATATATATATATATATATATACACACACGCGCGCACACACACACACACACACACACACACACACACACACACACACACATTAGTATGCAAGCTGAGCCAAAGTACATTCCAACTGAGGTAGAGGGATAAAATTATAAATTACTTAATTTTACTTAATTTTACTGTTATGGTCAAGACCGTAAACTATTACAGACAACCCTAACCATTCCCTTTGAGCACAGTAGTGAGGAGGAACTTTTATTTTAACAGAAAAAAAAAATACTCCAGCAGAACCAGGAAGGACAGGAATCTGTCTATTGGACCAGTAGAGGATTGTAATGGTTCCAATTTAATAAATATATACAGTATATATGAACATTCATAGGTGCCACAAATTAAACCTCTTTCTAAGGGTGTCATCACAGTGTTCCTTCCTCTGTTAAGCACCAGATTGTGCCTTATGACAGAGTGTTGACAGCAGTCTGTCAACAACTCTGTATCTGGTAAGGTGAAAAGGGTGTTGTGTTTGGGGTTTCTATACTGTTTAAATCTAATTTCATGATTGAGAATTTTGGGCTGCACAGTGGCTTGGTGGTTAGCACCTTTGCCTTGCAGCTAGAAGATTCCCGGCCTTCTTGGGATCTTTTTGCGCGGAGTTTGTATGTTCTTCCTGTGCATGTGTGGGTTTTCTCCGTGTTCTCCGTCTTCCTCCTAAGGTCCAAAATCATGCTGAGGTGCTTGGCCAGCTCACCGGGCAGCAGCAGCCTGACGGCGGTCTGGATCTCCCTGGAGGTGATGGTGGAGCGCTTGTTGTATTGAGCCAGGCGGGAGGCCTTGCCGGCGATACGCTCGAAGATGTTGCTGATGGATGAGTTCATAATACCTATAGTCTTGGAAGAGATGGTGGTGTCGGGACGGACCTGCTTCAGCACCTTGTACACGTAGATGGCGTAGCTCTCCTTCCTGCTCCTCTTCTTGCCGCCCTTTTCGGTGGCCTTGGTCACTGCTTTCTTGGAGCCCTTCTTTGGATGGATTTTGCTAGTTCTGGCATCTTCCTCCATCACTGTTATGAAGACCGATGTGATTGTTTGTCTTATATGTAGCCCTGCGATAGACTGGTGACCTGTCCTGGGTGTCCCCTGCCTTCACCCTAAGTCAGCTTGGATAGGCTCCAGCCCCCCACGACCCTAATGAGGATTAGCTGGTGTATAGAAAATAGATGGATGAATGGATTGAGAGTTTTGTCTAGATTTCATCATTCTCTTAAAAGTTTCCAATAAACTTTTAAATGAGTCTCTTAGAGCATCCGCCACAGGTGCTTCCTACTGCAGAGCCGAGCAGAAGTTACCTTGTAGTTTACTCTGTGATGCATCCACGTATCCGACTGTTTACTGCAATTTGGCAAAATATCACTTGCTAGAGCTAGACGAAAAAGCTGTTAAAATTGTGATGAGCAAAGTTAGGTGATATTTGTGAGGGATGAAAAGAAAAAGCGATGAAAAAATCAAAAGTGACAGATACACAACTTGCCAGCTTCGGCGTCCGCGTGCCTAATTAAAGATAAAAACAACATATTAAGTGCATTCTGGTAAAAAGGGTGTCGTGAGGATGCTCATGACGCTCAATGCTCACCGGTGGTGTCCAACTGATGCTAATTATTTTACAGTAATTAGCATCATGCACAGATGAACAACAACTCAGCACATACAAATGTATTAATGACTGTTCTGGCAGTGGAGCGCTCTGTAATATATCATTTTACATTCTCAGCTGGAAAGACGGTGCATGCATGTGCATACACATTTGTTCATGTGCATGTTTCATTGAAGTGGGAAATTGTTACTAAAAACGTGAGCGTGTGTGAATAAATTTTCGCAGGGAGATTGCATGTGCTGAACGCCTCGGGCAGACCGAGCATCAGACACACAACTCCAACCCCCACTGTGTTGGCGACTGTGGAACAGAAGCAATCATCTCCCCAGTGACAGAGCGCCTGTGGATGTGAGCACCGTTATGAATGAATATGAACATGGCATCGACATATGAGCGGCGTCGTGCTGTGGCAACGTATGAATGAGAACATGAATGAATTGCTTCTGAAGTGCTTTGTAATGCCCAAAAACAACTGCATTTGAATTTTTCATTATTTCGTAGAATAGAAAGTCAGTCTTTCTGGAATTGGAAACACAACTTTCAGTGAGCCCTTCTGAAACTATGTACAACACTTGAAAGGAAAACTACATGTGAAAGTAGCGGTTGCACGGTGGCTCAGTTGTTAGCCCCGTTGCCTCACAGCTAGAAGATCCCCGGTTCTTTGGGATCTTTCTGTGTGGAGTTTGCATGTTCTCCCTGTGCAGCTTGGGTTCTCACCGGGTCCTCCAGCCCCTTTGATTACCAAGCACCAGAACCCCCATTATTACCGTATATCCAGGAATACTTCATATAATACATTTGCAGTATTGTCTAAAAATATATCATGCAAATATGCTGTTTATAATCATTTGTTTGTCATTTTTCTTCCATTTGGGTTGCAGGTCATTTCTGTTCTATCAGTGGAAGTTGTTACAGACCAGACACTCACTTTGTCAACTACCGTAATATATTTTTGTAACATCCTAGACTCATTCTTCAGGCCTCCACTCCCATATATCCCTTGTAGACACGTTGCTCTTTGTCTGCAGCTCAAAGAAATGCTGGACCTCGTTTATGCACATTTCTCACAAAGGAGGAAATATACAGCATCTCAGGATCTTCCACAACATGAAAAGCTCATTTAGAGGCAGAATTTGAGATAATTTCATTAGACATTCCCAACAAACGTGTGCATTTGGCTTTGAAATCTCAAAGAAATGAGAACACTCCAACCAGAACACAGTTAAAGAAGAAGTTATAGTGATTTAAATAGAGATGTTTGTCCAACATTTGCATGTTCTCACCGGGTTCCTCCCACAGTTCAAAGACATGCTGAGATTAATTGGTGATTCTATATTGTCTGTAGGTGTGAATGTGAGCATGTTTGGTTGTCTCTATGTGCAGCCCTGTGATAAACTAGTGAACTGTCCAGGTGAACCTTGCCTTCACCCTAAGTCAGCTGGGATAGACTCCAGCACCACCCTGATGGTAGAGGATTAAGAGGTATAAAGATAAGGGATGTAAAAGAAGGATTTTGTATAACTGTTCTCTGTTACCTGTTGCAATGCAGCTGTGTGAGCAAAAACGAGTAGGCCAGTCAAAATGTCCTGAGCTGTGACCTGCTCTTTAGTGTGGTTTTATCTCCGAGGGATCCAATGTTGTGAACTGGGTTGTGTAGTGTCACTGCATCCACCACCTTTTACTGTCACGGCATCCACCATCTTTCTCTGGGCGAAAAAGGATGGATCTGTTGTTCAGTGGTGGTCTGCTGTTAATCCTTGGGCTCGCCCCGAACTTGTTCCATCTGAAATGGTTGTGTGTTTGTGTGCGCCCACATGCAATTTTCATCATCTGATAGGGTGCAGTGGGGTGTTGCTGGCTCGATTCCCTCATTTAATACAGTCAGTAAAGGCTCAAAATCTGGCTGTTAGGGAGCACCAGGCAGTAGTCATCCTGGAAATATGAGCCAGTGTCATAACAAACACATCTATTTGCATCTATTTGCTATGTAGAGTTGAATAGAGAGCAAAGCGCTACACACTGTAACTACAGCTGTATAAATAAAGCTATAGAAAGGACCTTGATGATTGTAGGTGAAGAGTGATGCAGCTACGGTTTTTGAAAGTCCAAACTCATCCTCAGTGGCTCAAGTAATGATGCTTATATGAATGCATTACACTGCAGAAGAGTTTCATGCATGACAAACAGCACAGCGTGAATACTCTCTTCAGCTGTCAGATAAAAACTGACATTACGGCATCATTTAGGACACAAAAAAACAAAACACAACTCACCAGATTTGACAGTAGCGATAAAATTCCAGTCCGGTCATCACAGGTTTTATTTACATGCTTTGTCTCTGCTGGATTGCCTGCTTTTGCAGATTGTGGCCCTGCAGAGTAAATGTGGTGCAGCAGGTGTGTCAGTGTTTATGGTTATTGGGCCACCGTGCTGGGCTTTTATAGTGCGACGTCCCACAAGTTCAATGCTTTCTTTTGATTAAATTTTTTTTTCCTTGCATGTTTTGTTGACTTTAATGTCAGCCAGCTACATGTGGTTGTGTTGGGCTCATACAACAATCCACCAGGGGCTGTTATTTTGTTTTCAGTGCATCAATGGGTAATTTAGTACCTAATGTAATAGTTGGTATAAGATGTGAAAACATCACTTACAAAACACAGACAGAGAACAGTGTCTAAATTTTGCCCATGAAAAAATGGAGAAATAACCACAGCAGTGATTCAGTGTGAAGTTTCCTCAACACACACTTTACTGTAAAGAAGAAAACTCCGCGATTCCCTGCAGGAGACAAAAGCAATCGATGCCAGACTAACCGACTGAGGTGCATCTGTAGAGCACAGATCTTAAGATCATGGCATAACTTAAACAACTAGAAAAACATTCACATTTGGCAGTACACCGCCAAAGCTGCTCAGTCGTTGTATCCTTTCCAATGGCTGAAATTGTGAAAAGATTCATGGCAGAATTCACAGCACCATAGAATATGATCATTTAATATAGATGTATCCACAAACATAATGACCTTACGCTGAGCACAGGTGTGTGTTATGCATGTGTACGTTATGTACGGATACCGAATTGCATGTCCTAAATAGGTAGCGGGAATTGATGGGACTCGGAAGCACCTCCACAATTTAGTTAATTGTTCCTTGTATCATTTCCAAGGGATAAGTCCCGATAAGTCCTCAATGGTCCATTTGTAGTAGGATCGCAATCATGTGATCATCAGCAGGCAGCTGATGTAGTGTTCACTTGTTGTCATATTTGTGGTGACACCGTGCTGCT
This sequence comes from Amphiprion ocellaris, assembly GCF_022539595.1. Taxonomy (NCBI): domain Eukaryota; kingdom Metazoa; phylum Chordata; class Actinopteri; family Pomacentridae; genus Amphiprion; species Amphiprion ocellaris. The sequence continues at coordinate 26,543,882 of NC_072769.1, read as the reverse complement.
ATCTCGCAATGAATGATGAATCATATTTACTCCTCAAGAAAAGAATATCTATACATACATAAATATATATAATGGGGATTACTGAAGATGTGGGCTGGGAACCTCCAAACATCAGACATAAATGTCAAATGTTTTGCCTTTGGAATAGACTGGTGAAAATGTCCATTCAGAGAATTGAACAACTCATCAATTTTATTCATAATAGGTTATTCTGTGATATTCAGGAGATGAGGAGTAATATGTTTCTTAGGTTTAGAGAAAAATGGTCTGTTGTTTGGTATAAACCAAAATTATGAACTCATTGTCCTATTAAGGACAGATGCAGTGTGGAACCTTATGTATAGTATAACTTAAGCAAAACACAGAGATCCCTGTGTGCACTTCTACGCTCAGGAACATTACCATTAGCTTTAGAGACTGGGACATTTAATGCTACTCCAGACAAAGACAGACTTTGTTGTGTAATTTAGGTGAAAGTGAGAATGAAGTTCAATTTATGTTTTACTGTCCTGTATACAAAGATACCAGGGAGGTAAATTTCAGGAAGATGTCCTCTGTTTATTCAGATTTCTTTTGGTTGGATGACCATGAAAAACATGAGTCATGTTTTCAAAGGGGAACCTTTTTCATGGCAGAATTTCTTTGCCAGGCCTGGGATAAAAGGCTACATGTATTGTTTGAGAACTGAGCAGCAGAATAATGTGTGTCTTGGATGTATTGCTGCAATGCTGGTATATTGGTGTCTTGTATACCCATGAGGGTTGGGCACGCTTGTGTGCATGACACGAAAGTAAAGAAATCAATCAATCAATCAATCAATCAATCAATCAATCAATCAATCATATACACAGTTGTGCAAAACGACAATAGCCAAACTGAGAATGTAGTGCACAAAGCAAAGATCATTGCTTTTTACTGATGATGTTCTCAAAAATACAGATTCAGACTTCTGGGTTTTGACATCTAACAAACATGAGGTGCTTTCTGTACCATTATTCTTCTGTAGAATCAGTTTCCGCTTCAAACAAGTTTGGCTAAAATACTCCAATATTACAGTTTGCCACTGTGTAGCTTTGAGTAGTTTTACAGTGTTCAAATAGAGTACTTCTGCAAGTACTCTATTCTGGTAAATCTAAAGGAAGCAACTGATTTAGATTCATTTCTAAGCCATTTTAAGGCCAGAAGGAATTATTTTAATGGAAAAACAATCTGCTCAAAGTACATAACTTTGATACACACAGATAAGTTTTCAAGGGTTTAATCAGTGACCTGAGAGGGGGTTTAAATAAGATATCTAGAGTAAGAACTTTCTGTGACATTGACCCCAAGTGAGTTTGCTAAAAATAGTTTTGGATGAGCAAGTTTTATGGATTGAGGAGAAATAGGGGTCGAAGAAAAGAGAGGAGAGATGTCCTAATGAAAAGAAAGGAACACGGAGTAAGTAGACGTAAGCCCAGAGGATGAGTGAGGAAGGTGAAAGAAGACAAATTTAAAAAAAAAAAAAAAAAGGCAGAAGATTGCAGTCAAAATTATTCAATCCTGATCATTAATTGAAGGTTTACACATTATTTTCTTATGGCAATACTTGAAATGTACCACTGACTAATTTCTGAAAGCTTGGAGTCCACAAATCTTATCATATCTGAAACCTAATAGGAGTCCTATACAATTACCGTGCAAGAAATTCCATATTAGAAGGAATATTACACATCGTAATGTGACATCCATCTTTGTAAAACACATTTTCTAAGATTTTTCTGTGTTAAAGATAAACAAAAGCCGATGGTAAAGCAATAATGATATTAAAAAAAAAACAACTCAAGAATAATCATATTTTTAAATCAAATTACTTAAATAAAATACAGAAAACATGACTAAATTTAAGACTGCTGGTATTTCTCTTTCCATTTTACCATCACAAGAGCATCTCATCTCGAGACAATGAGCATTAGTCAGTGGATTAGATTATTAAGCCACCATGATCGACCTGCTGGCGAGCAGCTGGTAGAGTAACATCCATCTTCTTTTAAGAGAGAGTGAGATGAAGAAAGATAGCACCCTGTCTGCACTCAATATCCCAGTAATTTGCAAACATCTTGCATTGTTTTGTGCAGTAGTTTGTTCACTTAAAGAGTGCAGCAGTCTCAGTTCTTTCCAAAACTCTTTTTTAACAGTAAGACGAGGAAGACAGTTTTAAGAAGGTCGTTATTTAAATCAACGTATTATGATTAATGCAGTTTCTCTTCGTGGTCACGAGTTGGCGATTCTTGGGGATTTCGAGGTGTAGCCCCTGAGAAAAAACGGGGATAAAACACTGGTTTAATTATGCCACCGATGAGCTTTAAATTTTTCATGTGTACATAAAAACATACATGTATAATGCATGTTGTACATTGACCACAGTGTACATTTTGCTTGTAAGACATTGAGATCTCAATCTGCATGAATGTTTCAGACACGGAAAGCCCAAAAGCATCTGCGCTGAAATATGTGTGTGGCGTTTATTGGTCTCAAAAGCTGTTCACATAAAAACAGGCATGTGCAGGCGATAGGAGCGCCTAGAATTATAACTGTGAGCAGAAAATCATCCTTTTTTTACTCCATGTGCACAAACATGATGAGATCTCGTTCCTCTTTCCCAGCTCATCCACAACTGCTCAACACTCGCTCCATGTCAAGGGGACCTTTGAAACTTTGGAGGCAGTACAAGATGGTTTTTGCACCTACTGATGGATTGAAAGTTTTCTTTTTTTTTTTTGGTTGTTGTGTCTCCAGTCTGGTGCAGCCCTGCAGGCCCCCCACAGCTGGCTGGAGCCACAAAATGTACCTCCCTCAAGGTAAAGTGAAAAATTCTGACTTCATTTTCCAACATGCAGTTTTCCATCACTTAAAAAAAGCACACACAGATAATAGTTAACTAAACAAAGTGTATTAAATGTCAGTACTACCTGCTTACATCACAAAGGGGTTGTAAACAGTGATAATCAAGAACAACAACAAAACATGCACCTTGATTTATACATAAATAAATATATATATATATACACTACCAGTCAAAAGTTTGGACACACCTTCTCATTAAATGTTTTCTTTATTTTCATGACTATTTACATTGTAGATTCTCACTGAAGGTATCAAAACTATGAATGAACACATATGGAATTATGTACTAAACAAAAAAGTGTGAAATAAGTCAAAACACGTTTATATTTTAGGTTCTCCAAAATAGCCACCCTTTGCTTTGATTACTGCTTTGCACATTCTTGGCATTCTCTGGATGAGCTTCATGAGGTAGAACCTGAAATGGTTTTCCAACAGTCTTGAAGGAGTTCCCAGAGATGCTGAGCACTTGTTGGCCCTTTTGCCTTCACTCTGCAGTCCATCGAATCCCAAACCATCTGGATTGGGTTTAGGCCAGGTGAATTATGGTGCTGTGGTATCGTGGTATTGTTGTTGTTGCAAGATATGATTATTTCTTCCACTGCTGCCAGTATGAGCTAGTCAGAGACTGTGGATGTTGAGAATGACCAATCAAAGAGGTGGATACCGTTCTGTGCGCTTGGCTTTGACAGTTTTTACATGTACATGTTTTTAAAGACTAATTAAACTCCATAAATATGTCTCTTCTTTTATAATCAGACATTCCACTCGGGGAAAACAGGGAAAAGGAGAGGAAACAAAGATCTGACTTTATTAGGAGCCCCAGTGGAGGAGTTTTCTGTAGGTATCTTTAAGTTCTATATGTGAGTTTTTGAGCATAATTTAGCATAACAGAGTTACTTGTTAGGTGAAGATATAGTTGACTACTGGCATTAGGGGTGTGTGTGTGTGTGTGTGTGTGTTGTAATCCAAGCTTCTGTGTACTACTGCTGTATTTTGGCAGCTGGTTAAAGCTGCACGTGCATGTTAGTGCATGTGAGTCCCTCCCTTTGAAACTGATGCCCCACCATATATAAATACACCATGAGTGAACTCCCACAGTGGTACTGCAAAATAAGCTAATCACTTTTTATTGAGCTAAATGTTTTGTTTATGTTGTTTCTCTGATCTCTGTGCACTCATTTCATTTCAGCTCACTGTGAGAGCCTCTGCTGCTGCTTTGCTGCTCTCCGATTCACACTGTAAGTTTCCTCTGCCAGCCAAGGCGAGACAGGTGAAGAGAAGATAACATTACTCAAGTTGACAACAACTTGTTACACCCATTTTACAGTTGTGGTTGGGTTTATTTTATTTATTTTTCTGATCCTGTGTACACAACCTGGGGGAAGGTGTGGCTGACACACTGGTCTGTTCTGGCCTGAGATGCTGCTCTCTAATGCTACATCCAGTGGTTCTGAATGTTGTGTACAGCACTTTGCAATGTTCCAAGGTCTCTCAGGTTTCTTACATGCTGTCTTTCAGCTTTGCCACTAATGGTTTCCCACAGGGCCCCAGTTATGACATGACATGTTAGTCCTCTTTTATTAGCGCGTTGGTGGTGTTGTGATTCGTCTTAAGGTTTATATAAATGTACAAAACAATAAATTTCTTTTACTGTTGGTTGTCTTAGCACATTTTTCAAATTAGTAATATATGCTGCAAGAGTTAAAGTATGTACTTTATTTAGTTTGAAATTATTGAGGTTGTGATCCAGACGTTTGAAGATGCAAGTGTAAGCCTCTGCTGTCTATGCTATGCTATGCTATGCTATGCTATGCTATGCTATGCTATGCTATGCTATGCTATGTTTCCAAACTGAGGAATGCTGAGTGAAGGTGAATATGTTCACACAAATTTCAATATACTATGATCAGGATAAGTGTGCACACGCTTATGTTTTGTTTTTTAAAAGATGAAAATAATTATCAAAACTACATAAAATACAAATCGAATTAGGTGCACAGCTTACTACACACATTAGTACTCAGCCAAGGAATGCAGTGGAGTTATGTGACGATCGGCGTATGTTTGTCCTTCTGTTAATCTGTCTGACTGTCTGTGCACAACATTACTCAAAAATGAACTAACAGATTTGGATGAAATTTTCAGGGAAGGTCAGAAATGACACAAGGAACATGTGATTAAATTTTTCAGTGATGCGGCATATAATCTGGATCCACGGATTTGTTGAAGATTTCTGCATCAATGCGAGATAGGGCCACGATGTCACTGTAACTATAACAACAAGTGTCATAGTTACAACACTACGTCAGCTGCCTGCTGAGAATCACGATTGCAATCCTACTACAAATCGACCGCTCTCTGAGTGCTTTTCTTGGTATTATTAGGCTATATTCTTAACTCTCCTTTAACATCCACAGGTGTTTTAAAGTGTCCACTTACATGTATTAATTAATTTATTCATCCAGTTATAGTCCTTATTATAATAGTTTTATTTTTTCATTGCATTTATTCCACTATCATTCCCTTAAAGACATACAATGACCTGGTAAAGTACATCCCTAAAGCTGGCCCTTCTGAATGACTGTCTTTTAAAAAAGAGATCAAACACATGTTAAATGTAAAGTGAGATGGACTGAGGTCGACTTGTACCAACAGGTGAAGTCAGCATGGGGTGGAGGAACCACACATCTCTCTGCTGATGCAGACGAAACAGTAGCAGATGTCAGAGTTGCGATAGAAGACCTTTCTGTCCTCAATGGACGTTCAAAAGAAACAAAACTCTTTCATAGTATTCAGCTCATGCTGAGATCTCAGATATACGGTGATGCATCTATAACGGTGGGAGAGTTGAAAAATCTGAAGCTGCGTTTGGGTTTGTCCACTTACATGCTAGATAATTGTGTGCCAGCTATTTGTAGTTATCTGTATTGCATAAACAAACGCCAGAACATCTGCATCACATTTGACGCCTCACCATAATTTTTCTGCACTACATAGTGTAGATGAGATACTTCTTAAGAACACTGAAATGAAACTGTGTAACCGAACTCTGTGAACACATAACTTCGTGTACAAGCTGTACTGTGTCTATTAACAGAAGAACAATGAAGTCTGCAGCTGTATCTATGCCGTTAAAGACTAATCTTGAGCATATTTATTGTAATTAGCCATGCAAAGCAGACAGATGCATGGGAAATTTTTTTAAAAAAATAACTTAACAATGTAGTGCAACGTATTTATAATTTAGACTGAGCAAAAACGTCTCAAATATGGTACCTGTAGAGTTTTAATAATAATTTCTAACAGTGTACAGAGACAAACCGCATTGCATGTTGGTCTAAGATGATCATACTCTACATTTCAATATGCCTCGTGACAATTTTGCTGTGCATCATGTAGTGGATGCCATACATAGGCCTGTTTCGGTTTAATTGCTCTGTTTTATTCACTTTCTTTATCTCAGCTCTGGAGACACAATGGAGACTAATGACACAAACAATATCATTAGACAACAAGATGTAATGATACTAGATGTACTTATTTGATCAGCAATAGCTCTCTGATTACGCTGCCTGTCTTGTGAGAACAAATTCAGGGGATTGTTTTTCTATATGTTAATCATCTATTCATAATCAGTTGCTTATATGTTTTTTCAGAGAAGCAAAATGTTTCTGTACTGTCAGGTTAAAAGTGACCACTGCTTCCAGCTTTGCACATGTGTGTGTATGTTACATAAGTAGGGCCAAACATCTGGCCCGCATGAGTAATTGGGTTTCCAGTCTGAAGAGGCTACAACGTAAAGAATGTAGACTTTTTGATATGGTCAAGATGTCTTCCATTGGCTGTACATGTCGAACCATTCAAAACAAGCCAATAGAAGAAGAGTTTTGTTTACTGTCATACTATAAATAACCTTTGTACTTTGGGGGATCTGGACAAATTCTTCTTTCCTTCCTGTTGCAGTGGATTATCAATTACCAATGACCAGCAAAGTGTGTATGTTGTAAGGTCATAGGAGTCATAGTGGTTTTTCCACCATAGCCTGTGTGCTTGTTGTGTTGTGTTGTTAAATCCAAATAACTTATCTGTTCTACCATTTGTAGTACGTTTTGAAGCAAATAAGCAATGCAAAATAAAAGAAACTGTTACAGAGCTTCGTCCAGAAAGTCACCAGTAAGAAGCCTGTCATCCAGCAGTTTTGCTAGAAGCGTGTTTCAGGACTTGATGCAGCTGAATTTCTCCCACAGCCACCTTCTCTGTGTCTGCGTCAATTCATACAAGCCTGGGGCGGCCCCTACAGCGCTCCACTGCTTCCACAAAGTAGCCCCTGAATAACTTTGTGGTCACTGCTGGTGAAGGTGTCCTGCAGCCAAATTACCTGTCAATGCAGAAATTAGTGCATATGTTATATGGCTTCTGTTTGGGTTCATGTGGGTTACAAAGTTAGGTTCCGGGTGAAAGTAATGCCTTCCTCTGAGGTTTCTGGTCTTGCAAGCCTAGGAGTTGAAGAGATAAAAGAGGATCTTTTCTGATTTAAAAAAAAAAACAAAAAAACAAAAAAAAACGACTTTGTTACATACATTTTTTTATACACTGACCAGTTTAGGGTAGTTTATACCGTTGTCCAAATAAAACATTCTGGCTCTTAATATTCTATTTAAATGCCTCTCACTAATAATGATCCCTTGCAATGCCCAATATTTGAGAATATATTTGTAACTCATTCCACAGCCTAAAATAAAATTCAATCAAGCTATCTTTGTCCTGAAGTGCAGCTGCAGATTACTGTCTGAAGTTTACAGAGGGACTGGATCATGTCCAGTGTACAGCTATTTTGTGGGCACAAATATAGCTACAGTGCCTAGAAAAAGTATTCACGCCCCTTGGAAACTTTTGTCTTTTATGCCTTTTTACATTAATAATTATTCATGGTCAATTTAATTTGTCTATTTTGACAAGAATTTGCAAAAAAGACTCAAAATTCAGGTGAAAATATCTTGCTAGAAAGCACATCTCTCGCAGACTGCATCAAGTTGCTTTCCAGGATTTTCCTACACATTGCTGCATTCATTTTACCATCTAAATTGACAAGTTTTCCAAGGTGTGCTGCCAAGAAGCATCCCCACATCATAATGCTGCCACCACCATGCTTCAGAGTGGGGATGGTGTGTTTGTAATAATGTGCAGTGTTTGGTGTCCACTAAATGTAGTGTCTAATCTAATGGGGAAAAATTTTTTGCTTTTACTTTTGTACAAATTTGGATGTTTTTGATGTCAACTCATTATGTTTGTTTAGATGTTATTTGTTGTATTTCTCCATTCGAATCCACATAGACTGCCTGTCCAAAATACAGTCGCCACTTGGATTTCACTAAGCAAATAGTTAAGAGCCTTCCATTGGATAATTACAGCAGTGATAAATATGTTTTAGCTGGCAACAACTTATTTAACCTGAGCTGATGCAGTGATGAGCTTCTCATTTCTTAAACAACCATGTCAGAGGACATATCCTGTGGTCGTGGAAAGTATGTTTATCTGTGTCAGAAGGGTGAAACTATTAGCCTGCATCAAGCAAAGAAAACAACTAAGGAGATTACTGAAACTGCTAAGATCAGGTTAAGAACCGACCAACGCATTATTAAAACCTGAAGGATAGTGGTGAACCATCAACTTCAAGGAACAAATGTGACTCATGATAAATATGTTTAATAGTAAAAGAAAGAGCAAGGGGACTCAAAGGATTAGGACTAAACAGCTGTGTAGCTGTAAGAAAATCACTGATCAGTGAGGCTATTCAGAAAAAAAAAGGCTTCAGTTTGCTAGGTAGCATAAAGATTGGACTCTGGAGCAATGAAAGAAGGTCATGTGGTCTGATGAGTCCAGATTTACCCTGTTCCAAAGTGATGGGGGCATCAGGGTAAGAAGAGAGGAGGATGAAGTGATGCACTCATCATGGCTAGTGCCTACAAGCATGTGGAGGTTATGGTTATGATCTGGGGTTGGTCAGGTTCAGCAACATTATGTTCCCAAAGGATGAGGTCAGCTGACTACCTGAAGATACTGAATGACCAGGTCTTTCCATCAATGGAGTTTTTCTTCCCTGATGACATGGACATGTTCCAAGATGATGATGCCAGGATTCATGGGGCTCACATTGTGAATGAGTGGTTCAGGGAGCATGAGACATAATTTTCACACATGGATTGTCCTCCACAGAGTCCAGACCTCAGCCCCACTGAGAATCTTTGGAATGTGCTGGAGAAGACTTTGTGAAGCGGTCCAACTCTTCCATCATCAATATAAGATCTTGGTAGAAAATGAATGCAACTCTGGACAGAAATAAATGCTGTGACATTGCAGAAGCTTATTGGAATAATGCTATGGCGAATGTGTGTCAATCTCAGAGCTAAAGGCAGTTCAGTGAAATATTAGAGTGTGCGACCTGTTTTTGGGACTGGCAGTGTATATTAAATTGACAACTTTATTCATATACCTCATTTAATTAGTATTTATTCAATACCAAACTTCGTTATGTTTATTTAACATATTGCTTGTAATCAGTTTCATTAATTAGACTGAGTAAATAGGGTGCATCTTTTCTTACAGTGTAGATGTATAAACAAAACCCAACAACAAATTACAATAAGAGTTAGACAAGCAGCAACAATGTTTATCATAAAATATGTTTAGTTTGTTGTAGAGGTTATATTTTTTCATTTACTTTAGGGGGCTTGTTGGGTAAACACTTTGAAAGTATTAGCAACTTTAGGCAGAGATCAGGTTAATCAGGAGCAATTAATCTGACAATAAATACGGTCGTTCCACAAGCACCTGCTACTTCACAGTTGCAGACTTGTTGGAGAAGACTGGTTGGAAGGAACCCCCCGCAGAACATGTAGCTATGAATCTATTTGTTAAACAAATGAATGGCTGGATATGTCCTAACTCATTTAATGTGTTCTTTTGTGCCCGATGTGAGTCAGCTCAGAAAGTCAACATGAACAGATGCAGTCTCGGCAGGAAACCGCCCAGATGTAGGAAGCACAGCTGGCTGTGCAGCAGCAGGTACTGTTTCAGATGGCACATACCCAAGCTATGCAGAGCAACCAAAACAACAACAAGCTACCTGAGCACTGCTATCATCACTTCCTGGCCTTGGCTTTTCATGCCTTAGACTATGTTATGCTTGGGCAGCATGACCTGGACTTTGCCTCTGAGCAAATGATAACACTTTTGTGTGTATCAGAGGCCAGGAGGCAGATCCAAGGACAGGGAGAAATATATTTCAGTATGTATTTGCTCCGGGCCCAAGGACACCTACTGTTTCTGTATAACCGAGGGGCTCACCTGAGGCAATTGTCACCAGGAGATGAAGAATTTGTATTGCTTTCATCCTCTGGTTACAAATTGCACTTCACATTACAGTGAAATGTGGTGGTCATACACCGAATGATGTCGGCAATGAGGTCACTCTTCTCTGAAAGAGAGGGGACAGAACAACATAACCACCTTGTTCATCCACTTAAAGAGGAAAACGAGGCAGAGTCTATCTCTGGAAGGGAAGAGCCGGTGCAGGAGTTACCAATGTCAAGCTCAGCAGGCTCGCTTCTTTTAACAGTCATTTGTCACTGAGTTTGAAATGAAATCTCCTTTGCCCTTAGTTTGCACATGAGTTTCAGCCTGACAGGACATGGATCTCATCTACCACTGTACCCACATGCCACCATCAATCTGCGTTGATCATCTATGGTGACCCACCACGGGGGATCAAATTATAAGTGACCTCAGGAACTGATCTGCGACTCATATACCCTTCAGATTGTTGAAGAGATTCACACCGAATGTGCCACTGCTGTGCAGGTATTCTTTCTCACAGCTTCTCCTCAGCACTTAACAAGACATTGAACATGAAGTGCTTCCAATCCGAGCTAAGCTGAATTACAAAGCAAAAAAAGGATGTATTTAGAGCTGGCAATGAGCAAAGTTGAAATGTTAAGTTGAAAGAAGTGTAACCTAAAAGTCCACTTTACCTCAACAGCCTCACACCTGTCACAAAGCGCAAGTGCAACTCTTAACAGGTACAGGCACTTTACACTAAGCTTTCTTTGCAAAACTGCTAGTTGTAAAGCTGTTTTCTCATAACAGAGACATGGTGACAGACAGAGCATGGTTCAGGGCCCTGACAGGTAAAGCAAAAACCTCTGACACTCACCTGTGCAGCAGTTTGGAGGACAAAGCTCCTCTGTCAGCCTCACCGCAGATGTCTGAATTAATTGTGGCTGTGTGGCACTGCCTGAGGACAAACAATTTTAGGTGCCTAAAAGCATCAAAACAGCTATATTTCTATTTCTTCAGAGAACTCCAACTAAAATCGGACTGAATTGAAAATGGCCTTTTAAAAAAAGTGCTGCCATTCAACAGTCTTTAGTTTGCTTCTGAACTTTCCCCTGCATCACCAGCAAAGCCTCACTCTTTTTCCAGTTTACCTCAGACGAGGAGGATTTCCAGTAGAACTATACACTGCTTTTAAAATGGCATATCTCCAATTTGGAATATATAGAGTAATATCGTCTGCATACACAGACAACACCAGCAGTGGACTTAAAGTAAAACTTCCTCCATAAGTCTGCAAAACAAAGTGGTGAAATTTGTAAAATATTCCTGTCTGAGTGCTTTATTTAATGAATTTAGCTTCCTTGATTGTGTCTTTGAATTCACTAAGACAAAAAGACACGTTCAGTTTATACATTTTGCACAACAGACCCAGTAATTATACAGATTTGAACATCTGTAACTAACTATAATGAGCAGACAGAATCTTTTGTAAGGCCAATGTTTAACTGCTTAATTAAACTGTTACTGTGATCTGGCAAATACAGAAATGCTGTTTTGTTCTGCAGCAGCAACAGTTATATATTGGGCTGGTGCAAACATTTATTAAAAATAGAATTACAGGCGCCCGGATAGCTCAACGGGTTAAGCGGGCGACCCATGTACAGGGGTTGATCCCTGACGCAGTGGCTGGGGTTCGATTCCTGCTTGCGGCCCTTTGCTGCATGTCTTCTCCCCTGTTTCCTGTCTGTCTCTACTGTGCCTATCAAACAAAGAGGAAAAAAACAGAGTTCTTCAGTGAAACACAGAAAGGGTTGATTGTACACTACCAGTCAAAAGTTTGAACACACCTTCTCATTTAATGGTTTTTCTTCATCTTCGTGACTATTTACATTGTAGATTCTCATTGAAGGCATCAAAACTGTGAATGCGTATTCCAGTGCAGCATGCTTTCTGACAGAGAAGGACTATGGCACCATATCATGTAGGGCTCATTCAATAGAGTTCTCATCATTTTATACCAAACTAATGAGTGCTGGGACAGCCGTCCTGTGCTTGTCCTATTATACACTAGTACACAAGTCACCGTCTCATAAACCAAGCCGCCCACTGCCAGCGACTAACACACCAAACCACAGAATGTAGTATGAGAACTTGCTCCATTGCTAAAACATGCATGTGTGCTTTTAAATATGTTGTTGAATTATTCATTGTTTGCAGACATGGTGCTATTTTTAAAAAGTATGCCAAAGTTAAGTTGCAGGAAGCTCCAATGTTTGAAATATTTACTCTTTATGCTAAGTATCTTTCACCCTTCCTCCACAGACAGACATCATTACTGCAAAGGTAAGATGTGACATAAATGATACCGGGATCTTATTCTGCCACTTTGGGCCTTGTATTCGATAATCCTTTGCCCTTTACTGTGTCCCCTAAGGTGAATAGATAAACAAATCCAAGGAGGAATAAAGAAAATCTTGCTGTCGTATATTTTTCCAATTTTTTGTTTGTTTGCATATATTAGCACTGAGGATGAGACTTAAAATGTCCTTCCTATTCAACCAGAGACACACTATATATCAAAACAAAAAAAGAGATTATGGCAAAAGCCTCTGGCACCTCAGTGGTCTCCAGCTCTGCTATGGAATATGTCCCTCGTGGGAACTCCCATGTTTTCTTGATGGACAGCCCTGAGACATTGCCATGACAATCAAAAAGAAGACGAAGTGACAGGAACATTCACTTTTGTGCAAGAATGAATGCACCGTCTCTGCATGTCTGTCTGCGTCCATCTTTGCTGAAAGTGAGCGACTAAAACAACGACTGGAGTGTAATTTAATTCACGCAACAGACCACAGACCAGAACGAGACTGTGTCGGCAGCGCTGCTCAGAGCGATGTCAAGATCGCTAAAAGTAAAGAACGAAAATTAACACTACGTTCGTGACTACATGGACTGAATATGTCAGGGTTAATTAAGCTTACATCACGCAAGAGGTTGTTATGAGTGTCGGTGTTGTGGGCAAACAGGTAAGAATAAAGAACTGTACTGCTTAAACAGTACCTCAGTGTTAAATATTGTATAAATGCTCTGACATCCAAGGGTTAAAATGTCTGTTTCACATATCTGATCACAGAATTGTACATGGATCTCCTTAGACATATATTACAGCAGGAGAACACGTGATTAATACCACTACCGAAGATCCAGTTAGGTGTCTCAGTTCCAGAGTTGCTACATCCCTGGCAGCGCTTACTGTGAAATTAAATGGAGGAGAGCCATCATTGTCTCCACACACGTACATTATGCATTTTAAAATGCTGTGTTGCACACAGTAATGAAAGGATCATGGAGGGATTTGACATTTGGGTGTAGTTACTCCTTAAAGAATAAGACTGTTTTCTTCAGTTCTGCTCAAGACAAGATGTTAATGTTCCAAGTTATGTCACTGAGTGAATCTAAAGAGTCTTAATAGCTAACAATTAGCAGACTAAACTTCCATTCTGCCAATGTTTGTCTCCTTGACTTGAAGCTATGCTACATTCAAAAGCTCAATAAGATTTATTCATTTCAGTGTAAATGTACATTTTCCTGCCAAGGGTTTGTGACCCAAATACGTCGTGGCTCTTTATGTATCTTTTGCTTTCTCCAGGGGATTGTTGATAGAAAAAAAAAAGATGGAATAATGTCAGTCCAGCTTTAAAACCTTCCTGTAAGGGCAGATATAGGAGTCGTGAAACAATAAGCATAAACACACTGCATCCTCTTAATGTGTCAATCAGTTTTATTCAAATGAATCAGGGTGCAAAGCCTCCATTAGAGGTCTCTCATGGATGTATAGTTTTCACTTCAGCAGGAGAACAGCACATAATTGACAATAAAACATCACACATCCTTGTTTCACAAACACAAATTAAATTATGGAATGGGGCAATCAGAGCTCTCAGCATGAGAAACAAATCAGTGTACTGTGTGATGTGTGTTTTATTCAGTCCTCACAGTGGGGTTCACTGTTTCAAGAAGGCTAAACCAGTCATATTTACTCTTGGTGGCCATTTAGTTTAATGTCTTTGCCTTCAGCTAAGGTTTCGTATAGTTACAGTCATATTTTGAGTTGTAAAATTGACAGCTGAAATTTTGTTTAATGTCAAGTTTATTTCAGTTCTGAAATTGAAAGGGAAACTTTCTTTTCCTTTTTCTCTCTCCTTCCAGCAAGAAACTGATAAAAATTAACAGCTGGCAGCTGAAAATGGTTGTTAATGAATGATTTATTGCAGACAGATCACTGGCCTTGAGTGTCTGCCAGCGTCAGACTTATTAATTAAATGTGAAAACCAGTTTTGGTGTCACAAAATGAGCTGCAGTACAGTTAATGATGGGAATACTGAGAGCCTGCTTCATATGTGTTTGCGTGAAAGAAAAAAAAACAGAATTTAAAAAATCTTCTGCATCTCATTGCTACATGACCGGACAAAAAGAGGCTTCTGGAAATGCTCCCAATGGGTTTAAAATGCCTCTGTGTGTCAGTGTTAACTCAGAATCACTGCAGTGAATCACTGATCTTACAAGCCAAAAAAAAAAAAAAAAAGAAACCTTTTAGTTCCCACGATGTTCAAACATGACTGACTGCTGCTTTGACTGTAAACAGCATGAATACAAAATAATATCCGCTAATTCAGAGAATCAGTACAGTCATAAATAACACTGTATAGAATGAAAGCAGTAATGGAGGAATAATCATTTCTAGTAGGGTGCTAGTACTGCTAATATTAAACTTAATACACAGATATGTGAACAATTTGTACTGTTCATCTATGAGCTTTAGAAATTTATGTTTTCATTTTGTTTATTTATATCTTTATTTGTCGGCTCACTTTTTAATTTCCTTTCAGTCACTTGTACATGTACAGACGCTCAATTTGTCAACTATCGTAATATATTTTTGCAACATCCCAGATTCATTCTTCAGGTTTCTACTCCTATACATCACTTGAGGAGACTTTGCTCTTTGACCGCTACACCTCCTTTGTGCACATTTCTCACAAAGGAGAAAGTATAGATTTCAGCATCCTCCAGGACATGATAAGCTCATGCAGAGGTAGAATTTGAGATAATTTCATTAGACATTCCCAACAAACGCGTGCAATTGGGTTTTGAAATCCCAGAGAATTGAGAGTGCTCCAACCAGAACACAGTTAAAGAAGCAGTTTTAGTGATTTAAATAGAGACCTTTGTCCCCATTTTGCATGTTCTCACCGTGTTCTCCAGCTTCACAGTCCAAAGACATGCTGAGGCTAATTGGTGATTCTTCATTGTGCGTGGGTGTGAATGTGAGTGTGTTTGGTTGTCTGTCTCTTTGCAGCCCTGTGATAAACTGCCGACCTGTCCACATGAACTTATCCTTCAGATCCAAGCAAAGAATGTCTCATATCGTTAATTGCAAATGTTTTACATCTCTGAAGGCTGTTGATCATTTTCAAAGCGCTGGTATTTAACCTTTCTGGGGAAAAAAATGTAATAACTAAATCATCAAGCTATGTGCTAACACAAAGCTTCTCTGTTGCTACTCTGTTTATAAATTTCTACATTTATTTTTCAAGCCTTCAGAGTCGAAACACTTGAAAGGGTCGGACTCATTATTAAGTCCACAGTGCACAACTCTGCTAAGAAGCGATTCTCATCCTCTCAAGGAGACTGCAGCTGGGAACTTATGAACAAAATCCCCACACACCTGAGTTCCCTCATGAATACAGAGATATCCCCAATCACTGAGTTTGGTCCCAGGTATTTTAATACAGGTCAAGCTTCTCCAACTGTCTGGGTTTCTTTCCCCTGACAATGTTGTGTTTTCAGCAGCTTCACTGTGTCCTCTCTGCCTTTGGAACAAGATTTTCAGGACGAATTCTGAGTCATGGTCACCTTGCAAAAGAACGTAGATGTTACAGGAGTCTAAATAGAGCAGCGGAGGCTTTAGGTTTTCCAAGAAGTTAGAAGGTTCCTCGAAAGGAAATGTTCAGTGAGATTACTGACTCTCACCTACTGTATTTATAAATTGACTGAGTACATCACCAAAGTATTTTTCCATCTAATAAGGGCATTTTTAGTACATTACAGAATTTGTATGTTGAAAAATGATTGATAAAGGAAATTATATTATAATCTGGCAGCGTAGTGGTGCAGTGGTTTGTTCTTTTACCTCATAGCAAGAAGGTTCTTTCTTTTGAACCTGCTGGTCTCCTGAGGAGTTAACAGGTATTACGAAGGTGGTCATAAACTTGCTCTGTTAACTCAAACTTTCTGATGCAGATTTTGTGCATTTTCACACTCAGCACAAAATAAAATGATCGTGTGCAGCTGCTTCAGACAACAGGTTGTTTTAATGGCAAACAATGAGGAATATAAAAATTTATGACGGCAAAAAGCTGCTACTGGAAATAATGCAAGACAGGAATGCTGGTAGAAAACTGTCCAACATGCGTAATATA
The DNA here is from genome assembly GCF_022539595.1 of Amphiprion ocellaris. Lineage (NCBI taxonomy): Eukaryota > Metazoa > Chordata > Actinopteri > Pomacentridae > Amphiprion > Amphiprion ocellaris. The sequence goes on along the minus strand of NC_072769.1, from coordinate 26,527,182 downwards.
TTTATTTTATCAATCAATGCAGCTGATTATTTCTAACTGACAGCTGCACAACAAAGTTATCAAACTTTAGACTTCAGATATTTAAACATGATATTGTACTGAAGTGCATTTAGGTCCATCCCATAATGCAGGAAATTAGTTTATTTTGTGGCCAAATTAATGTTAAATTAATGTTATTGATTGAATATTCTCTGTAATAAATATAATACACTGGTCAGCTTTCTAATCTGTGTTCTATCAGATGTAGTACCGGCAGAGTAAACGGACTTGGCAGCAAATCAGGATCAAACTTAACATATTTATCTGATTTCTGCATCATCAACTAAATACATGTGGGGTTCCCATGGCAACATGATGCATACAGTGTATGACACTGCAACTGCTTCATTCGGTGGTTTTAAGAACGTACAGATCAAGGTACAGACAAAACATTTTCTCTCAGCTGATAATCTGTATCGCTCATAAATATTTATCAGAAATCACTTTGGTTAAAGGGAGAAGCTTCTTACAGCCGATTTAAATCAGTTACCATGAGATTAGAAGAGATCTAGCCAGGTTTAAAGTGAGACACCTACGTGATACTGAAAACTCTGACTTTCAGGTCAACTTACCTGCTAACTCACTAGTCTCACTTGGTAATACAGCCCTCTGGTGTATCTCTATGTTTACTTTGCATGTTTTTCTTATGTGCAATTCCCTCCCACAGTCCAAACACACGCACAGCAGGTAATAGATTACCTGTCTGATAAGTAGGATTTAAACCAGTCCAGTGCTGTCCCTTTAATGCCAATAGAATGTTCTAGTCGCTGTAATAAAAGTTTGTGGTCGATTGTATCGAATGTCGCTCTATCTCTTATCTCATCTGCACTCTGCAAATAAATTAGTTTAGTAGAAGTACACACAGGCCTTAACTTCTTATTAAGTATTGAGCTTTTTATTTGTCTTTAAACTATTTGGCATTTGAAGCAGCAATAGTTTATTAAAGACTCTCTCTCTCCGTCTCTCTCTGGTCTAATCTAATGGTGAAAAAAGCTGCAATAAAATGCTGTTTCTCAGCTATATGGTCTTCTCAGCTACACATCATTGTTATTGCTGCCTTTGTACCACATTAAAGCAGAAACCAGAGGACAACAACAATCTGCTGGATTGGAAATTTGAATCGAGTAGATATTTTAGAGGTAAGAAACACAGAGGACTGGTTAAATAGCTAACAGATGCATTCCCACGCACAGCACACATACACTGCAGTGGATCACAGGCTTTGTATTTTCCTCTTTGTGGCTTTGCCGTTTGGGATAATAAACTGGGCTCAGTGCTTGCCTATAAATCCTTAATACATCTTTATCTCTTTCTCTCCCACTCTTCTTTTCATCTGCACATGCACAAACATCAGCATGTTTTAAATATTTGACTATCTTAACTCCCATCCCCTCGGAACGGCTATTTAACGGCACGCATTTGGTGTTCATTGTCGTCATTATTTGCAAAGTTTTAACACACTTTGGTAGATAATCCTTAGCAAAAATTCTAAATGTCAGGAAGGGGAAACTAACAAAATAAACAACATAATGAAAGACAAAACCCTTCCTGCAAAGTTTTATACTAATAATGGTGATTGTAGATTTGTGTTGTATCACGTTAAAGGGATTTGTTGGCCTCTTGGTAGCAGCACAACAAGCTGTAACCCTGACACTGACAATCTGTCATTTCATGAAGTTGATATGCATTTACAATAGACATGGAGCAAGTCAGCATTCACGGGGAATCGTGTTTCAGGTTACTCCATATATTCAGTGTTCTTTTAGCTCTATTTTGGTCTCCACTGACTCCTTAGAACAAAATCTATCTCCTTGCCTGTGAAATGCTCCACATTCTTCACCAGCTGGTCGGCGCTGGCTGGCTGTGTTTTGGTTCTAGCGGTTACCATACATGAGTTTATCTGACTTTTTTCTGGAAAACTCAATCTGCAGATTCGGTCACTGTGACCCATTTCACATAGCCTTTGACGTCTTGTTAAGATAAAAGTATCGAATAGAAGAGCTTTTTAATATTAATATATATTTTGAAAGTACTCATATAGCTGAATAACTTTACTCCATTTATCCTCCTATAAATGAACTGTACATCTGACTATCTGCTCGTTGTCTGGGTTTGACTGGTTGTGCTGAACTGATTTGTCCAAACTTTTAATTGTTCTTAATCTCTTGACCCTAAAAACTATATTTTCTATTTAAATCTTTGGGTATTTCGTTAATCCTTCAGTAAACATTGCTGTTGATTTTGTGCTTGATGCGATTTTATGGATATTAAGCTTTTGTTCTACCAGTATTAAAGTACAAAATACAACTTCTTTTCCAAAATTAAAGTTTAATAACTATTAAAATACAGGCTGTCCAGTCTGTCTGTATAATCAGTACAACTAGCCTTTGGCATAAAGTCTCTACAGTTGTACAGTCTCAGTAGTCAGTCACATCATTCACAGTATCTCAGAAAAAAACAGATAAAGACAATAAACATAAACCACATCGAAATAAATAAATAAATGCAGTATTAATTCATTTGCATTTCAGACAAATGTGCTGAGATACAGTAAAGCTTTCACAGCAGAATGAGCCTCATCATTAAATTACTTACATATTAAGAAGATTAACTGAATGTCATTAACATTTACCACACATAAATTAATATTAAAACAAATGGCGACAGCCATCTAATCTAAAAATAATGATTACAACTCACTGGGAACCTCTAATTAAAACTATATATAACATTAATAGGGTTTCATACTTCTACACTTTGGGATATTGTCGGGCTTCTCGGTGACATTTAACATGCATATGCACTCACCATGAAGCAATATTAGAAGACTGATAACCCTGTGTGTTTCAGTCAGATCTAAATTAATCTTTTGAAAAGCGTACTGATATATTATCTATAAGTGGTCTGTTTCAAGACTGTCACTGTCTCCAAAATGCACTAAATGAGTCGATTTTTAAGTCAAAATACATTAAATTCTGCTGCCCAATAACAACATCACAATGTTAGCTTTGAAAAAACAAAGAGTCATTGAAGTGTATAAAACAATATGTAAAGTGCATTGGTGTCAGCAGCAGGTGGTTGGGGTGGAGAGTGGGCTTATGAAACGCTCAGCACCAGAGGCTGGGGTAAACATCCACACTCCTGCCTGCAGTTGACACAAAAAAGCTTTAAGTTTAATGCTGGGGGAAGATTTTGGTGTTAATTAAATGTAAATCAACACATCTTTAGTCTCTGAATGGGTTTTCTGATATTAAAGCAGTTGACAGTAACGGTTGTAGTTTCCCCAACCTTAACCAGGTGCTTTTTGCCATAACAAAGCGAAAACTATAAAGTTGTGATCACTGAAAGTATTTAGTCAGAAAAAAATACACCACTATGTCCACTTTCAATATATTTGTAATTTGTAAGATACCTAAATTAACAACATTTCTGCAGTATTTTGATAGAAAATGCAATCTGCTCATAGTTACGATTCATTCAAACATATTTGCTGAGCAACTTAGTAGCACATAACCTTAACTTTTAGAGGAGAGGGCAATAAACCACCATCTTTCCAAAACCCTACCAAAGTTGTTGTTGTACTTAGATCTCACCAACCCTTAACTGTAGCTGTGTTAGAGTAGACGACATCTTCATTTGTTAAAGATTTCTAGCAACAGTTGTGGAAGGCCTTGAAATGAAATGACATCAACTGCATTGACTGAAATATCAGATCATTATAGTGTTCTGGAAGGCATTTACAAACAGTGTTTTTAAAACTGTGATAGCATCACTGGTATTGTTTACACTTTGGCAGTACATCTATGTGTGTTTGGGTCATCATTGAAACTGAGATGCTGATTAAAGAGCCACAAAGGTGGTTTTGAATACTTTGGCATTTGTTCATGTATCTATAACAGATTTGTCAGCATGATGTCATTATAAACCTGCAAGATTCAGTGATGAAACTTTACAGGTGTGCAGTTGAGACCAAAATGAAGGCTGAAGTCAAAGATGGGTGTCGTCCAACCTATGACTACTGAGTATTCATATAATAATGTAGTGATCATATACCAAATTTTCTTATAGATTTATGTTCAGGATTATTTACACAGCGAGTCTTTCCCAGTTTGGCTCCTAGGTTTTCTTTAAGTTGCAGAAATGAAGAGGAAAGTTCCTGCCAAATGTGCGGTTCGACCTGCTTGTCTTTCTGACCTGGTGGAGTCGCAGAGCTTGAAACTCACCGCTGCTTGGTGGGGAAGCAGAGAGAGCAAGCCACCAACTGATGTTGCTGAATGAATAAAGATCAGCTCTGAAAACCCTGCAGTCAGGTTTGTGTCCAAGAGAAGAAGCCTGAGTAGAGGTCATGACTGTAGGAGTAGTGCTTCAAATGCTACGCTGCTTTTTTGGTGAACAAGATGCCAAGCATTAAGCTGCCTCTTATATTGATGTACTGATGTGGTGTCAGAATGGACAGCATAAAAAAGAATTCAAGAAAATGTACCAGTTTTTCGACAAGGACATAAATTTGTTCTCTATTGTCAGACATAAATCTTTAGAATGGGATACAAGGCAAAATATCCACATTAGCATATAGAAAAGCTCGCTCTTTTGCCCAACATGACTGTCAATGCTGCCGACCAGTTGCAAGTGCGCTTGTGTCATCCCACTTGATGCCAGTGTCACCTTGCATCGAGAACATGTAGGTGATGCTGAGTCTGGTGTTTGTCTCCCACTGGGGCTGCACATGTAGGAAACAGCATGCACCGGGGAAGCACATGTCGCTCAGGGAGACAACATACTTACAGCACACGTGTTACATGGAAAAAAGACGATCCTTTGTTTGATCAGATGCCCTTCAAATTACCCACTGACAGGTACATTGTGTTTCCAGCTGAGGAATGAGCTTAAGGAGACGTCTGTGATCAGCGCTAAAGATTTGTGCCAGCAGTATGTACGCCGGTCCTTAGTGGCCTACATTAGTGAGCGAGCAGAGGAATGAAAATGACTGGATTTTGGGATCTATTTGGGATCAGATTAGGAGCTAAACCCCGCTGTGACTGACAGTATAATAAGCCCCGAAGATTTTGAATATTGTAATCACTACGAATTTATAATTTCATGAATTTGTATTTTCTTTTTTTTCCCCCTCTAGCAAGGCTTTTTTCATAAATTCCCCCCCTCTTCTTCCTCAGCTCCATATTCCCTCTCCCGCTCCCTCATCTTCCTCCTCTGTCAGTCTTATCACTGTGCCCTTGGCTTTCACTTCTCCGGGGCTTTGATGGGTGCGATGATGGCAAGATGATTGACAGGCTGAGCTGATTTCCACACACTAATCATGACATCACTGCTCAGTTGATTTCATTTCACATCACATCATATCAAAGTGGCCTGATCAGAAGGTGAAAAAGACCAAAAGACATTTTGCTCCGTATCTTATAGGAATATAATGTACACTGTCAGTATCATCTACAGTACAAATTAACTGCTTACACTTTGATGTATTAACAGTTACTTGAACAAAGAAAGGCAAACCTCACTGAACACCAGTTCATCTCTTTCATTTTTGCTCTTTGCTGCCCTGTAAATCTCTTTTACTTGCATAGGTAAAAAAAAAAAACAACAACAAAAAAAAAAACAAGTTTAAAATTGCTAATGCATCACAGGACTGTTCTGTAACTGTTTTTTTTCTACTTCTATATACTGTACTAATGCACTTGCAAGCATAGACTTCACAGATCAAGGCTTCACCAATGCCTGGTGTACCAGAGTCTGCTGCAAATAAGAAACAAATATTAGATGCAAGAGCACCTGTACCAATTCACTTTTCCAGTGTCTAATTTTGGTGTGCTTTGATCGTGCATGTTTTGTTTTGTTTGTCATTTTTATATCATTAAAGTTTCATTGTGCAAGGACATAGTTCACAAAAAGCTTCACTTGCATGTGACCTTAATGCATGTCTAACAAAAACATTCAGGTGGTGAAATGTGACTGGAATGGTCACCTATGTCGAGGGAGTTTCAAGTCTCTGCAACCTAATTTGCACAGTGCACTGAAATGAGACAAAACCAATGACTGCTGTGAAGATAAGACATCAGTTAGCTAAGGAATGCCTCGGAAGATGATGTGCAGTAATGAAAAGTATAATTTGTAGTTAATGGACTAAGTGATGCAAAAAAAGTACTGTGTGAACATTTTAAGAGATGAAAAAATGTTACTTGATTACACAAATCAGACAGTGACCTAAATGCCTATAATTTAGCTGCAATTTTCTCATTCCTGGAGTTTCATGATGGCAAATCACTCCCACTGGGTTACAGCAAAACTGGAAGAATAAATAATTCATAATAATAATCCATAGAAAGCTGTGCTGACGCTACAATTTCACTGTGACAGTTTTGTTTTGAACTCCACTCTGGCCATTGTGGCTTCGATGGGGCCACAAAAATCCTCAACTGCATCTGAAACTAATATTTTGTCACAAAAAAAAAAAAAACACACTGTCCAACATTATTCATACCCTGTCTCAAAAGTCAATTGCAAACCCCTTATTTTTTATCACAGCCTCCAAATGATTTTTGTCCATGGAGATGTACTGCAACTGTGAGAATTGTGTAAAATGTAATGATTACTGTGGGCTAACAGTAACACACACTGTGCTGAAGTGCACTGTTTAAAAAACATGTCACCCTCTAGGACTCCTAAATGTGATCTGGGGGAATCAAAAGTGCAAATGTTTTATTGATTGTCATTTGCAATGTATATGAGGAAGCTTTGCATGACAGAAATGTTCGTGGATTGTATTTTTCTGCTCCCAGCCAGGCTGAGGAGGCTGCAGCTCTGCACAGGTGAAAGCCGAAAAAGTTGCACGTTTCAAAGGAAAAGCATTCTGTCATGAGCTTATGGTTTCATGGCAGGGGCTGTCTGGAATTTTCAGTCAAAGCTGATTCAACACTCAGCTTAAGGGCTACTGAAACTGGAAACATGCCACAGAGTCAATTAGAGGCCTCCACGGACACACCACCTCCAAGGAGCGTCTCACCTGTCAGTCTCTCTGGAAGCAGCTCTATTATGATTCCTGAGCTAAAGGTGAGTCCCACTCCCTCACAGTAAAAATGCATTATTGACCATAAAGGCATGAAAGGAAGACTTATGGAAACAAGAAGAAAGCTGCCAAAGTTTTCTATCTGTGGAATGCATGAAGGCACTCATATATATATATATATATATATATATATATATATATATAATAATATAATGTCCCCATCCTCATGTAGTCCGTCATTAACTTTCTTTTTCTTGCTGTCTTGCACCATCTCGCTATAAATAGCAGCAGCATTCCCCCAAATCATCTTCTCACTGGAGGCAAAAGAAGCATTAAACCTAAATAACCGTGCCTTTGCCTGAGAGGCAAAAGGTCAGTGTTTCACCTCTAAGTCTGACGCTAATCACGGTGACAATATTTTGAAAAAGTGGGCACAGATACTCACAGTAGCTCTGTCATCTGTGACATTTCCCATTTTCCGTCTTGTTATCTGCAGCCTTCTGTTGACATTCCCAAAGCCTCACGTGCGGAGCCAGAAACAGTCGAAGGAGGATCTAAAAATAGCAGCAGCACACAGCTCAGTGTGCCCAATGTGAGTGAGCACGTTTTTAATATCTCATCATTAAATATGCATGAGATTAAGCGCCCTAGACTCCACTGTTTATTGACTGACAAGCATTGTTTTGAAATTCATCCACTCCCTGCATCTAATTTGTTGTTTCTCCAGTTCAGTATGAATGATGCTTGACTGAATGGCACGTGAATGGGACCAAAACAGATCAAGTATATTACTACACACAGCATTGTAAGGATTACTACACAGTGAAGCACTTGAAATTCTTCTTTATTTTGCACTTTTATATAAGAATGTACCCTCTAACTCCTGCCTGTTACCTAAAAAAATGCAAATTAGCACAACTCTGAGCACTAATTGATCTCCTTGATGTGGGAAAGGAGGCACGACTTCTGTGTCTATAGCTGTCTGACATTCACTGTTAAATGCTTTAATCATGATTTGAGCGATGTGAATGTCAAAGGTTGCCCACTCACCCTTCAGGGTGTGTACACATGCACCGTTTTCTCCCTTGCAAATCTGCCTGTTGTAGAGTTCTGTGAAGGGTCTTGGGTGGGGGGGAAATGCTGCTGTGATGCCTTTTGTCATTAAACTGTGCTCACATACCTCTGTGCAGGTGCCAGTAATTCAAATGTGGGTCATCACTCATGACCCCACAGGCTGGGCAGCATATGCCACAGGAGATGCTGACAGCTCAGGCCGATCTTCGGGCACGTATTTCACAAAGATGTAGCGGACCTTCGCTGTCAATTTTCTTGTTGTGATTCTCGAAGAAAATGTCATATCTATGGTAAAATAGGTGCAAGTGTTACCAGGCAGCTAAAATCTCTTTGTTGAATTGGCTCCAGTGACAGCCTCTCTAATCCGAAGGGACAGGTGTTGCCATGACAACAGCTTGCCCTGAGCTGAGCTGGCAAGGCTTGCAAACAAATGATTACATGAGTTAAAAAAAAAAAACAAACCTATGTCTGTGCCAAATATGTCTGTAAAGAGCACCAAGGCATTTTGTTTCTTCTGCTCCTCTGGAGGACGAATGCACAAAAAAACCCCCAAAAAACCCACCTAAGGCTTCATCAAGTGCTTCAAATAGGAGTTAGAGACACAAAGTACAGCAGATACCACACAGTCAGTATAGACTGACCTCGAATCTCACAGTAGATAACTTCAGAAAGAAGCTGTGGACTGATCACGCTGCTCTAAAATCTTACAAGAGCGGAAAACAGCTCCACCAAACACTAAGTGCATCCATGAAGGAGTATCTGAGCGATCGATGACCAGAAGTTCCTGTAACCTCTGACCTGGTAAGCTTCCCGTCATTTAGTAACCTCCAGTGGTGTGTGTTCAGGCTGTCAATTCATATCAGTCAGTGCTGCTGATATTTACAGTGTGCGATTCTTCAGACAAGGCTTAATTCCTTAATCCAAGCACAAATATTTGTTATTTGGCTGTTATCTACGACCACTCTGGGTGCTAATCTCATAAGACGATAAGAACAACTGCTGGTGTTCTTGTGTTTCAGCAAAGTATGTCGGTTTACCTCAACGTGCCTTACTGTGGTTGAGCGAGTACTTCAACATTTTTGGATGCATTCCTGTTTTTCTTGAGAGAAACAGAGTTAGCATCCTCCTGTCTGAGTGCTAAAATATGAGCATACTGCCAGCAGCTGATGCCTGAGCTTAGCGTAAAAGGTTAGAAGCAGAGGGAGCAAAAAGTGTGAGATCAGAAAAATAATAGAAGTGGTGGTTCTTCAGGATTCATTCAGAAACCTGCAGAAGTAAAAGCCTTATTAGTTAAATAAAGTATCAAACGTGGGTTTTACGAAGAATGGCTGCTGTTGCAATTTTTATTCTTTTATATCTGAGTGCAGCTTTCGACACTGTAGATCGAATGTCTTAGAAGAAGTAATTGACGTCAGGGACACTGCACTTGGTTGGTTTTACTCTTATCTTTTAGACAAAACCTACTCGGTCACCATAGGTGAAATTTACAGCAAATATCTCGAAGAAGATATGACGATATCTATTGTGTACTGAACTTGGCTTAATTGGGAGCAATGATGCCCCAATGTGTCACCTGTCTTTGGTTGCTGGTCCATTTTGTGTGTGTGTGTGTGTGTGCGTGTGTGTGTGTGTGTGTGTGTGTGTGTGTGTGTGCGTGCGTGCGTTTTGCTGGTCTACCTGACTCTTTATTGGATGGTATAGCAAGCAATAAACAGCATTATCTCATTACCTTTTTCAGTTGTTACTCTACAAAAACAAGAGCGCAGTACTCCACCAAGGCTGCTCAGTCTTTGCATAACTTCCAACAGGTAAGTCCCGATAAGTCCACAACAGTCGATTTGTAGTAGGATCACAATCATGTGATCATTAGCAGGCAGCTGATGTAGTGTTCACTTGTAGTCATAGTTACAACTATCTCGCAATGATCCTTAAACAAGTCCGTGGATCCAGACTATTAGCCGCATCACTGCCAAAATCTAATCAGGTGATCAATGTGTCATTTCTGACCTTTTCTGAAAATTTCATCCAAATCCGTTAGTCCGTTTTTGAGTGATGTTGTGCACAGACAGACAAACGTACGCCAATCATCACATAACTCTGCTGCAATCCTTGGCGGAGTAAAAAAGGAGCTTTTTTCACCTTAGAGCATCACACTGGGGAGGTAAATGCATTTGTAACCAAACAGAAAAGTGTTTTCAAATGTTGGAATCACCATCATCTGCTAGTCCCTGAAAGTAGTGAGGAGAACACCAGATGACTACATGTAAGGTGTATTACCAGTTTTTATCTGCCAGGATCAAATCATTGCACATGGATTTCATAGAAAAAAGCTCAAACTATAGTGTTATCTCTGTTGTAGCATGCCCCATTTCCCTGCACATCCTCTAATATATAAAACCTGTAAACACCTTTCATTTTTCATCAGTATTGACATGTACCATACGAGAAACTCTCACTGTTCTCCCTGCATTAGATGAGTGACGGCATGTCTCATTTGCCCTATTTTGCTCAAAGCGCAGCATCCTTCCAGATAGCAACTGTCAATGCGGTGAATGCAGTGATGTCAAGGCGGGCTATGGCCATGCACAGGTTCAGCAAATGTTAGGAGAAAATGAATGGTAACAGGGTAATGACACTAAAACATATCTGTACTGGGTAAACTGTCTGCTTTCACTGTATCCCGTCCCATGTGTCCACACTTTTGCGCCAAGATGAGAAAATCGATACCACTCCCATATCTGTCCATTAAGCACGTCCATTACGAGGAGGTTAACGTGACTCTCTGTGGAGCCCGTGTTGGAACTGGAAGACAGGAATGCAGGCTGATGCACAAGGAGTGGTCCAGCATATAATTCAGATAAAACCACAGTTTGTCATTTTTCCTCCATTGCTACGTATTAAACTAACAACATGGAGTTTTTTTCAAGGTGGACTTTGTTACCTTTGGAATGAGCCATGACTCAAGCTTAAGATTAGGGTTTGGCTCTGTGTAAACATTTTCACTTGCCTCGATGTGTTGGATTTGGAGAATTTAAATTGGGGTTCGGTTTTGGATGCAAAAACGCGTGTATGTGTAGATAAAGTTGTCTTTTATGCATTAAACTTGATTACGTCACCCTTATTTAGGATAAGAACGCATAAAATTGAAGACTATTTTGTGGACACATGAAAAACAGAATTTTTAATATATCTGTAGATTTTTACTTAATTAAATGATATTGAAAAAAGGGACTAAACAGAAGCCCTGCTAGCTACAGTGGTCTGCAACTGATTTTATTCAAGGTCGGAGGTCCAGAATCATGCAAATTTAAAAGGCAAACGTGGCATTTCTTTGGACTGAGCAACCAAGGCAGACAAGACTCAGACAGTAATTCCTTGTTTATTTCTGACATATTCTAACAGGGTACACTTCTGCAATATTACATAAATATGAATTAATTCAATGTATCACCTTTAACACTTGCATATCTTCGACGCTGAACAGTATTGCATTTGGTTTACAGTTTAGATTTACTATGTGAGTATGTGTCCACCTTTGTTTTTGATGACAGATCCAATCCTCCTTTTTTCAGCTGCTCTTTGCTGAGCTGGCAGTATTTCTCTGCCTTTGTCTTTAAACACACCCTGAAGGTGTTCTATTGGATTCAAATCAGGGTGAATATTTTGCAGAAGCAATTCATGGTGCATTTAAATGTCATCCACCCAACACGCCTTTTGCTTTCATGCAAACCCACATCGCCACACGCTCACCTCTGTGCTTCACTGTCAGGACTATGCATTCACTGTAACAGTCCTGGCCAGGTTCAAACAAACATTCTGCCACAATCTGAGCCAAACAACTTTATCTTGGTGTTGGTTGATGAAAAAATGTTTAAACTTTTAGTTCTGGGCCAAACAGCAAGTATGGGGTTTTTCTTGGATACTGAGCTTAGAGATTATGCACTGTGCTTTGAAGTGTCTAAGCCGTAACATAAAGTCCAATTTTCACTGATAACCCCTGTGCTCAGTCTGAAATCAGAGCTAACTGTAACTCGCCATCTGTGAGGTAATTTGGAACGACAACTGATGCAACTCTGATCACTGGTACGATGGGTTGTTCTACACCTACTGATTACTGCTGCAACTGTTTCCACTGATTGTTAGTTGGTTGCAGATCTTCCTGTATTTTTTCCCTTCTTCCAATCTAACATAAAAATTTTCAGCTCCTCTGGCAGTTCTTTTCCATGTGAAGTATGATGCAGACACGCAGGTAGAAATAAGTCATAAGTCTAACTGAGAAAGTTCTGGTGTTCACAGGCCATTTTATAACCATGCTAATGCAATTAGGCTAATTGGAAATTACAGGTGTGCTCAATATAGGGTCAGCGATGACAGGTTTGTGTGTCTGTGATCAACGCTGTACTCACTTTGGTTTTATCTGTTGCATTTATACTTTGGAGTCTGTATTTTCAATATAGTACATCTAAAGTGTTTGTTTTTGAACGATCATAAGAGGGAATATGACAGCTTGTGATACAACCATTTGCGTACTGGATAAAATAAGACAAATTGTGTATGTACGATTTATTAAAAGATAGCAAATTCTCTGGTGTAATGCTAATGCCTGACCCTGGCAGTAGCATTACAACACGCTCTCAAGCAGTCATGACAATGATGTCAACAATAGGAAAAGAAGCCACATAAAGCCCCCATTCATCTGGGAACAGGACCACGGTGTATAAACTCCAACTACACTGTATATTCAACTGCACTAACATTTTTAAACAACTTTGTGTCAGAATAGAAAGTTTTACACTTCGTTAAATGTTGTTTTCACAACCGGAGGTACAAGCTGGTTCCAAATTGACTCGCCTTTAGCTCCAGATGTGGACTGACTTTGAGATGCCCTGCTCTGGAATCTGCAGTGTCCAAAGTGGTGACCAAGATAAACATCATCCTCTGTAAATGTTATTTCAATCTGCCTGACTATGATCTCACTGAAACAACTGGGACTATGATCTTATTGTTTGTACTTTAGAAAAGCTCATAGTGTAACCAAGATCCATCTATGTGGAGTATAAACACAAACAGAAAAAGTCTTTGAAATTCACTCACCAGTTTCTGAGATATCTTATCACGGGCCACATGTTGACTGGCATGTCATGCCTCTCTGTCTCACCACATGTTTCCTGTTGGTATCTCTACTGTCATTGTTAAATAAACCCAGGAGGACAAAATAATCTTGATGAAAATGGAGCTCATCAGCACCCAACTGTTCTTATGCTTTGGGATCATAATAACTACAGACTGTATTAAAGAGCCAAATATAAAAACACAACATTTTGTCATGACAGCATGGCATGAATGAAAACAAGATTTAATGATGACAGTTTTTTAGGCTGTGCAGAGGAGGACATTTCTACCAAACAGCAAGATTAATATCAGTTGGCAACCTCAAAAGTTCAACACTGAGCTGCTCCACGGGCTGGAAAACACACATCTTTCCAGTTTATCAGTTCTGTGAATCTCTCAGGTATCACTGTTTGTTACCTGCAGAAGCAGTTAATGTCTAATTTTGGCTTTTCATTTGTATTGTGGAACTTGTTTATTTTCCCATTACACTCTACACAGGCATTAAAAATTTACGGAGTCAATTCCTTGTAAGACTATTTTTGGAAGCCACAAAAGCTACCTTTCCCTGGGTAGCTCAGGCTGCCAGGGTAATTTAGGTTTCTAAAACCATCTCTCGCGTTTAGACTTGTGATAGAAGAGCATTAAAGCATGGAGGCATTATAAGTCCTTCTCTGTGAACTCCGGCTTATATTCTCACAGAGCTGTCTCATCCAGGAACACTTCAAATTAGCATCTCTGCCCACGGGGCAGTACTAGGAAAACACTGGACTGTCTGTAACGTGGGAGCCAGGAGCTGGATGACAAAGCCCAGAGGACCAGAGCAGCCCTCGCTGCCTTTGGTTGGAGATTTTAGAGAGCGAGTGGGAGAGATAGATCCAGTAGGTGGACAGTTTCATCACGGTGAAGAAAGAACAAAAGCAGGGTGTTCTCCCAAATAGTTCTGGAGGGTGGCTGTACCAATTAAAAAGAGTAGAGTTGAGTTGATTACTTAATGTGAGAAAAAGCACACCTAAGTACCCTGGCAGCTATTCAAACCCACACATTCGCTCATAGGCATGAACTTAAAATGACTTGAGACTGTATGAAAAAAGGTAAAATTGGTGCAAAATCCAATCACATCTACTGGACATGCAGGTGGTGTCAATTATTCAACAAGACGAGCTTTCTAATTATGCATATTCACATAAGCATCATCAATTATGCACATGAATTATTCACAAGATTAAAGCATCACATCAGAACATAAGAAGATGACCTTTAAATCTAATATTATATAAAGGGATTTCCAGTGTTTTGGTTCTTATTAAACTATTAAAATAACCAACTAGTTAATAGCAATACTAACATACAGTGCAGCCCAAAAAATCTGAATAGCATGAAAAGTTTTTTTTTTAATCAATTCAATATTCAATATGCATTGCACGTAAAGTAAGCCTTTTTTGTTTTAATTTTGATTATTATGGCTCATAGCTTATAAAAATCTGAAATTCAGTATCACAAATTAAATTAATATTTTCAAGCTCAATCAAAACAATGATTGACAACAGAAATGTCCAACTTCTGAAAAGTATATTCATGTATACACTCAATACTTGGTTGGGGCTCCTTTACCATAAATTACTGCATCAGTACATGGAGGTGATGATCCTGTGGCTCTGCTGAGGTGTTACAGAAGCTCAGGTTGGTTTGATAGCGGCCTTTAGTTCATTTTAATTTTTGGGTTGGGTGTTTCTCATCTTCCTCTTGACAATACCTCATATGGGGTTCTACGGAGTTCAGGTCAGGTGGCCAATCAAGCACAGTAATGTCATGGTCATCAAACCATTCAGTAGTAGTTTTGGCTCTGTGGGCAGGTGCTAAGTCCTGCTAGAAAAGGAAATTGGCAGCTCCATGTAGCTTGTGACCAGACTTAAGCACAAAGAGCTTCTGGTAGATGCTGCGTTGACTTTGGACCTCATATAACACTTGTGGACCAACGCCAGCAGATGACATGACACCACAAATCATGACGAACTGAGGAAACTTCACACTAGACTTCAGAGACACTGAATTCTGTGCCTTTGCACTCTTCTTCACCCACTAGAACCTTGATTTATGACCAGTGAGCAACAGTCTGACATTGTCTCAGGTACAGGAGTGGCTTGATATTAGAAATGAGACAGTTGCAGTTCTTTGCCTGAAGATGTCTTGTCTGGGTGGCTCTTTATGACACCAGCCTCACATTACTCTATGTGAAGCTTGTCTAAGTTCTTGAATCAACTTGTCTTGACAATCCTCTTGCGGCTGCTGTCATCTCTGTTTCTTGTGCACCTTGTCCTACCACACTTTTCTATTTCGTGCTTCGATATATTTGCATGCAACTTCTGGGACCGACTCTCTTTGTGGAGTATGTGGATGATCGTCTTCTGGACAGCTTTCGAGTCTTCCCTATGATTGTGGTTGCACGTACTGTAGTAGACCAACAGATGGACGGTATTTATACTGTTTTTATAGTAATTTAGTTTAACGTGAAATTAAATATTCTGATATTTCGAAATAGTGGATTTCAGCTTTTCATGACCTATAAGGCATAATCATCTATCCATCCATTATCTATACACCGCTTAATCTTCATTAGGGTTGCAAGGTGGCTGGAGTCTATCCCAGCTGTATTAAGGTGAAGACAGGGGGCACCCTGGACAGATCACCAGTCTATCACAGGGCTACATATACAGACAAAAAAATCACACTCACATTCACACCTACAGACAATCTAGAGTTACCAATTGACCTCAGCATATTTGGACTGTGGGAAGAAGCTGGAGTACCCGGAGAAAACCCATGCACGCACAAGGAGAACATGCAAACTTTGTGCAGAAAAACCCTAGGAAGGCCGCGATGCGAACCAGGGATCTTCTAGTTACATGGCGAAAGTGCTAACCACCAAGCCACTGTGCAGCCCCCATAATCATCAAACTTAAAACAAAAAAGTCTTCCAATAGATTTTATTTTATATGTAATGAATGTATAATATATGAAAGTGTTAAATTTTGAGTTAAATTCATTCATTTGTCATTTTATCTAGTGAAGTCAGTTTCAAATAAGAATCAGTGAATGGTTTAAAACAAATCTTTCATCCTGTGGTGAAATATTCTACTGTCAAGGTTCACCAACTATAATTTTATTGCACTTTCAATAACTTTTTTTCACTGCTCTCTTCAGTGACGATTGCCTTCTGAATGTAGATGGTGTCCTTACTGCTGAGTCCAAATATGTACGTACTAGTGCTGCACAGGTACTTCTGCCATTTTCACTGAAAGGTTGGTGACTGAGTTTGCTAGGTTGTCAGACTTTTGTATGAAAATATCCAAATATTTCTGTTTAAGAGAAGAACATGTTAGATTACAAATAGGTGGGACTGAGTTGTTAGGGATCTTGTTCACAAGTGACAGGAAAAGGGAGCATAAAATTGACATATGAACTGGTGCAGCCTCAACAGTAATGTGGTTGTTGAATCAGACCATTGTTGCAAAGAGGGAGATAAGCCGGAAAAGAATGCTTGAGTTTTATTAATCAATCTTAAGCACATCTCTCATCAGTAGTCATAAGGTGTGGGCAGTGATGTTGCAGATTCAAGCAGCCAAAACGGGTTTCTTCCTTACGATGGCTGACCGTGCACCATATCCAACAGGAAGGAAACCCCAGGGTAGGCCCTAAACTCGTTGGAGGAATAATATATCTCATCTAGCCTGGGAACTACCTCTGGATTCCCCATGAACCCATGAGGAGCACGAAAGTGCTGCACAGAAGAGGTATTTCCAGAATGTCCTGGTAAACCTGCTGCCACTGTGACCCAACCCTTGATAAGCAAAAGTAAATCATTGGATAAATAGAGGCTGACTGCTCAGGACACACCTTGGATTTCCACCAGCCTGGGTCAGTTTTTATGTCAAATTACTGTGTCATTACAGACATATTTGCACACTAGCTGGCAAATGAGCAGCAAAGTCAGATACCTAAAAGAAATGGCCTGAAAGATCCAGCCTCTGCCATTCCTGCTAGTGGTAGCAGTGTGAATACAAACGAGAATGAACTGATAAACAGGAGTGATACCATGCCTGTACATCGCCACACAATCACTCTGCCTTGTGTGGATTCACATGTGCAGCCACGGTGACATTTTATCAAGCAATTCCAAACCCAGACCGTTACATTTTTCAATGGACTATGATAAAGTTAGCAAGTATAGGAAATAAAAGGGAACCTTTGCTGTTGCTTTTGTTGCACTCAAACAAGTTCCATTTGTTGAAGAAGGCTTCAAGAAAAACAGTCCAAAGCTTCAGATAAGCAAACACTGAGTTTAAAATAACTACGTTTCTACCAGATTATGTGGTTCTATGGTAAAAGAAAATAACCTGCAGTTTCTCTATAAGCACAAAGAATTTGGATGTTAATTAGTTTTCATGTATGCAAGCAAGGAAATGTGTTGTTAACACTGTATTGTGCCTTTCACTGTCATTAGCATGCTTAGTTTATGCTACACATGGTGGATCATTTGTGTACTCAGGGGGAAATAGCTCCAAATAGACCAATTAGGCATTGGCCGAATAACATGACATTTCAGTCTATAGCGTACAAGTTTGTATACATAATTGTTAATTACTTTTGCACAACAATCAATGTACATCAGTTAACCTGAAGCTTAATTATGAATTCTAATCTACTATTTGTCAAATGTCTCACAAATCCTGCGTTTGCTCTGCAGCCATGAAGCCTTACACTTTTATCTTCCCATTTCTATTTTTGTTCTGTGTTGTCCAGCGTAGCCGGTCCTTCCAGAGGCTTGTTACTTAGAGCTGGTGGGATCTGGGCACATGTGTCCCTGTTTGTTTCCATTGTATTTTCTGAGAGGTTAATGCGTGCTGACATCACATAAATGTCCTCTCATCCAACCGAGAATATGCCAACCACGCAACAAGCCAGCCAACTGCACACCCTTTCTGTCACACTGTCCTCACCTCCCATCTCGTCTTTCTTTTCTTTCCATGCGACTGTAAATATCGTCTTACTTTAGCTCCATTTGTAAATAACCGGGCTTTCCTGCTTGAGTGCATAAACAAGTTCAGTGTGCAGTCAGTTTTTCAGGTCTTTCAGCTATTAAATACAAATGAAAAGCTTCGACGGAGAATTGGGACACTCTTAAACGTCATAGCCTGTTTGTATGTTTTAGGTAGTTGACTACTACTGCATTTGTGGGGGGAAAAGTTGTTTAAAGTTGTTTGTGACTCTAGAAGGAGCTGCATGAAGTCTGATAACATCAGCTGGCACTAAAGACAACAAGCCTGAAAGTGAAACAAAGCTTGGGGATGTTACGTTTGGAAGTTATAAGCTTAACATTCTGTTTCAGACTGTTTGAGGTTGCAGGCAGTTAGACGCATAGCACATTTGACTGTCTGACTCAGGGGTGTCAAACTGACAACATACAGGGGCCACATACAGCCCAATTTGATCTCAAATAAGTAAAATCAGAGCATAATAACTTATAAACAAGAAAATCACTCAGAGAGCACCGTACTCCACCAAGGCTGCTCCGCCATATAATTTCCGACGGCTGAAATGTTGAAAACAGTCGTTGCAGAAATCATGGCACTATAGAATGTGGCCATTTAATATAGATGTACCCACAAACAAAATGATCTTGTGCTGAGCACAGGTGTATGTTATGCATATGTACATTATGTATGGATCCCAAATCGCGTGACCTAAATATGTAGCAGGCAGCAGGAACTGATGGGACTCGGAAACACCCCCACAATTTAATCAATTGTTCCTTCTACCATTTCTGATGGATAAGCCCTGATCAGTCTGCAATGGTGGATTTGTAGTAGGATCACAATCATGTGATCTTCAGTAGGCAGCTTACATAGCGTTCACTTGTTGTCATAGTTACAGTGACGGCGTACCGCTATCTCACGATACATACATCTTAATAATCCAGATTCAGACTATAAGCTGCATCACTGCCAAAATCCAGTCACTTGGTCCTTGTGTCATTTCTGACCTTCCCTGAAAATGTCATCTGAATGAACATCCTGAAATATCTTAAGAAAAATAAGTCACAGTCACAGAGTATCTACAAAGGCACAAAACATTTAATCACAGGTATCTGGAAATTAATGATCTACTATTTTACTGTATGATCAAAACAACTTGTCAAGCTCTAGAAATTATTTTATATTTACAGCTTTACAAATTTACAATGTTCAATTAACATCCTTGCCATAATTTTTACATTTTGTAAAGTTATCCTGAGGGCCAGATTGGACCATCTGGTGGGCTGATTTTGGTCCGTATGTTTGACACCCAGGCTGCAACTGAACTTTGGCTGCATCGAGGGTAAGATATGCACTATATTGGACAGGAAAGAAAATTGCATTAAATACAAAGTGAGGAACAGCACAGCTGAAAAATGAATTGACTGCAGTATCTATGAAACGTAATGTTCTTCAGTCGGCTTTGAAGCTTTGTTTCACTTAATCACACAAAGAAATGTGGATACACCAGACTGGTCCTGAGCCAGATGGAAATTTGTGAAGAAACAGGAAGCATCCATCACTGAAATGGGCAAATTGTAAAATGTATATGATTGCTGACAACCAAATGTTAAGACTTGAAAAGCTGCAAGAGAAGAAGCAGTAATATGTTAAAGCGTGTTTGCCTTTGCAACCACAGATTGTCAGAAAATAGAAAGCTTGGATGGAAGTATTCTGTGGAGCAGTATTTTTTTCAGCCTTTCTGTGTTTTGCTTGTTTCAGTAAGCAAGCATTCACATGCAAATTGCCTGCAATGCATACATGTCATTTACAGCCCATTATTAAACAATTACACTCAATGACAGCTGGTTTTATGAATGTGAAAACAATTGTAGCAATGTGCAAAGAAAGCCAGTGAAGGAGGCATGGATGTAAACGATGCATACTTTTAAATATACGTTATCACTCAAAAGTTTGGGATCACCCAGGAAATTTAATCTTTTCCATGAAAACTCACACTTTTAATCATGTGCTAACATAACTGCACAAGGGTTTTCTAATCATCAATTAGCCTTTCAACACCATTAGCTAACACAATGTAGCATTAGAACACAGGAGTGATGGTTGCTGGAAATGTTCCTCTGTACCTCTATGCAGATATTCCATTAAAAATCAGGCGTTTCCAGCTAGAATAGTCATTTACCACATTAACAATGTCTAGACTGGATATCTGATTAATTTAATGTTATCTTCATTGAAAAAAAAGGCTTTTCTTTCAAAAATAAGAACATTTTATAAGTGACCCCAAACTTTTGAACAGCAGTGTGTGTATATATAAAAACATGCAAGTGTTTAGTTTGAATTAAAGTTGATGGAAGTGGTCAAAGGGCAGCATTTTAAAACATTCACTATACATCAGTTACAGAAGCAAGGAAATGAACAGAGCTTTACATTTCAAATTAAAAAGACATATTCAGAATTCTTTTTTTAAAGGTGTCTGAAATAATCTGAAAATTCGGTGGAGTTGAAGTTTCAAAAATGTTGTTCAAGAGTGAAAATAAGTCCCTCTCTGGTCATTGGTTAAACCCCTGAACACTCAGCTCTTTGTATCAAAGTTACATATTTAGAAGCTTTTCCATTAATATAATCCTTTCCTGCCTTGAAAGGACTCGGATGTAAAAGCACAGCATTGTCCCTTTCTTCACCCACCCATCGCAAGTTGTAACACTGGAGTAATTCAGCCACGTGTTCGAATAATTGTACAAAAAATCCCACCCTGCAAGCTGACAGGATGGGTTCCTCAGGTTAGTTCTAATATATGAAAGCCCAAACATCTACATCTGTGTTTTTGAGACTGTCATCGGGACACTTCAGTTTTAAGGTGGAAATACTCAAGACATGATGTTGACTGCTTAGTTCGCTCATGATATGCCTTACGGCATAGAAAAAAAAGCTAGATGGACATGTTGACAAGGTAAAAAACTTTTTATTTTTACCAGAGGGGGTCTTTGAGTCAAAAAATAATAGGCCCACATGGGACACGATCACCCGTCTCCTGAGTGAAAGTCCTGTTTTGAACTCAGTGCAGACTATGTGGCTCTTTGAAAGAGTTTCATACTGCTGTCTTAGCAGCAGAAAACATCTTTCTTTTACAGCAGTTACTATTTTTTGTATAGCCACAATAGAAATGTATATTTAATTGAATACTGGCTAGATGAAATTCACAGCTCTTAACGACATGAACGTGTTTAAAGGAGGAATGAAAGGTGAATGTTATTACATGAATCAGTAATGAAAAGTCAACACTCCTTCAATATTCTACATACGTAGGCAACACAACATTGCATACATACATTACCATTATGGCAGTAATGAAAACAACAACTAAATGGAGTGCTTCATGATGAAGATGATTCAAAATGTTCCTTTTGTTGGCAGTGTGAAGGGCATGCAGCTTTTTGTCTGGAGTGCAGCAGTAATGGCTGCAAAAAAACAAGAGACTCTCAGCCATACTAGTAAATATAGGAGTACTGTGTTCTTTCCATTTCTGCAGAGATGTAGTGACAGTTTAAAGAATCCCTGTAGGACAACTCATCACCTCACAGAACTAAAAGACGTACGTTTGTTGAATCTGTCTCGTACACAATAAGAAATGTATACCTAATTGACTGGAATGCCTACGTTCCTGCAGGTGAAAATTGCACCGTCTCTCATAATAACTTAATCAGCACTGATGACATGTTCCCAAGAATAAACAGGAACAATTAGCTCTAAGACAAATTAGCATGCAATTTTTAGTGTCCTCTTATTGCACATTTATCTTGTCTCTGCTGTCATGCAAGCTATTTTTTTACCAACTGCACAATATAGGACAATCTCAAGTATTAATAAGCTCACCCTGTGGCTAAATAATGAGCTATAATATCAAGTTAATTTGCTCTGTGTCCTACACCATTGCAGTCAAACACTCGGAAAAGCCGCTGGACCTCTACTGCTGTGTAAATCTTCCAGTTCTTTTGAGTGAAAGTCTACTTTCTCCAGTGACAGCAGGGCTAATGTAAATGCTAAATGTGGAGGAAGTCATAACCATTTCCATCTCAGCAGACCTGCCCAAATTACTAAATCAAGGCTGCTGCCTCCACATATTATGACTGGAAAAGTGGGCTCTGTCAAAGCCTGTAAAATGTTTTTTTTTCAGCATGCAGTTACCGTCTTCAACTATGACCTTCTCAAAAACAATTTCACATAGTGCTTTCAATAAAATACCTGCAATGAACAAAAAAGCTCAATTTAACAGAAGAAATAAATATGTTAACAGCCTGGCAAACAGTCTAGAGCTAACTTCACTCTTCATGACAACTGTATGGGGTTAAATTTTGATACAACTCACCCATTTAAAGTGCATTAAAGCCTGAAGTTTTGCATCATAATGGAATAACTGTATGTAGTAAATGAGAGGTCAGTACTGAGATGTGTGCATGGCCTCCACTTACACTCCACATCTTTGCTAATGTTTGGATTAGCTGGAAGTTAAGAGTCAAGCATTAAAAAATGACAGTAACAAGAGCTGCCACACTGAGCTTCATAACAACTCTTTGGGTAATCTATGGGTAATGTCATCAAGCGTCCATCCATCTTTTTATACAGTCAGTGGTGGTGACATAATGTCTATCTTTAGATAAAATCTGTGGTTCAAACTAACAAAAAAGTTACCAAAAAAACCCTGTTACAACCCTGGCTCAGGGGGGAAGGGAAGCAACATAAACAGTTGTAGTTGGTAAAAATCTAATTATTTATTATAGAAAAGTTTGACCAAAAATGTGCAAGATATTATACAAATGAGGCAAAACTAAGGAAGAGGGCTGGTGGGTGCTGCTCAAATTAAAGAAAACAGCAAAACACAAGAAGAGTTCTCATAAGGAGAAATTAACACTACACTACTACACAACCACTGTGGACAAAAGAAAAGGTTAAACAAAAAGGCTCACTACCTGGGAACTGGCACAAAACAAAACTACATGGGAGTCAGGACCCCTAACCCTGGTGAAAACTAGACAAAAGAAAACTACCTGTAATGTAATGAAATGTTGCTGTATCAGTTTTTAATACTAATCCTAGCCCAATTCCAACCACACAGTCTGTCTTGCCTCAACCACACAGAAACACAGAATGACACGCTGGAAGTCAGCTGCCTCGTTCAGTTGAAGCGCTAACTCTTTTAAAAGAGTTGGCAGTTTTCGGCTGGTCAGCCTGGTGAGCGCCGCACCAATCACAGGACTCCTGGTTGCAGCCACGCCTCTAAAATCGTGGTCCAACCAGGGAGTGGGGATCACACAGCCCTATTTGCATAGCCACAACATATAGTTAAAACACACACACAGGGTAGGAGGCGCTGGCTGTAACAAGCCCAAACATTTTATCTTGTTTTCCAACACCACTGTGACATGCACAGTATTAGTAGCTTCAAGAGTAACCATGGCAACAACAAGCAAGTCCAGTCATGTTCGTGGCTTCAGCAGAAATCAACTGGACTTCTCTTGTAGGTTCTTGAAAACAGTTCTGGGTCGTTAATGGTCCATCAGCCACGTGAGCTGGAGTAACGATAAATTCTGTAACTCACCATTAGTCTGTTGGAACTGAAGAAACCTCTTGGAGGTGAAATGTCTTCAAGAATCTACAAGACAAGTCCAGTTGATGTCTACTGAAGCGCTAAGATTTTTAAGAATCTTCTTAGTCTTGCTTTTCCAACATGGTGTAGAATATAATAGTCTGGTTGCACCTCTCTATCATTTGGCTAAAGAGGAATAATGTTCTGTCTTGTTCGTATTTCTTTAGACCAGTCACTGTTGTCATGGGCTAAGCAAAGGATGCAGCTTCTGTGCTCCCTTCAAATAGTGATGGGTGGGGCTACTGGGGTGGAATATTTGCAGACTGTCAGAAATACAGATAATTTGGTTTAAAAAAGAAATAGGATGGCTGTCTTACTGCATGATACAAATCCTCAGTAAAACTTTGGTTTTGCTCAGAAGTTGTTTTTTTTCCCATTGCATAGAAAATTAATCAAAACTGTGCTAGTTATCAAGTTCAGTATTTGGTCGTGTCTTCTCATTTTACACCATTTTTTCCTCGATGACACACAGTTGTAGTCAAAATAGTGAATTGTTTTTGTTCGTTGGCTAATCTTTTGTCAGTTTGCATGTATTTGTGTTGACTAGGAACATTGTACACAATGTAATGCTTTGGTCCAAAAAAGAGTGAATACCAATCATCAGTCCCGTTCTAATACACACAAAGACAAAGTAGCACTCGCAAAAGAATAACACACTGACCTTCAGTGTGTCACCATTCACAGTGGGAGGTTATAGCCTGCCATCATGGCAGAAAAACCACCTGAAAAAAGGAGGATCTGTTCTCTACAAAGCAGAGGAAGACATATGTCCTGTGCAGCATAGTTCATTAACCCCATATGTTACCTTTGGCAAAATACACCACATACCAGCAACGAAAAGTACAGTCAGAAAATAAAGCCATGTCAATGCCAAATAAACAAGCTCGAAAAAAGGGATTTATTTTTGTTCTATTTTACATGATGGTTCATGGTTAAAGAAAAAACACAAACTCTTATTTTAGGATGATCACCTGAAAAACAACAATTAAAGCTCAAGTTCTGTTTTTAAACACCTATTATATACACTACCGTTCAAAAGATTGGGGTCACCCAGACAATTTCATGTATTCCATGAAAACTCACTTTTATTCATGTGCTAACATAATTGCACAAGTGTTTTGTAATCATCAATGAACCTTTCAACACCATTAGCTAACACAATGTAGCATTAGAAGACAGGAGTGATGGTTGCTGGAAATGTTCCTCTGTACCTCTATGTAGATATTACATTAAAAATCAGCCGTTTCCAGCTAGAATAGTCATTTGCCACATTAACAATGTCTAGACTGGAGTTCTGATTAATGTTATCTTCATTGAAAAAAATGCTTTTCTTTCAAAAATAAAGACATTTCTAAATGACCCCAAACTTTTGAACGGTAGTGTACATATGACTTATAAATGACTTACCCATATAGCTTAGATTATGTGTTAATGAATTGTGTTCAGTACTTTCTTCTTTAATTTAAATGGAGAGCTGGGCATCTTTGAAGTGGAGTTGTATGAGCCAGTTGAAATATTACCTACAGTAGGTGGCTGTCAGCATGCCCCACTTTGGAGAACCAGCATGCAAGCCAAACAATGAACTGCCACAGATGGGACCAGCACTGAAACCTATTCTTGCAATCTGAAAAAAGCCTCACCTAAAAATATCAATATCAGTTTAAGAGTGCACTATAATTAGAATTTTTTTTTTTTTGCTGGCTGTCACACATCCCTGATGGAACTGAAGCCATTGGACTCTGGTGAGGAAAACAGTCATTTGAGTTTGAAGAACACAGAGTTGTTGGTCTACCACCACCTAGGAACTGACATGTTAAAATACTAAAATTGCACAGAGGTACACAAACAACTTCCATGTTCTGCAAGTAAAAACGCTGTGATTTAACAGTATCGGCTCCTCGTCTCAAAGGGCTGTCTGATGGCAAGCTAAAGCAGCATATGCACTTAAAGTGAGGCAGAAATACATTTGGCTGCTGACCCCTTCCACAGCAGTTCACTGCTTAGCTTTTATTCAAGTACTTCTGTCTGCTTCTCCAGTCTAAGGGATCGTCAACCGCCAGCTGCTGTAGGTAATGCACCGACTATGAATAAGTACTTTGTGCAACCACACTTCAAAGACACCAAATTATCTGTTAAAAGGATCATTTGACCCCGTGTTTTTCTGCAGTATGTTTCCAGTTTTAATATCCGAGTGCTACCATGAAACTATGTGACTGACTTTATGATGCTGATCTGAGTTTATACCTGTGTGAAGATAAAGGATGTCTGAAGAACAGAAGCATTGTTCTTAAACTTTCAGCTGTAATGTGCGGGCACTTGATGTTTTAACCTGTTGAACCTGCTCTGTGCTGTGGTTTAAGGATAAAGCCTAAATTATCTGATCAAAAACTTATTTAACTCGCATAGTTTTCGTGAGCAGATTTGCAGCCACATGCGGAACTGTATCTGAACGGTTATTGCATTTCTAGTCTTCAACAGTGATGTGACTCCAAATCTTGGGCCTCGTACATATGTGCAGCTTTACCCTTGTAAAGTCATTTAATTTAGGCACGTAATTTCATCAGCAAACACATGCATCTGCCGTGTTCCTCATGCTAATCAATAATGAAGGCTTTTAAATTAGGTTTAACTGAAGTGCTTAAGTAACACTCCAGTTATTTTTCAACCAGCGCTAACTGCTACAACATGAAAGTACTGTTTAAAAAAAAAAAAAAAAAAAAAAAAAAAAAGTTAACCTTAGTTGCCATCTATGAAACCTGGTGTCAAGTCCACCTCTTTCCCTTCAAAGGACGTAAGGACAACTCAATTCAAGTTTCCAACTCAAACTTTTATTTTCCTTGTAGTTGGTTGGTCGTGTTATTGCAGTAGGTTGTAAACCTTTAAAGACAGAAACAAAGTTAACACCATTAAACACAGAACCAAAAAGTTGACATATTAACCATTTAAATGAATCAATAACTTAAGCCTTTTAAAGCAAATAAAGAACAAGCAATTTTTTTTTTTTTTTTTTTTTAAATTGTGTCCACATCTTAAGCCTTTTAAATTGAAAAACGAATAATCAACATTTTAGTAAAGTTTTAACATTTAACAGAACATATACATTATATATTTTTACTTTACTTAAACTCAAAATGAAATATCTTAATTCAAACTCATTTGACATAAAATCAATGAAGTAAATGCTGCAGCTTTCATTAACCAATCACACAGCAGTTAACATAAACTTGACCATATCAAGAAACATTTCAGAAAACCAAGAAAGCAAATAAACATTTCACCAACCATTGGCATCTTTGGACTGAATCCACGAGTGGACTAGAATCTCCTTTGTTCTTTCCTTGTTCCTTTTTCCTCTGAAGAGTGTTGGTCTGAATGACTGAGTTCCCCCCAGTCCTTCCCAGGTGCTCTAAATCAGTGATCACTGATCAGGTGTCAAGCACCTCTCTGCTGCTACCGGTGCGTTCTGGGAAGTGTAGTATTTAGTCCCACATCCTGAGATTCAGCTCAACACCTGGTGAGTATTCATTAAAGGAAACAATGAAATCTGTGCTTTATTGAAAAAACATTGATGTTGAGTTGAGACACAGCTGTTCTAGTTACAGACTTTAACAACATCTCATCAGCATTAGCCCAAACCAAGCTTCAAAGATTTTTGCATTACCTGTGTACATGGAGCGCATCAGCAGTCCAGAACTGTCAAAAAGAAGATGCAATTGTTGCAAAAAGAACCAAAAACCAGATCAATGTTCATCTCAGCAGGAGAACAAACCCATCAGATGGAACATTATGAAGATGATAAGGGAGCCATCATCAGAGAAATTAACATCCAGGTTGCAGTACACAGTAAGAGCATGTCAGTTTGCTAGATAATAACAGATGTAGGTTTAAAATGATGGTGTAGGGTAACTTCAGACAGGGGTGTCAAATGCATTTTAGTTTAGGGGGGACATACAGCGCAATTTGATCTCCACCTTAAGAACATTAACAATCCTGCCTCTCAACAGAGGGCTTCCCCTACTAAACACAGGTACATGCACAAATGAAGACAGCAGCGTGTATAGAAAAACAAATACAATTTCATTCTTATACAAAAACTATGTTCAGCACACAACACACTAATGTTAATATAAACGCAGTTATTAAAACTGGAAGTCACACAGGCCCTACGCAGCTATGGAGGGGAGAAACCTGACTACTGAGCCAGAGAACACAGCCACAACAATCTAAAGATAAACACACATGGGGAGAAACTAAACTAAACTCGAACCAAGCAAACTGATACAAAACCAGCCAAAACAACTACAAACTAAAAGAAAGAAACAACAAAATAAACAAGCAAAAAGACAAGGCAACAGAGGCAAAACTGTAATGAAACAAAGAAATGTTTAACCACAAACAAGCAACAGAACGATAACAATAAACATAAACAAACATTGTGGTTACCTCGGCTGTCCGACGCTACAGACGCATGAAGCCGCCGATAAGCAGAGACACCGTCAGCAGACTCTGCCCTGCAGCCACAGAACACTGGTCTGAAAAGAAGAAACAATATTAATACAATATTTAAAGCTTACCAGTGTTTCGCGCTGCACAGCGCGCACCTGTTCAGGAGTATAGTGGAGCTATGTCCGTCAATCAATTTGAACCCCCTGCTGCAACGGCCAAACCAATCATTAGTTCCCCCACAGCTGTATGGCATGAGGGCTAATCAGCCGCTCACACATGAACAACAGGGTTCCACCAAACCAAACACTTCTGGTATTTCTGAAGCTGCTGACTGACATTATATTGCACAATGTTTACTGTCTTTAAATATTTTAACAGTGAGTATTCATTTTCACCTCTGTGATTTTCCCACTTTGCAAAGTCATCCCGGGCTGGATTGGACCCTCTGATAGACCGGTTTTGACCCGGGGGCTGTATGTTTGACTCCCCTGACTTCAGAGTTCTAGCATCACTGCAATGCATTTACTGTTAATTAGCCTAATTCAGTAAGGTGTATGAAGACTTTCTCACATTACAAACATTGGCTTATATGTATTCATCTCAGTTACATCTTAACAGGAAGTCATCTCAAAAGCCATAAAGTTATTACATAATGAAATGACAAATATATTTGTTTAAATAGTTGTTGATCTGTGAATATGTTGGTTACCAAATTGGACACCCAAGGAAAAATACAAATCAGATGCCAGTGTTCCTGGTAGGGACTTTCTCCTGACAACCAGAGGACTTCACACCCACAGAGGAGGTGGTGTTGAGCTACAACCGGGAGTAGCAGAGGGAATAGAGGTGGGGAACCTCATCAAACATCATTCCTCGAGGTGCTCGGGAGCAATAAGTACACGATATTGTCTATTATTTTCCCTCAACAGGTCTCAGTCTCTCAATGATAAAAACTAAAAAAAAAAACAAAAAAAAAAACAGTAGGCTGATATCTTTCAGTGAGTGGAGACACTATATCTCTATTTCCCCCAACTCAAAACTTACCAGACTCATGTGTGAGCAATCCTAATTTTGTAAAAACATCTATATACATACACTCTCTTTTTGCTTTCCAGTTTTCTTGTATTTTCCAGGATGTGGTACCAGCATGTCTGTGGCCCTTGATGAGCAGACGACTACTGCAGTCCCAGAGATGTCAGAGGTGAAACCAAATATGAAATGTTTGGGATGTGTCGATATTCTTCACAATATGTAAAACCATACACCTTGCTGCAAGACATGGACAAGTAATTTAGCAAGGAAGTAACTATTCACAGTACTATTACCAACTCTATAAACAGCTAAGTTTTGACACATTTTTTTCTTTCAAAAGATCAGGTTTGAGGCTTTATTTGCTTTTTGGCACCAAAATTTAGAAAACTTGCCATAAAGTACCAAAAGATAAAAAAATTAGAAAGTGATAGATGGAGATAAAGAAATTGGAAAAGGATGCAAGTCTAATTTTTTACATGGCAGATGGCCATAGTTTTTTCAAAGTTTTTTTTCTTTAATAATAAATGTTAGGCTTTGAAATAACCTGTGCATCCACAACATGCTCCATTTATTCAGTCTGAATACAAGATTGATGATGAACGGACATGCCATGGTTGGCTGTAACTGGTCTTTTAGATGCTCTTCCAAAACAAGAAAGATGAACAGTTAAAGTCATGCTTGGTCAAGTTACGAGACAAGCATTTGTTTCCAGACACTGAGGAGACATACACCGATCAGCCACAACATTAAAACCACCGACAGATGAAGTGAAAGCATCGATCATATTGGTTCTATGTGGTGTTCTGCTGGAAAACCTTGGATTTTGGCGTCCATCTTGATGAGTCTTAGACACCCAAATAAACGTTGTCCCAGAACAAACACACTCCCTCATGCAAATTGCAATCCTAAATGTCACTGATCTGCCCCCTAAGGAAAATGCACCCCACCACATAGCAAAAATATCAAACAATCAGGAACATCTTGAGGAACATGACAATTGCCCAAGACCACGATCTGACCTCCAAACTTCCTAAACCCTATTCTGATCAAGCATCAACAGGATGCAGTAGAACCAGTTTGATTCCCAGAGGCCCCACTGCACAGCCCAGAGTACCCAAAAAATCCCTGTCAACGTCCTGGTCCAGACCCCATAGGACATCCTGAGAGGACCCCTGGTCCTGGCCCAGTGGTTCAGAGCATTTTTAACCACATAAGGGGAACAACAATATCAGGCTTGTGGTAATAATATTATGCCTGATCGTTGTAAGTGAAATGACGCTTGACAGAACTGTCTTTTGGGATTCTGTTTCTGTCTCTTGGAAATTCTTTGAAACACGACTACATTAAGCTTGACAGTTAACCTGATACGGTTCTGGTTAGACTGGACTCCTTCAAATGTTCTGTGGCATCAGGCATCAAGGCATTAAGTTACAGATCCTTTCAGTCATGGATCAGTTCAGTGGATTGGATTGAGATCTGGGGAATTTGAAGTTAACATTTTA
The DNA here is from genome assembly GCF_022539595.1 of Amphiprion ocellaris. Classification (NCBI taxonomy): domain Eukaryota; kingdom Metazoa; phylum Chordata; class Actinopteri; family Pomacentridae; genus Amphiprion; species Amphiprion ocellaris. The sequence goes on along the minus strand of NC_072769.1, from coordinate 26,496,273 downwards.
GAGTCTTTATCAAAGAAGCCATCAGCGCAGACTGTTTAGTGTCAAAGTCAGGATGTTAAGCACAGGAGATCCAGAAGGAGCTCGACTCTTTCTGATAAGACAGGATTCCCCCTGAAAATAGTATTTGAAAAAAAATGTCAGAGTCTGTACATTTTTGACAGTATTGCGGGGGTTTTTTGTGCTTTTTATTTCATCTTCAAAGTCATAAGTAAAATGACTATTGTTGATGTTTGATTTGTGCATGAGGGTGATTCATCACCAGTTTCCTTTAATAAAGATATCAGCATGCATGCTGTTCTTGCCATCAACATTGAAGCACAATGTCACAGTTTTATAATTGAAACAGCAGCTATTTTCATCTGTTTTCTGATTGATTGTTAGTAATAATTATAATTAATAACTGAATCCAGTTGTTTAGTTTTCACAAATTGGCCCTTATCACAATTACTCAGATCCTTAAACAGCACATTTTTCCTGCTTCCAACACATCAACTTCAAGAACTCACTCTTCACTCGCTGCCTAAGATACTGCACCACTTGACAGGTGCCATTGTAATGAGATATACTTTGTATGTCAAAGTAACATTTCCATTCATTTCACCTGTCAGTGGTTTCAACGCTGTGGCTCAGTGGTGTACGGTACAATGGTAGGGCTATTGCTGCTAGTTAGAGGTAATTTCATAGGTCTAACCATTGTCAGTAAATTAATTCATACAATAAAAACTGTCAGTAAACATTTGAATCAGCCTCTTTTGGCTCTGATACACACTTTGACTTTTACATCATGCAGAGCACAGCAGAACTCACTTTGTGTTGTTTTTTATTTTCAGACAGCAAATTTGAAAAAATGTTTGTTGATGTGAGCTTCCATGTTAGAAGGAAAGCATCCTGCTAAAGTGACAAGAATGATATCCCTTATTATACCCGAGGATTCTGTGACTGACTGTTTATCAGAATGGGATTTGAGAAATTAACATTCACATGATTGAGAGGAAAAAGCTGCATTCTGACAAGTGAAGCTTGGTGGAATGTAATCATGATTTGTGAAGGATTGATCATGAAATCTGCAAAGGAATTCAAAAAAGACAGATGAACTACTTGGTCAGCTTTGGCAGCAAGTTAAACATGAGCTCTTTCAGTCGTATTATTTCTATTAAGCTCAGTGTCAGGTAATAGAATGACCGTCAGAGACCCCGTACAGTACTGTGATCTGAGTCGAGAGAAAGAAAAGGGCCATGAATGATCTTCTCCTTGAGCTTGACATATAATTGGGCAGCAGTTGGAACAGTGGAGCTGACAGCACCAACATGGCGCTCAAGGTGTTTGAAAAAGACTCGTCACAAAACAGTGGATCACGTCACATTCGGCCAACTTGAGCCAAGGTGACTTCGGATTTGGCAGCTCAACCCCTTTGGGAAATGACTCTTGTATGAGTGTGTAGGATGTGAGCCTGGCAGGGTTACAACACTCGGTTTCATTTCCTTGGCTTTCTTTATGAACAGATGTATGGTCATTTGTCTTTGCCAACCTTGGCTGTATGAGTCATTTTCTCTAATTTTCCTGTAATTGATCATAGACGTCCATGTGCCATGTGTGAGAAAGAGAAGGCTAGCGGTTACTCAACACTGAGAGCACAAACTGGTTTTATGAGATGCATTTATTAATTTCAGTACTTCCAAAGTTGAATCTTTCATAAAAAATAAAAAAAACTCACATCACATAAAAACTTTCTCAACATTTACATTGCATTCAAGACCTTTATTGTCATTGTACAGCTGCAGACATCAATACAACAAAGTTATGGTGGTACTGCCTGAGTGAGGAAAAAATCTAAAATAAAATACGCAAACTACGAGAAGATGTAAAGTGTTTTTCCAAAGGAAACATTGATGATACTGCACCTATTGTGCCTTTCCAAATAACATCTTATTAGAGAATATTTTTTTCAAATCTATTTTTCAGAAACAATGTCAAAGACTCAAGTCTCTGCATGTGCTTTTCTCTTGGCAGTGTTCGAAACAGGTCTCGCAAGCACTGTGTTGACAGCAAATGAAGAAACTGTCAAAACATACACCAGTGGGTCGTCCTGTAAGCGCTGCACTCTGCACATAACTCCGTGATTAAAATTACAATTAGTAACTAATGAAGGAACATAGGGCGAGCTCAAGTCACAGATGGCGCAACGCAACAGATTACAGTCACGCTGGCCTGTAGCTGGTTAACAGCTTGTTAGGGTTGTGGTCCTGAAGTAACACAACCAGCTATTTTTAGTCAGTCAGTCAAAACAACCCCTTAAGAACACTGATGGTTGCAGTGCTATCACAGCACACACAAAAAATAATAATACTGTTTTAATTCAATATATATAATGAATTTCAGGCAAAATTACAGTTTGTGGCTCCCACTCTCACTTAAATGAGCAGCTACATTACTGCCTAAATAACATAATGAGTGACAATGAAGGCAAAATGGCCTTTAATGAGTATCTTTAGTTCAGCTTCTGTATTTAACAGATTGTAATTCCACATCCGTACGTCAGCTTCTGTTCAATGACCATTTTCTGTGACAGTTTTTTGACATTGTTACCTCAAGGTGATCACCATCGTCTTATCCGTGGAGGTGTGTTCTTTTGAAACAAGATGAATGTGGTGGTTGATGTACAGTAAGTTTCAGTGTATGTGTGTGTGTCTGTGTGTGTGTGTGGATGACAAAGAGAGACATGCTAAGTCATGGAGGATATATTCTCCTCCAGCAAGCCCTGTTAACACTATTAATGGCTTCCCAGCATGTCCAAAAGCCGTCTTGCTCCCTCATTAGGAGAAAGTATCACTGCCTGGACCATTGCTAAAAGGGACCCCGACTGTGAACTGAAACAGAGAGCAGACCACTATCTCCTACTGGGGTTGCCTTTGCGCATCCCTTTCTTTCTGGACTCTCTCGCTCTCTTTCTTTGTCTCCGAACCCATCCATCATTGCTTTTCCTGTTTTATCCAGGACCCGAGGAGGACTTCTTAATTAGCACAGTCATTAAAAGTAAGAAATCTCACAAAGAAGCAGCGGAGGCACTCACTAATTCCACATTCAGATGCCATCATCTGTCTGTCGAAGGGATAGATTGGATGGTCTGAATATGCCACTTCATAATGAAGAGCTAAAAATAACTATCCACACATTTTTATTACAGGGATTTATCCTTTTGAAAAACTATCAGGACTTCCTTAATTCTCTCTAAGATGTCAATGTACTTGTACAGTATCTGTCTATTTAATGTGAGGTCTGAAGACGTGGTGGATTGGCGTCACTATGACGAATGTAATACTAAAAAAATAAAAAAAATCACGTGCACATGTACTGCCTCCTGCTTTAAAGAAATGAAACATAAAAATACCACCACCGGAGCATTTATGCCTTTGGTTAAATCACACCAATGACTCTACAATAGCGGATGACTACTTTACAGAAGTGAAACATTTATTTAATGTAATAAAAATTCAACATGCAGCATAATGAATCTGTGTGCATAAACTGCCTGTAATGAGTGAAATGAGCAACGTGACTTTATGGTTAATGTGGTTTTCATTTTCTTCAACATTCTGGGAAATATATCGTTTCTTTACATGCATTACATGTCAAGATTGCTATTAGTGTAGCTTAAAGCATAGTATAAAACCTGGAAACAAGGCAGATAGCTGATTTGTTTACTGCAATGTAGAGCAAACAGTTTTATTAATGTGTCACCTTTACTTGTGGAAAAACTGAATTTGTTCATCATAATCTGCAGTTTAAATAATAACTAGTGATGGGATGTGACGAAAAAAAATCTAATTAATTTCAGGCTTAGTAATTAATTAGTCTCAATTTATCGCATTTTTGTCCAACAGCAATATTTGACATAATAAGCAAAGTTTTTCAATTCAAATACATTTTGATTGACTGCTGAATCAATGAATAGACATATACATGAACTTAAACAGCAAAAATGTTTGTTTCATTTATATTTATCTGCATTTTTCATCTGTCTACTACATTCACAGATTACTGAAAACTCAAAGTGCAATTATAGTGATTATACTCAATATTTTAAGACTTTTTGTAAACTGAGGCACTTTCAATGTCTTGACAAGTGGTCTGTTGTGGGCTGATCACACCATTTGCCGGTACCAAGTCCGAATCTGTGAATATCTTTCCAACTTTACTGAACTTGGGGCCACTACCACCTAAGGAGTGATATATTTAATTTTGGAAAAAGCATTTAGCCATGCTTAAAGCTTTAAGTGCTTTATTAACACGGAACTAAAAATTTTGTATTGTTTTATTATCACAGGTTCTGTCTGAAAAGAGGTGGCATCATTTTAAACAGTGAAATCAAACTAACAAAATGTAATGACCAACCAGTGAGCAATACTGGATTCTGCAAAAACATAAACAACTTTTTTTAAAATCTAAATCTTATCTTAACACAGTTAATGCATTAACTTATTTTTGTGTGTATGCATGTATTTATTGATTTATTTAGTACTGTTAACATATCAGAGTTCTGAGTAAGTTTTTCTTAAGATAAGCAAAGGCCATTTATTGATTACATATAGGCTGTTTAATGTTTATTAAAAACTAAAAAGCATTTTTAAAAAAAAACAATTCAATTCAATTCAATCTTATTTATATAGCACCAATTACAGTCAAATTTTCTCGAGACACTTTACAGAACCCATATGCCTGACCTCCAGAGCAAGCCAAAAGGCGACAGTGGCAGGAAAACACCCTTTTAACAGGGAAAAAAACCTCGAGCAGAACCCGGCTCTAATGTGGGGGGACCCATCTGCCTGCTGGCCGGGTGGGTTGACTTAGGCATTTATTAAGTCACTAAAATACTGTAGAGTACAGACCACATCAGCATGATTATAAGCATCCTCTGGTAAATTAACAACCAGATACTGATGTCTCTCACCATATGGACTTCAGGAGATGACTGGGGGATGATAAACTGTGACCTACTGGTTGGGTTCTCTCTGTTCTCATGTTTCTTACATGTTTGTCCCCTGACAGCCGGGTCCTAATGTTTTTTGAGCAACACACCATACTATGACGTTTTTACAATGATGGTTCTGCTATGGAACCAGTTTGACATGTTCAGGTGTTCTTTGTGTGAAAACTCAGAGATTTCAGGTATCAGAAGGTGGTTTTCAACTTTCTTTGTTAACTTTCTGCTTCAACCTTAAACTAAATTTCCTTCACTAAGCCAGCCCTCTGGACTTCCAGTAAGCTGTGTTCCTATTGGCTGTCCAGGTGGCTGATTGGTGTTATCAGGAACACCTGAGCAGCTCAGTGTCTTCCTGCTTTATGTGGCTGCAGACAAACATTTCCTCTGCTTCCTTCACCACTGAACCGGGTTTGGCGCCATTGCTTTAGTTTGTTCTTTAGGCGTTGGCTTGCAGCTTCCAGCAGTAAAATTGTCTTTAATGTGTTTCTTGGTGTGTTTTAGGGCTTTGTACAGGATAGTTGTCTTGGTACATGTGGTTCTTTAGCCACAGTTAGCACATGGTGTTAATGTCTGCAGTGATTAGTGGATTTGCTGCAGCTGAGTTGTGTCTTTATCTTGGCTGTAGTGAGTCTTTAGAGGTTTTTGGTCAGACACATTCTGTATTCTTGTTTGTGAACCAGCGTTGGTTGTCCAGAAGGAAAGAGTTCCTGTCCTGATTCTCTGTTCTCAGAGGTTCTCTGGTAGGCTGCAGGAGACTTTAGTGTTTGGGTTGTGCTAGTTTGGTTTTTGTACAGTTTCATTTGGACGACTATCTTGAGGCCCCTCCATGTGGTTTAGTGAGGTTTTCTGGAACAGTTCTACAAAGCAACCTGCAGCAGAAGAGACTTTGACAGTTTTTAGGAAGTTCTGGAGAGCAGACTTTAGAGCAGCAGAAACATTTGTCAGCAGTTTGAGCAGGAGAAGGTGAGCTTCAGAGTAGAAATGAGACAGAAACCTTCTTGACCCGTGTGGTGAGGTCCTGTACCAAGAGTTTGAGCAGGTTGTGAAGAGTCTGTAGTTCTTTGGTCTGAAAGCACAAGAAGAGTCGACTCATTAAAGGAGAAAACAGGAGATATTGTTGGTTCTTCTGTCGCTCTGCAGTTTCCTTAGACTGAATATCAAGTTTATGTTTTAAATGATTTCCCATGTGAGCCCAAGAAGACTTCAATAAACTCCCTCCATCCCCTGGACACAACATATTTTATTACCATGTTAATTTTTTTTTTTTTTTTTTTTTTAATGTTTTTGAGTTTTAATCATAGTTTTTTCTCTTTGCTTGTTTAGTTTTGTCATCTGTGTAAAAGGTGCTAAACAAATAAAGTTGAATTGATAAACTGAATAACTGACTAACTCATGATTGTGACAACAGAAGTATTTTTATTGTGATTTAAGGGTTTGTTTCATTTTTAAGGCTGAGGTTAAAATCTTAACAGAAAAAAATGAGATTAAAGAAATAAACTACATAACAAAAAGCAATTAAATCAAAGGAAAAAAATTAATACAATAAAACGTTTTAAAAGTTTTATTATTAAAAAGATTTAAGAAATTTAAGATGTAATTTTCTAATTAAACATTTAATTTTGTAATTAAATGTTTTGTCTTTTTTTAAAAGTTTAATATTCTTCTTGTTTAATTGTATTTTTTAAATGTTTAATTCTGGAAAATATTTTATCTGTAATTTTGAATGTTTGTATTTTAAAACTTTTGTTTAATTTCATAATGACATGTATTGTATCTTGTTGAATTATCTAATTCAATATTTTTTTCTGTTTAATAGAGGTAAACATTAATTCCAATTAAATTATATATACATATACCACCTTTTAATGTTTAGTTTTCTTTTTAAATGCTTCATTGTATTTTCTGTTTAATTCCTATTTGAAGTTTTATTGTCTTTAAGATGTAATTTTCTAATTAAACATTTAATTTTGTAATTAAATGTTTTGTCTTTTTTTAAAAGTTTAATATTCTTCTTGTTTAATTGTATTTTTTAAATGTTTAATTCTGGAAAATATTTTATCTGTAATTTTGAATGTTTGTATTTTAAAACTTTTGTTTAATTTCATAATGACATGTATTGTATCTTGTTGAATTATCTAATTCAATATTTTTTTCTGTTTAATAGAGGTAAACATTAATTCCAATTAAATTATATATACATATACCACCTTTTAATGTTTAGTTTTCTTTTTAAATGCTTCATTGTATTTTCTGTTTAATTCCTATTTGAAGTTTTATTGTCTTTAAGATGTAATTTTCTAATTAAACATTTAATTTTGTAATTAAATGTTTTGTCTTTTTTTAAAAGTTTATTATTCTTCTTGTTTAATTGTATTTTTTAAATGTTTAATTCTGGAAAATATTTTATCTGTAATTTTGAATATTTGTATTTTAAAACTTTTGTTTAATTTCATAATGACATGTATTGTATCTTGTTGAATTATCTAATTCAATATTTTTTTCTGTTTAATAGAGGTAAACATTAATTCCAATTAAATTATATATACATATACCACCTTTTAATGTTTAGTTTTCTTTTTAAATGCTTCATTGTATTTTCTGTTTAATTCCTATTTGAAGTTTTATTGTCTTTAAGATGTAATTTTCTAATTAAACATTTAATTTTGTAATTAAATGTTTTGTCTTTTTTTAAAAGTTTATTATTCTTCTTGTTTAATTGTATTTTTTAAATGTTTAATTCTGGAAAATATTTTATCTGTAATTTTGAATATTTGTATTTTAAAACTTTTGTTTAATTTCATAATGACATGTATTGTATCTTGTTGAATTATCTAATTCAATATTTTTTTCTGTTTAATAGAGGTAAACATTAATTCCAATTAAATTATATATACATATACCACCTTTTAATGTTTAGTTTTCTTTTTAAATGCTTCATTGTATTTTCTGTTTAATTCCTATTTGAAGTTTTATTGTCTTTAAGATGTAATTTTCTAATTAAACATTTAATTTTGTAATTAAATGTTTTGTCTTTTTTTAAAAGTTTATTATTCTTCTTGTTTAATTGTATTTTTTAAATGTTTAATTCTGGAAAATATTTTATCTGTAATTTTGAATATTTGTATTTTAAAACTTTTGTTTAATTTCATAATGACATGTATTGTATCTTGTTGAATTATCTAATTCAATATTTTTTTCTGTTTAATAGAGGTAAACATTAATTCCAATTAAATTATATATACATATACCACCTTTTAATGTTTAGTTTTCTTTTTAAATGCTTCATTGTATTTTCTGTTTAATTCCTATTTGAAGTTTTATTGTCTTTAAGATGTAATTTTCTAATTAAACATTTAATTTTGTAATTAAATGTTTTGTCTTTTTTTAAAAGTTTATTATTCTTCTTGTTTAATTGTATTTTTTAAATGTTTAATTCTGGAAAATATTTTATCTGTAATTTTGAATATTTGTATTTTAAAACTTTTGTTTAATTTCATAATGACATGTATTGTATCTTGTTGAATTATCTAATTCAATATTTTTTTCTGTTTAATAGAGGTAAACATTAATTCCAATTAAATTATATATACATATACCACCTTTTAATGTTTAGTTTTCTTTTTAAATGCTTCATTGTATTTTCTGTTTAATTCCTATTTGAAGTTTTATTGTCTTTAAGATGTAATTTTCTAATTAAACATTTAATTTTGTAATTAAATGTTTTGTCTTTTTTTAAAAGTTTATTATTCTTCTTGTTTAATTGTATTTTTTAAATGTTTAATTCTGGAAAATATTTTATCTGTAATTTTGAATATTTGTATTTTAAAACTTTTGTTTAATTTCATAATGACATGTATTGTATCTTGTTGAATTATCTAATTCAATATTTTTTTCTGTTTAATAGAGGTAAACATTAATTCCAATTAAATTATATATACATATACCACCTTTTAATGTTTAGTTTTCTTTTTAAATGCTTCATTGTATTTTCTGTTTAATTCCTATTTGAAGTTTTATTGTCTTTAAGATGTAATTTTCTAATTAAACATTTAATTTTGTAATTAAATGTTTTGTCTTTTTTTAAAAGTTTATTATTCTTCTTGTTTAATTGTATTTTTTAAATGTTTAATTCTGGAAAATATTTTATCTGTAATTTTGAATATTTGTATTTTAAAACTTTTGTTTAATTTCATAATGACATGTATTGTATCTTGTTGAATTATCTAATTCAATATTTTTTTCTGTTTAATAGAGGTAAACATTAATTCCAATTAAATTATATATACATATACCACCTTTTAATGTTTAGTTTTCTTTTTAAATGCTTCATTGTATTTTCTGTTTAATTCCTATTTGAAGTTTTATTGTCTTTAAGATGTAATTTTCTAATTAAACATTTAATTTTGTAATTAAATGTTTTGTCTTTTTTTAAAAGTTTATTATTCTTCTTGTTTAATTGTATTTTTTAAATGTTTAATTCTGGAAAATATTTTATCTGTAATTTTGAATATTTGTATTTTAAAACTTTTGTTTAATTTCATAATGACATGTATTGTATCTTGTTGAATTATCTAATTCAATATTTTTTTCTGTTTAATAGAGGTAAACATTAATTCCAATTAAATTATATATACATATACCACCTTTTAATGTTTAGTTTTCTTTTTAAATGCTTCATTGTATTTTCTGTTTAATTCCTATTTGAAGTTTTATTGTCTTTAAGATGTAATTTTCTAATTAAACATTTAATTTTGTAATTAAATGTTTTGTCTTTTTTTAAAAGTTTATTATTCTTCTTGTTTAATTGTATTTTTTAAATGTTTAATTCTGGAAAATATTTTATCTGTAATTTTGAATATTTGTATTTTAAAACTTTTGTTTAATTTCATAATGACATGTATTGTATCTTGTTGAATTATCTAATTCAATATTTTTTTCTGTTTAATAGAGGTAAACATTAATTCCAATTAAATTATATATACATATACCACCTTTTAATGTTTAGTTTTCTTTTTAAATGCTTCATTGTATTTTCTGTTTAATTCCTATTTGAAGTTTTATTGTCTTTAAGATGTAATTTTCTAATTAAACATTTAATTTTGTAATTAAATGTTTTGTCTTTTTTTAAAAGTTTATTATTCTTCTTGTTTAATTGTATTTTTTAAATGTTTAATTCTGGAAAATATTTTATCTGTAATTTTGAATATTTGTATTTTAAAACTTTTGTTTAATTTCATAATGACATGTATTGTATCTTGTTGAATTATCTAATTCAATATTTTTTTCTGTTTAATAGAGGTAAACATTAATTCCAATTAAATTATATATACATATACCACCTTTTAATGTTTAGTTTTCTTTTTAAATGCTTCATTGTATTTTCTGTTTAATTCCTATTTGAAGTTTTATTGTCTTTAAGATGTAATTTTCTAATTAAACATTTAATTTTGTAATTAAATGTTTTGTCTTTTTTTAAAAGTTTATTATTCTTCTTGTTTAATTGTATTTTTTAAATGTTTAATTCTGGAAAATATTTTATCTGTAATTTTGAATATTTGTATTTTAAAACTTTTGTTTAATTTCATAATGACATGTATTGTATCTTGTTGAATTATCTAATTCAATATTTTTTTCTGTTTAATAGAGGTAAACATTAATTCCAATTAAATTATATATACATATACCACCTTTTAATGTTTAGTTTTCTTTTTAAATGCTTCATTGTATTTTCTGTTTAATTCCTATTTGAAGTTTTATTGTCTTTAAGATGTAATTTTCTAATTAAACATTTAATTTTGTAATTAAATGTTTTGTCTTTTTTTAAAAGTTTATTATTCTTCTTGTTTAATTGTATTTTTTAAATGTTTAATTCTGGAAAATATTTTATCTGTAATTTTGAATATTTGTATTTTAAAACTTTTGTTTAATTTCATAATGACATGTATTGTATCTTGTTGAATTATCTAATTCAATATTTTTTTCTGTTTAATAGAGGTAAACATTAATTCCAATTAAATTATATATACATATACCACCTTTTAATGTTTAGTTTTCTTTTTAAATGCTTCATTGTATTTTCTGTTTAATTCCTATTTGAAGTTTTATTGTCTTTAAGATGTAATTTTCTAATTAAACATTTAATTTTGTAATTAAATGTTTTGTCTTTTTTTAAAAGTTTATTATTCTTCTTGTTTAATTGTATTTTTTAAATGTTTAATTCTGGAAAATATTTTATCTGTAATTTTGAATATTTGTATTTTAAAACTTTTGTTTAATTTCATAATGACATGTATTGTATCTTGTTGAATTATCTAATTCAATATTTTTTTCTGTTTAATAGAGGTAAACATTAATTCCAATTAAATTATATATACATATACCACCTTTTAATGTTTAGTTTTCTTTTTAAATGCTTCATTGTATTTTCTGTTTAATTCCTATTTGAAGTTTTATTGTCTTTAAGATGTAATTTTCTAATTAAACATTTAATTTTGTAATTAAATGTTTTGTCTTTTTTTAAAAGTTTATTATTCTTCTTGTTTAATTGTATTTTTTAAATGTTTAATTCTGGAAAATATTTTATCTGTAATTTTGAATATTTGTATTTTAAAACTTTTGTTTAATTTCATAATGACATGTATTGTATCTTGTTGAATTATCTAATTCAATATTTTTTTCTGTTTAATAGAGGTAAACATTAATTCCAATTAAATTATATATACATATACCACCTTTTAATGTTTAGTTTTCTTTTTAAATGCTTCATTGTATTTTCTGTTTAATTCCTATTTGAAGTTTTATTGTCTTTAAGATGTAATTTTCTAATTAAACATTTAATTTTGTAATTAAATGTTTTGTCTTTTTTTAAAAGTTTATTATTCTTCTTGTTTAATTGTATTTTTTAAATGTTTAATTCTGGAAAATATTTTATCTGTAATTTTGAATATTTGTATTTTAAAACTTTTGTTTAATTTCATAATGACATGTATTGTATCTTGTTGAATTATCTAATTCAATATTTTTTTCTGTTTAATAGAGGTAAACATTAATTCCAATTAAATTATATATACATATACCACCTTTTAATGTTTAGTTTTCTTTTTAAATGCTTCATTGTATTTTCTGTTTAATTCCTATTTGAAGTTTTATTGTCTTTAAGATGTAATTTTCTAATTAAACATTTAATTTTGTAATTAAATGTTTTGTCTTTTTTTAAAAGTTTATTATTCTTCTTGTTTAATTGTATTTTTTAAATGTTTAATTCTGGAAAATATTTTATCTGTAATTTTGAATGTTTGTATTTTAAAACTTTTGTTTAATTTCATAATGACATGTATTGTATCTTGTTGAATTATCTAATTCAATATTTTTTTCTGTTTAATAGAGGTAAACATTAATTCCAATTAAATTATATATACATATACCACCTTTTAATGTTTAGTTTTCTTTTTAAATGCTTCATTGTATTTTCTGTTTAATTCCTATTTGAAGTTTTATTGTCTTTAAGATGTAATTTTCTAATTAAACATTTAATTTTGTAATTAAATGTTTTGTCTTTTTTTAAAAGTTTATTATTCTTCTTGTTTAATTGTATTTTTTAAATGTTTAATTCTGGAAAATATTTTATCTGTAATTTTGAATATTTGTATTTTAAAACTTTTGTTTAATTTCATAATGACATGTATTGTATCTTGTTGAATTATCTAATTCAATATTTTTTTCTGTTTAATAGAGGTAAACATTAATTCCAATTAAATTATATATACATATACCACCTTTTAATGTTTAGTTTTCTTTTTAAATGCTTCATTGTATTTTCTGTTTAATTCCTATTTGAAGTTTTATTGTCTTTAAGATGTAATTTTCTAATTAAACATTTAATTTTGTAATTAAATGTTTTGTCTTTTTTTAAAAGTTTATTATTCTTCTTGTTTAATTGTATTTTTTAAATGTTTAATTCTGGAAAATATTTTATCTGTAATTTTGAATATTTGTATTTTAAAACTTTTGTTTAATTTCATAATGACATGTATTGTATCTTGTTGAATTATCTAATTCAATATTTTTTTCTGTTTAATAGAGGTAAACATTAATTCCAATTAAATTATATATACATATACCACCTTTTAATGTTTAGTTTTCTTTTTAAATGCTTCATTGTATTTTCTGTTTAATTCCTATTTGAAGTTTTATTGTCTTTAAGATGTAATTTTCTAATTAAACATTTAATTTTGTAATTAAATGTTTTGTCTTTTTTTAAAAGTTTATTATTCTTCTTGTTTAATTGTATTTTTTAAATGTTTAATTCTGGAAAATATTTTATCTGTAATTTTGAATATTTGTATTTTAAAACTTTTGTTTAATTTCATAATGACATGTATTGTATCTTGTTGAATTATCTAATTCAATATTTTTTTCTGTTTAATAGAGGTAAACATTAATTCCAATTAAATTATATATACATATACCACCTTTTAATGTTTAGTTTTCTTTTTAAATGCTTCATTGTATTTTCTGTTTAATTCCTATTTGAAGTTTTATTGTCTTTAAGATGTAATTTTCTAATTAAACATTTAATTTTGTAATTAAATGTTTCGTCTTTTTAAAGGTTTAATGACCTAATTAAATGTTTTGCATTTTTTGAACTGTTTCACCTTCTTCTTGTTGAATTGTATTTTCTAAAGGTTTAATTGTGGAAAATATTTTAGCTGTAGTTTTGAATATTTGTATTATAAAAATTCTGTGTAATTTCATAACGACATGTATTGTATGTTGTTGAATTATCTCATTCAATATTTTTGTCTGTTTAATAGAGGTAAATATTAAATTACATTAAATTATATTAAACAGACAAAATATTGAATGAGATAATTCAACAACATACAATACATGTCGTTATGAAATTACACAGAATTTTTATAATACAAATATTCAAAACTACAGCTAAAATATTTTCCACAATTAAACCTTTAGAAAATACAATTCAACAAGAAGAAGGTGAAACAGTTCAAAAAATGCAAAACATTTAATTAGGTCATTAAACCTTTAAAAAGATGAAACATGGGTGCCCGTATAGCTCAACGGGTTAAGCGGGTGAGTCATGTACATGGGCTGGTCCTTGATGCAGTGGCCTGGGTTCGATTCTTGCTCGTGGCCCTTTGCTGCATGTCTTCCCCCCACTCTTCTTCCCCGTTTTCTGTCTGTCTCTCATTATGCCTATCCAATAAAAAGCTGAAAAAGGCCAAAAAAAAGAGAAAAAGACAAAACATTTAATTAAAAAATTAAATGTTTAATTAGAAAATGACATCTTAAAGACAATGAAACTTCAAATAGGAATTACACAGAAAATACAATGAAGCATTTAGAAAGAAAATTAAACATTAAAAGGTGGTAAAACAGCCATCCATCCATTATCTATACACCGCTTAATCCTCACTAGGGTCGCTGGGGGGGGCTGGACCCTATCCCAGCTGACTCGGGCAAAGGCAGGGGACACCCTAGACAGGTCGCCAGTCTGTCGCAGGGCCACATACAAAGACAAACAAGCACTCTCACATTCACACCTACGGGCAATTTAGAATAATCAATTAACCTCAGCATATTTTTGGACTGTGGGAGGAAGCCAGAGTACCCGGAGAAAACCCACGCATGCACAGGGAGAACATGCAAACTCCATGCAGAAAGATCCCGGGAAAGCCGGAACGCGAACCAGGGACCTTCTCGCTGCAAGGCGAAAGTGCTAACCACTGTGCAGCCCCTGTGGTAAAACATTTAAAAAGAAAAACCTTAAAGATTTAATCGAAACATTAAATATTGGGAAAGAAAAAGAAACTCAAACAAGCCGATAAAACATTTGAAAAAACAATTAAACATTAACAAGACAAAACATTTGGAAATCAAATCAGACATTAGAAAAGAATAAAAGGTGAGAAAAGAGCAAAACTAAATGTTTAAGGCCTTAAAGTGTTTTCTAGTCTGAAATGAAAACATCAAGCTGTTTCTTCAAACATTTCCTCTTTCTATGATCTTGGTTTGATTGTGGACAGATTTACTAAGAACTCATTTCAGAAAACTGCTTTCCAGATAAAGTCTACTAGTAGTTGAAGGCATTTATCAAACTAATGTTACCTTCTGATCTCCACAAACTTTACTGTTCAGTGAAGAGAATCAAAGTTTGTTGAGGATTTCTAAAAAACCCACAGGTGAAGGTCTGAGAAGAACTCAGATGGATGGTCTAAATGTGAAATCAACACTCATGGTCACAAGTTTTAAGGCTTCTGTTAACCAGAAAGTTCAAACTAACAGAGAAGTACTGAGAAACTTTTAAAATTTCAGTCCTCATACTGTCTGAAGGTTCAAACTAACAGAGAACTACTGAAGAACTTTTAGGTTTTCAGTCCTCAGAGTGTCTGAAGGTTCAAACTAACAGAGAACTACTCAGAACTTAGAAGATTTCAGTCCTCAGACTGTCTGTCTCAATCGTACGACGCAGTGTGTAATTGTATGCAGCACAGTGAGACGGCATACTTGTTGTTTCCGTTTTCACGCCGTCTACATCAACGGAATGCACTGAAACTTCGCCCCCACTAGCTTAGCCTCGCTGTAGCACGCAGCTCAAAGGGGCGTGTCCTATCTACTCATTCATATCTATGACAACAACGATGGCTGCACATAAGGACGCCTGACGTTGATTAGCTGCGTAAATACCATTATATACAGTCTATGGTAAATACGTATGTGAATCGCATCATTGGCTGCAGCAGCCAGTCACCAGTCACTCACTAACTCACATTGAAAAATAGCACAGAATGAATTGTTACGTGTTTATTTTATTTACAATTTAGGTTGGATTTTTTTTTGTGCGCAGCGCAGATTTTCTGTGCGCGGAGACCATGTCAGCAGTGCGCAATTGCGCACGCGCGCAGCTCAGAGGGAACAGTGGTTGGAGCACTGGAAAAGATCTATCACTGAACAAATAGATGACGTCCAATCAGATAGCGGCTGAATCTGAATCAGGTATAGTTTAGGCTTAGCTTGTAGATTTGCTATATATATAGATATCTAACAAATGAACTAATCTGGGCTATTGCTGATTTTGTCTGACCTAAAAATATATGCAATTCCAAACCCATTATGGGTGTTAATTGTGATGTATCACTGATCATTTGATTAATTTTTTTTCCATTCTACTATTTGCAGATTAAGTTAGTCACCATATGTAGTGTTGAGGTTTAGTTTTTGAAATCTAAGCTACAATAAGACTATTTAATGGTTTGTATTTGTTTTTATCTACAGCAGTATTCACACTGTTAGTCCATGGGGGTTTCTCAGGCTGTATTTGAGTCTGTTAGCCTCCATGTTGATGATCACTGACCTGTTTAATCAGAGCAACTGTACTATCTCATTCATTGAGTTGCACTGTGGGAAGACAGTGTCAGCTCCAACCAACCGGCACTGAAACATACTCCTGAATGCACCCAACCAATAAAAGCTACCCAGGCAGCAAGGCCTGCCTGCACTCAGCTGAACTCAAACTTAAGGCACATTCACTGGAAGAGCAGTCAATGCAAAGGCTTTCAAGGTTTTTCCACTTGAACACATGATTGATAATTAACAAGCACACCACAAAGATTAATGGTAAATGTGTTCATTTACCTAAACATTGTCTGGAGTTCATTATTTACACAATGCAGCGTCTGTTTCACATTTAATGAAATATCTGTTCAATAGAATGTGGTCAAATGATGTTTCTGACATTGTAAAATGATAAATGTGCTATTTTCAAATGGACATGAATTCTACAAATTATAGGACACGGCAGACTGAGAAGGATTCGCCACATTGTGCAGAATAAGCATTTCTGAATTCCTTGTGTGCCTTTAGTGGATCCTTTGAAAGGGGGTAGTCGAACGGCAGTGATATATTCGTCCTACAAATTGGGACTTTGGAGGATCCATCCTGTGAATTGGGACACGGCCTGCACATATGGACGGAGGAGAAACTCCTGACTCTGCATTTTTTTTTTTTTAAAAATTGTTCTAACTTGATTTAGTGTATTATCCATGTAACTGTGATGGCTATGACCATTAGGCCATTTCAGAAAATTTATGTGACATTGACAGTCATGAGAGATTTAAGGACAAAACGAGCTCTCAGTTTTTACCTGCATGTCCTCTGAACTGCCTGGCATCGACATCTGGGACGTGTTTCCAGCTCAAACTGTCTATGCATGGCAAACACACACACACATACAGAATTACATGTGACCCATATAACCTTTCGTGCTTACGTTTCTTTAAGAGTTCTAAAAATAGCAGCTAACATTAAATGAAATATGACTGCGCTTCAATGTAAATAATGCAATGAGTGTTTAAAGACATCTAGACAACCACACAGTTTGTACATTCACAGTTTTGGGCAATTATTTATTTCCATTTGCGTCACTGATGTTGGTGTGAGTCTGGAAAAACTAAACTCGAAAGCTCAATGTATGGCTGTTCTCTCCTTTCCACTCTTCGATTACAAAATGAGAGCAAAGTTTCTCATGCTGGATCCTTTTGTTTAGGTTTGCTTTGGCTTGAATTTGGTTTGTTTTGTGGCTCAGGTGGTGGAGCAGCTTGTCCTCCAATCTCAGGGTTTCCAGTCCAGTCCCCGGCTCCTACCGACAACATGCCAAAGTGTCCTTGAGCAAGATGTTGTACCTCAGTGTGCAGTTCTGTTCTGCTGTGTGTGCAAATGGGTGAATGAGAGGCAAAAAAAAAAAAACCTGTATAGCGCTTTTTGGACTGTAAAGGTAAAAACTGTGGTTACCATTTCCTAGAACTGCATCCAAGTGCTCAGTATTTACAAAAAATGATTCACTTCTCCTTTTTTGTCTCTGGTTCCACATAATCATGTTTACTTAGACTGAAATAAACAGCTGGCAATTTTCCAGTTGGGTGCAGTTGCAAACCACCGCAGAAGAAGAGGGCATAACAAGATGATGTTATAAAAAGAGCACCAGTCAAACCTCAGGTGATGGAAAACGGTGTAGAAAACATGTGCCATTTATTTTTGCTTCATGAGTTATTTGCAGAGTCTGCTTATCACGGCACACAGATCTGACGTTTGTGTTTGCCGCTATTTCCCGTCCATCGAGTGGAGCACAATCTTCAGGGGACATCTTAATCACATGCTTCTTATATGCCATGATTGTTTTATCAAGTCTGTTTCAATTCTTCTTTTATTGACACACCGTCTTTAGTCTTTTCCCACATTTCAAGGCTTTCTTTTAGATTTCAAGTCAGGTGTTTGATGGAAAATTGAAAATGCACAAAGAACAGACAGATAGAAACACACATACTGACTCACGTTTTGACTCGATTTCAGAATGGCATTAATTTTACCTCTGAAAGCTGTTTCACAGTGTATGTACGGAGTGGACTAAAATGTAGAATGTTACCTAAATAATAACGAGCACTGATAAATTCAAATAACTACAATATGAGTGACAGTCTGAGCAATCAGTTCATCAATAAATGGTGGTAAAGGAGAACTTTTCTGAATGAAATGAGGAACAGTTGAACTGGAGTCATGTTTCAGGTTTGACGGCCTCCAGGTTTGAAATTGGTCAGGTATGTTATTAATCCAGCTCAGTGAAACACACCTCAGGTACAGATTTTCTTTGGTTTTTTTTGGACGTTCTCTTCTACTAAGCTGTTTTAAAAAATCAGTTTTTAAGGCCCCAGAGTCACTGAATCTTTAGCACTCGTGACCCACTACTGGATGACCTTCTTAGTCATATAAACACTGAATCAAAACTCAGTAAAAACAATGACTTTTCTGTTTTTGCATTTTCAGTTTGGTTTGGGTTTTTTTTTTTTAAGATTTGGAGAAATTAAAGCAAAATCTGTGATTTTTTTTGTCATTAAAGATTTATAAAAAGTGGATGGAACATCATTTGCAAATGCTTACTATTCTGTATTATATATAGTCTTTGCAAATTAATTAATAAGTCATACAATAGTGAATAATTTATTCAAGTTTCACATCAAGATATTTGAATATACCAAGCACGAGGAAATTATAGCTTATTTAATGTTAGGTTGATACAAATTTGTTAATAAAGAGTTTTATTTGTAGTGGTGGAAAATGTTAAAAGTGTGTTTGCACTGATTTGACAAGTGCTTTAGGTAAAAGAGATACCCCTTAGGTACCACAGAGTGAGAAATAGGCCTACCAACATTGTTTGTACAGTGGATTTAGTTGTTGTTGTCTGCCAAGATACACTGTCTGTACAAAAAAAAAGTTGTCACCTGGATTTTACTAAACAAATGGGTAAGAGCCTTCCATTTGATAATTACTGCAGTGATGAATATGTTCAGTAGACAACACCTTATTTAACACTAGCTGATGCAGTGAGTTGCTTCTCATTTCTTAGACAACCATGTCAGAAGACATATCCTGTGGTCGTGGAAAGGATGTTCACCTGTCTCAGAAGGGTCAAATTTTTGACCTGCATCAAGCACAGAAAACAACCAAGGAGATTGCTGAAACTACTATAATCAGGTTAAGAACCGTCCAACGCATTATTAAAACCTGGAAGGATAGCGGTGAACCATCGTCTTTGAGGAACAAATGTGGTTGGAACAAACTCTTGATCATGATTGGAGACCACTTAAACGTTTGGTGAAATCATAAGAAATCCACAGTAGAACTCGCGGCTATGTTTAATAGAGAAAGTAAGAGCATTTCAATGTGCACAATGAGAAGGGAGTGGTTCAGGGAGCATGAGGCATCATTTTCACACATGGATTGGCCTCCACAGAGTCCAGACCTCAGCCCCATTGAGAATCTTTGGGATGTGCTGGAGAAGACTTTGGCAGAGGTCTGACTCTCCCATCATCAATACAAGATCCTGGCAGAAAATGAATCCAACTCAGGACAGAAATAAATGCTGTGACATTGCAGAAGCTTATCAAAATGATGCCACAATGAATGTGTGCCATTCTCGAAGCTAAAGACAGTCAAATGAAATATTAGAGTGCGCGACTTTTTGAGCAGGCAGTGTATAATGAAGAGAGAAGAATGTGTAGCAATGATGTAGCATTTATACCCTGGTGGCCTTGTGCTTTATTTGTGCGGTGGATCCCTTCTGATTTCTGTTTGGGGAGATGGTTTGTGGTGACTGTTGGATATGCTTTGCTGAGGAGCAGCTCCAGAGCTCACCTGTCCTCAGTCAGGGATGACTGGCCTGAAGCTCCTCACCTGCTCTGAAACCATTGTTACTGCCATGCTGATTGGACTGCCACCCAGTTCCTGCCGCCTTCATCCAGTTCAACTGCAGCATTCACCACACCTGAGGTTTAAAACTGCAGCTCAACTCACAATCCAGGCAGCTGGATTTCGGCTTTGTGTTGTCTGTGTGTGTTAATATACCCTCTCTTAGCAGCTGTTTAACTTTGTTTAGAAAGTTACTCATTGTCTCTTGTTTAATCTGATAAGGGTTCTGAGGCACTTGTTTGCTTTGTTAGTTTTATACTTGCACTAATTTGTTAGTTACTTTTGTCTTTTGTTGTGCGTGTTGCTTCCATGTCTTCAGGTTGGTTAAGGAGTTTCGTTTTATCTTGTTTCAGCTAGTTTTTACAACTCTGTTAGCCTTTGTTTGGTTTTGACTTGTTTGTTGAGTTTGCAACACTCCTTAGCCCTGTTTACTTTGTTGTATTACCAAGCCCACCGTAGACAATGGGGTCATAACAGGCTGGTCTCATTTGGGATCATAAATGGTCTCACAGCAAAAGGTAAAGTAATTCAATTCTTTGGTAACTTGGTTGGTTGTAGTTAAGTTGGTGACTCATTTGGTTAGAAATAGTATTTCTACATTCCATGATATTGTCATACATTGAATACTGCATAACATGTTGGTTGCTGACGGGTGTAAATACATGCAAAGTCATAGAATCACTTTATAAAAAATTGTTAAAAGTATTCAGTGGAAAACCAATGTCATATCATGTATGTAATATCTTAGAAGTACAACCTATAGAGCTTTGAGAATTTTTAAAATTTTAAATTTGCTTGTTTGATCTACAAGGTGTTACATGGACTCGCCCCACCCCCAATGTCTGACTTTCTTAAAAGAAGGGCTCACAGCGGTCTGAGGACCAGGACCTCCTCTAGAGGGGACTGTGAGGTCCCACCCAGAAAAACAACCTTTGAACAAAATGCTCCTTCTGCGAAGGCCAGTAAGATCTGGAACAGTCTTCCACTCTCCATAAGGGAGTGTCCCACGTTACCAGCTTTCAAATCTCACCTTAAACAGTGGCTGAAAGTGAGACAATCTTGTGACCATTGACCTATAACTTCTTTGTGTACACTTTGTATTGTCCTTTTATTGTGGCCTATTGTCCTATGTTTTATTGTATGTTTCACTGTTATGTTTTATCTGTGTACTTTTGGCAATGTGATTTTTTTTGTGACTTATTGTGCTATGTATCACTGTTGTGTCTTTTTTTCTTTTTGCCGAGGGACTGTGGATGTAAATTAGCATTGTTGCTTAAATCCAACATATTTATGTCCATTGCTGTATAAATAGGCGTTCATTAATGTGCACTGTCCCTACTAAATAAATAAATAAATCTGTTTGCAGCTGCTTTGCCCAGAGTGTAAGTATTGCTGTATTTCTGGATACAAACCTGGTGTTTTGTATTTTAAGGGGAATGGTGTTACGGCCCCTGGTGGCCTTGTGCTTTATTTATGTTATGGATAAAGTTAGTCTATAAGATGTTTTTTCCTCACACTTTTATACATATGTATTGTTGTGCTGTGTTTTAAACAAAACAAAAAAAAAAAAGCCTTTTCAGTCTTTGACAACATCTCAAATTCCCCATACTAGCCCTTCTGGTTAGATTCTCAGAAAAAGCAAAAAAAATAAATAAATTTTAAAAAGTCAATCTAATCACAGTATGACCTTATTTCTCTTTGGATACTCAAGTGGGGCTTCAAAGTAGTCAAGGTGATAGATGACTTGTGTTACCACAACATTTTTTGAGTGCCATACTTGGTTAAACTCTGATCTCTTGAAGCTTTTTTTCCCCCATGTTCCAGGTTAGTAGGATGACTGGTCCAATCCCACCTAATATATGACTGGTTGGCTGAAAAGGTACGAAAGTAAAGTAATTTAAGTAGCAAAGATCTGTTGCTTGGAGACGTATGTGGGATATAAGAAACAAATCCATTAGAAAATGCATTTCCTTCAAACTGCACCTGAGGATGTGGCTTAAGTGTACCGGAATGTAATCTCTGGGAGGCTGGGGTGCTCTTCTTAATGTTCTATTTTGTC
This sequence comes from Amphiprion ocellaris, assembly GCF_022539595.1. NCBI lineage: Eukaryota > Metazoa > Chordata > Actinopteri > Pomacentridae > Amphiprion > Amphiprion ocellaris. The sequence continues at coordinate 26,473,972 of NC_072769.1, read as the reverse complement.
TTATTGGTGCCTGATTTATCTGACAAAGTTACACCTTAAATGCTGGCTGTATTTTGACGTATAAACCGACTTGTGTTTTGAGTGAGACAGCATCATAGAAACAGTGTTTTCATGGATTTTTTTAAACTGATATTTTTACATGGTCACAGTTGGACCAGTGTAATTTATGAAATTAGTGATGGGCAAATTCCATTGAGCTTTCAGCGTCCTGGTGTTGCTCATGCTGATTTAGTCACGCCACTGTTCCCTTGAAGCTGCGCGTGTGCGCAATTGCGCACTGCTGACACGGTCTCTGCGCACAGAAAATCTTCACTGCGCACAAAAAAAAAAAAAAAAAATCAAACCTAAATTGGAAATAAAATAAACACATAACAATTCATTCTGTGCTATTTTTCAGTGTGAGTCAGTGAGTGACCGGTGACTGGCTGCTGCAGCCAATGATGCGATTCACATACGTATTTACCATAGACTGTATATAATGGTATTTACGCAGCTAATCAATGTCAGGCGTCCTTATGTGTATGGAGGACTAAAAATGCCAAAATTAAATAAATAAATACATCATTAAATAATTAATTAAATATGTCATTAACTAATTAAAATTGAAATTAAATATTTCATTAATTAATTAAAATTGGAATTAAATACTTAAATGTGTTATTAAATAAATATATCATTAAATAATTAAATGTCATTAATTAATTAAAATTGGAATTAAATGTCATTAATTAATTAAATTTGGAATTAAATACATAAATGTGTTATTAAATATGTCATTAAGTCATTAAAATACCGATTCATTTTAAGTAAAAAACATATTTTATTATTTCACTATTTAATTAATTATTTCATGGTCCTTGTGTTGCAGTGGATCATGAATTTATTTTATCTGTCAACCTCGCCCGTCAAAGTCCGTGGGCGGGACTAACGCGAATCTAGTCTAATCCACTGCTTTTGTCTGCCTTGAAACCGGAAGTAGAAGAAGTCTTTCTAAACATGGAGGCTGTGTTGAGGGAGGATCACTGTGAATTTTCTAGAGAGTTGGTGAGAGATATTTTAGACCTTGTAGAGTATGTGGAAGCAGGACCTGCTGACCCCGAGCATGTAGCGTGTAAAGCAGAGGAATTTATTGAAGTTATTTCCGCACTTTCCGACCAAGATGTTGACCGTAAAGTGACTGCAAATTTAGAAGAAGTACTCCGCCGCTTTTCTGGTACCAAGGCGCAACAGGAGCACACACAGGGACCAGGGCGTTTGGCATACCGAGGGGAGTTCTGGAACATCACGTATTTGTGGATTACCAGCCTATCAAATTGCAGCGGTGCTCGGGGTGTCGAGCGCTTTTCCTTTAGGACCTACTCGGCGCGGCACGGCTCCGCTCGTCTTTGTTTAGCCGCGATTCCACAAGCATCTACTCGGCACGGTACGGCTCGTCTCATCTTTGTTTGCGAGCGTTTCCATACGGACTAATTTTCAGCACCTTCTCGGCTGAGGTTCCCAGCGAGCTGAGATGAGCCGATAATGTGGCGTTTACATAGTACAGCCCACTGGACAGGGAGTGACGACACACAGAGCAACTCCAGCACGAAAACAAAACCCTGCATTAAAAAACGACTGTAAACAGCGACGGTGTGCATAGCTCTTCACGGAACTCTCTGTTCTTCTAATTTTAATATGACAGCCAGACCTGTACCGTGGGTGAATGAAGAGGTCGAGACTTTTCTGTCTATGGTGGCGGATCAGAGAATACAAAGGGAGCTGGACGGAGAAAGTTTATCAGGAGGTCTCTGAGCGGATGGCCGCTCACATATACAGTAGACTGTATATAAAGAGGACAGAAGCAGTGTAGGGAGAAGCTGAAAAAGCTCAAAAGTGACTATCGGTCCACCAAGGACCACAACGGCCGGCGTGGGTCAACCAGGAGGTGTTGGAAGAGATTTAATGGAAGCTATTTAATGGCACCGCACCGCCAGCAACAGGAGGGAGACTCAGCCGCTGCATTGTTGGAGACGTTCGAGGACGGTGAGTGTTTTGTGACTTCAAGAAACTTATACATCATTTATTCCATTAGTGGCAAGCTTCTTTTAAGCAAACAAGTATATTTAGAAAGTAACGTCGTTGTCTCCTGTAGCAGACAATAAGCTAGCTAGTTAGCCATCGGCGCTAGCCAGTTAGCCATCGGCGCTCACTCCGTGCTCTGCTTGTATTTCGTGCTGCTGTTTCTAACGTTTAGCTCTCAGAAGCTAATACTTAAGTCAGCATGTCGTGTTTTTCGTGTACTTAGGTTGAGTGTTTATTTCTGTTCAAGAACCCCTTTCCACATGCGAAGCCTGCTCCACCTCCGTCGCGGAGCCCCCAGCTCCCCTGCCTCCTCTCCACCAGCAGCAGCGGCACCTCTCCAGCACCAGCTCGGACACCGACACCAGCACGTCACAGCAACGTCTTATCACCGGTAAGACGCGGTAAACAGAGAGCATGGTTGATTCGCATTATTATTATTATTACCACAGGTGTAAATGCCTGCAAGCATGATCAGAACAGTGAGACCAACGACCAAGAATTCAGGCAGGTGTAAATGCAAACTGCAGCATGCCAGCTCAGGAACGCCCGATGAAAGCTACATGTAGCTGCAGTGACACATAAACAGAACACATGCAGCTGCATTTTTAACAAGTAAGTCACTCTAATTAATTTACGTTCTGGCGCAGTGTAGTATTGCAACCATTCTTCTCATAGTCACTAGGTAGCTGTGAAACTGAATGAAAATTTACATAAAAATAAGAAAACCCAGCTGTTCTTACCAACTCCAAAATGTGCACAGGATGAAATGAAGTTCACGCCACGTTGTTTTTATTTGTGGTGGAGGAGTGACTGCTTGTGCTTTGGTTAAAGGGAAGAGTGCCAGAAGTTTATTAAAGTATCAGAGACATGATCATGATTGAAAATGGATGGACGGGTGGCTAAACACATCACATCATAGTTAGCTGTGGAGTCTTTCAAGCTCCTGGGGACTACAATCTCTCAGGACCTGCAGTGGGAGACGAACATCCACTCCATCCTGAAAAAGGCTCAGCTGAGGAGACATGGCCTGCCACAGGAGCTGTTGATCCAGTTCTACACTGCAGTCATCCGATCTGTCCTGTGCACCTCTGGATCAGCCACACAGCAGGACAGAAACAGACTACAGCCTATAGTACAGATTGCAGAAAACATCATCAGGGACCCCACTCACCCTGGACATAAACTGTTTGCACTACAGAGCCCTGTACACAAAAATCACCAGACACGAAAACAGTTTCTTCCCCACTGCCATCACTGTAATAAACAGCTGAGCCATTCCTACACACCTGTTCAATAGTCAGTATTCCTGTGGACAGCATTTTTTTTCACCATGAACAGCATTCTCTGCTTTTTGCCTACTGTGTTTATAGCAATTACCATTTTGCTAATGTGTTCATATATTCCAGTCTAGCTGTACATTTCTGTTTATATTGTGTTCTATTTTACTACTATTTCTTTTTCCTCCCTGTTCCTCTTTCTATTGTTTCTTTATTTTTTATTATTCTCTTCCATATTCCTAGGATGACACCAACAGCCGAAACCAAATTCCGTGTATATTGTGTACTTACTTGGCCATTAAAGCTGACTCTGATCACTTTTCTGTCTTTGGTCTAGGCAAGAGGAAAAGGGGCCACAGAAAATTGGACCTTCCAATCGTACTTGTGGAGATGCAGGCTGAGGAGGAGTGGAGTCATGCCCAGCATGATGAGAACATCTGGTTGCTCCTCAGCGAGGCAAGAGAGAATGAAGCGGCCCTGCAGCAGGAGGAGATGGCCCAGAATGCTGCCTTCAACCAGTCATTCCTGGGTGTGCTGGGGCAGGCAGTGCTGGGTGTGCTGGGGCAGCTGCAGCAGGCAGTGCTGGGGCAGCTGGGGTAGCTGGGTAGGCAGTGGGCAGCCGGCGAGTGTGAGTGAGTCCACCTCCCATAGACTTGAGATTTACAAGTGCTGGTCATATAATTAGAATTAGAGGTCGACCGATAAGGGATTTTCAAAGGCCGATACCAATTTTTAAAAAAATTTTCAGCCGATGGCCGATATCTAAAGCCGATTGTAGAAGCCGATTTTTAAGGCCGATATCCTTTTTTTTTTTTTTTAAGCACATCGATTACAAAAGGCAATTTAAATACTAAAAGTATATACATGTATATATTACAAATTAAATACACTAGTAGAACTCTAACATTTATTGAACACAAAAAGTGAAAAAGCACAATAACATAAAAAAAATTAAAGTTTACAAAAAATACAATTAAAAAGTAACCTGAAAGTGCAATTGCTTGTTCAAGTATAAAAGATAAACATCACAAAATAAAAACTGTAACAAATGCTAATTAAATTAAATAATGCAGTGTAGTTAAACATTACAAATCTTTAGATAAACCAAAAACTAAAACACAAAAGTTTAATATGAAATTTGCATCAACGGTAATTTCTCAAGTGTCTTCAGTGACTAAATAAAACTTTTTTCAATAAATTTAACTCAAAAAGTATATAAATATTTTTTTTTTTTAATATATATATATATATATATATATATATATATATATATAACCACTCATGCTCCACTCTCTGAATGCCGGGGGTCTTTCTAAGGGAAAAGCGGTCGCGGCAGCTGCCCGTACGGGTGCCTGATCACAAATCGGCTTTTTATTTGTAAATATCGGCCGATGGCCGATATTGAAAAAAGTCCATGTATCAGGCCAGAATATCGGCCGGCCGATATATCGGTCGACCTCTAATTAGAATATCATGAAAAAGCTCGTCTTTTGGACAACTGTCAGGTCAGCAGTCTTCCCCATGATTGTGTAGCCTACAGAACTAGACTGAGAGACCATTTAAAGGCCTTTGCAGGTGTTCTGAGTTAATTAGCTGATTAGAGGTGTCTTCAATATTGAACCTTTCCACAATATTCTAATTTTCAGAGATACCAAATTTGGGATTTTTGTTAGTATTCAGGTATAATCATCAAAGTTAAGAGAAATAAACATTTGAAATATATCAGTCTCTGTGTAATGAATGAGTATAATATACAAGTTTCACTTTATGAATGGAATTACTGAAATAAATGAACAACTTTTTTCATGATATTCTAATTATATGACCAGCACCTGTAGTTGTATATAGTTTTACTTTTAGCCCTCCACTGTAGGACAGGCCCACCACAGTTTGTACTTTGCACATTGTAAATAGTTTTGATTTTGCTACTGACTAATAAACTATTTTGTGACTTATGTGATTGCATCATAACTTTTCATTTTGTCTGTTAAGACACTGGTAGGAAAAGAGTCAACAGTCTGAACCAAACAATTCTGTATTCCCTAATCTATTTGTGTTTAATGGGATTTAACATGTTTTAACACAAACTCCTTTATGGTTCATAATTCCGTTGACTGAATTACACCAAAGCAATACTGATTTATCAAACTGGAATTTTCTTAAAACAGCTGTTTTAATGTTTTGGCGTTTAATTTCTCATTTAATCTTGCTAACCTTCACAAACAAACAATAGCATAGACACATCTGCAAAAGGTACAAAAGTTTATTTTCAGAATTGCAGTCAAGAAAACAATAGTGGTCCGGGGACCGAAAAACAGAAGTATAACAAGAAGAATAACTTTTAACTTTTGCATGACACGTACTGCATCAGTGCATCCTGTACATCTCTGCCCTGTTGTAAAAACGTGCCATATGATGAAATAATGTAAAGGAGGCCGTGAAAAACACTCCAGAAAGGTTTCCTTTGAAAAATAAATTATCATGAATTTTGGCGCAAAAAAACCCCATAGTATACTATGTTGAAAAAAAATTGCAAAATTTCAACATGTAAAAACGTGCCACGTGATGAAATAATGTAAAGTAAGCCGTGAAAAACGCTATGGTAAGGTTTTCTTTGAAAAAAAAATCATCTTGGATTTTGGCGCAAAAAAAACGCCATAGTATACTATGTCGAAAAAAAATGCAAAATTTCAACATGTTGTAAAAACGTGCCATATGATGAAATAATGTAAAGGAGGCCGTGAAAAACACTCCAGAAAGGTTTTCTTTGAAAAAAAATTATCATGAATTTTGGCGCAAAAAAAACGCCATAGTATACTATGTCGAAAAAAAAATGCAAAATTTCAACATGTTGTAAAAACGTGCCACATGATGAAATAATGTAAAGTAAGCCGTGAAAAACGCTATGGTAAGGTTTTATTTGAAAAAAAAATCATGAATTTTGGCGCAAAAAAAACGCCATAGTATACTATGTCGAAAAAAAATTGCAAAATTTCAACATGTTGTAAAAACGTGCCACATGATGAAATAATGTAAAGTAAGCCGTGAAAAACACTCCAGAAAGGTTTTATTTGAAAAAAAAATTATCATGAATTTTGGCGCAAAAAAAACGCCATAGTATACTATGTCGAAAAAAAAATGCAAAATTTCAACATGTTGTAAAAACGTGCCACATGATGAAATAATGTAAAGTAAGCCGTGAAAAACGCTATGGTAAGGTTTTCTTTGAAAAAAAAATTATCATGAATTTTGGCGCAAAAAAACGCCATAGTATACTATGTCGACAAAAAAAAGCGATTTTTCAACATGTAAAAATGTGCCACATGATGAAATAATGTAAAGTAAGCCGTGAAAAACACTATGGTAAGGTTTTCTTTGCAAAAAAAATCATCATGAATTTTGGTGCAAAAAAAACGCCATAGTATACTATGTCGAAAAAAAATTGCAAAATTTCACCATGTTGTAAAAATGGGCCATATGATGAAATAATGTAAAGTAGGCCATCAAAAAGACTCCAGAAAGGTTTTCTTTGAAAAAAAAAATCATCATGAATTTTGGCGCAAAAAAACACCATAGTATACTATGTCGACAACAAAAAAGCGATTTTTCAACGTGTTGTAAAAATGTGCCACATGATGAAATAATGTAAAGTAGGCCGTGAAAAACGCTATGGTAAGGTTTTCTTTGAAAAAAAAATCATTATGAATTTTGGCGCAAAAAAACGCGCCAAATGTCATTTTTCAAGACTAAATCTTATTGAAAAATATGTTTTACTTAAGTCCACCTGTTTCAGCCATCTCTACCCCTCATTAGGTACCACTCTAAGGTACATTATACAAAAAAAAGTCCAGTAGATGTCACTGTGTTTTGAAATAGCATGCAGAGCAAGTTAGTCTGCTCACAGGAAGTTAGCACGAGCAAAATCACTCCTCACGAGGCCTCTGTTTGCTGTGATTTTCAAAGGTAAAGTAATACTTTTGACATATTATGATGCCTAAGGAGTTGCTGAACACAAATGTGTCATTTGAAATGTAAAAAAAAAAAAAAAAAGATTTAAAAGGGTAAAATAATTTTTCTCAACCGTTTGGTAGAGGTCAATATTTTAAAAATTGCTGGGTCTCTTCATAAAAAAAACATTGATTGTTGTTATTAGTGCCCCAAAGAGATAAGAAATATAAAGAAATAATTTTTTCATTGCCTTTTTCTTGGTGAGGATGTTAAAGGGTTAACTTAACATCTGTAAACAAAACAAAAACGTATCAACAAAGTTTTCTGTTAGTTTGTGTTCTTGTAAGTTTAACTCCAAGATTTTAAATACTTTCATTTACTGCAAATGAATATCTACTCCAAATGTCTCACTAATAATCATTATCAGCCTTAAAAACCCACAAAACACCCCTCTATACTCGACCACACTTAGTACAGTCCGGTTCCCCCTTCTATAAATCTGCTTGGAATCGTTCACTTCCTGTTTGTCAAAGTGGGCTTCCAGCTGGACAGGTTTTGTTGGAGCTCATGCAACAAACATTATGGGTAAGTGCACTTTAATATGGATGGATGACACTGAATTAGAGTGTGTTTTAATGAGACTGAGTTAAGATGTGTAGCTGTCATTAAATAGGAAATTATTTCTCAGAATCCACAGAGAAAAGCCTGAAATATTTGCTAGGTTAGCGCCCCACATGTTCTTTGGCTCAGCTAAAGCTAACTCTTTCCAACTTCTGGATCTCTTGAGTTGCTTGTTAAAATATCTAGCTGTAGGTGCTGAAGCTCAGAAAGTCTGAGATGTTTGTTCAAAATAAGCTCATTCTAAAGTCTTATCTGAACTGTCTTCTTTTGTTTGAACTTTTCCTAAACTTAGGAGTTAATAACAGAGCAGCACATCCAGACTCAGTCTCATTTATGTAGAGATTAAACTTCAGTGTCATTCATTGATGTTAAAGTGCAGTTTTTCAAATGTTTGTTGCACATGCTCCCGACCAAACCAGTCCAGGTGGAAGACAATGTGAAGAGAAAGCTCCAGAGGATGAATATCACACATTTACGTTGTAAATAAATGTCCTTTAATTTGACATTGTCATGCAAATGATGTTCAAATCTTTGAGTGTTTTGTTGATGTTTGTTTCGAAATGTTTTTTGACACTCGGCCCCAAAGATTAAAACCTTCTACGGCTCACAACCTGCAACAATTCACAACATTATCAACTATCTTTCTGACTAAACTAAGATAAAAAGTGAAAAAACTGCCTGATTCCTGCATCATGAATGTAAATCTTTTTGAGTTTTTATGACAGTAAACTGAATATATTTGGGTTTGACATTTTATAAACCAAAACAAGAAATTGAATTCCTGGAGAAAACAATCAACAGATTAATGGTCAAAGAAAATGTGTTTTCCAACATATATGCTGAATTACTCCAACAATTACAAGGGATACATACAATTTTAAATTCAATTTTATTATGTAACGCCAATTACAGGTTCAAATATTGTCTCAAGACACTTTATTTTTAGATTTTTTGTCATATTTAAATTATAGACAAAGTAAGAAATTTACAACTTCTTGACTAATCCAAAATTATTATTTGGTTTTTAAGAGACTAATCGACAAGGTAAAATAACTTTCTCTACTAAAACTAATAGACATGAGGTAGAAATAGAAGGAACAGTTTTGAAATACTGCTGTCCCACGATGACAAGGAATAAAGTTTGTCAACCAAAAACTAAATCTGCTGGTGGATTCCATTAAAGTCCTAATAAATGATAAATAAAGTGTGATACTGAAGGTTTATGGTGCTAAACATCTCAAAGTAAAGATATCAAGTTGAACATCTGGATGGAGGGTTGATAAAAGCTGACCTCCCTTCATTTCTCTGGAGCCGACTCCATGGATTTTTTGGATGGTGGTAAAGTACCTGCTCTTCTAGTGGTCTTCCTTCTAGTCGCTGTAAAAAGTCAGTCCATCCTGGCTGACTTCAACACCTCTTCATGACAACTTGTTCTGCCTCCGACCTCGTGGAAACTCAAGAAACTCGGAAAAACCTGTCGAGACTCGAGGAACTCGTCGAGACTCGAAGAACTCGTGGGGCGGGGGAAGGTGTGGGGCGAGGTGGGGGAGTAGAGGGGGGAGGCCACCACCCACATCCCCGCCTACTCTCCGCCCTGACTCCACCCAGACTCCGCCTTGGCTCTGCCCATGTGGTCACTTGGAAACTACGATGCCAAAGGGACGACGAAATTATGTTTATTTATCTGATCTGTAGCTCAGTGAGTTAAGGATTTGCCTATGGAGCTGCAGGTCGCTGGTTCAAGACCAGACCATTCTTAAATTTTCTCAAAATCCTGACAAAGACAAAGAAAGAAAAAGGCCAGTGGCGGGTCTTGAACCTGCGACCTTCCGCTTGGTAGTCCTCTTCTTATCCCCCTGAGCTACTCGCTCAGATACTAATTCTTCTTTTTTTTGCGCATTTATCATCTATTTTTTGGCATTTTCGAGTTTTTTTTTAACTCGAGTCTCGACTTGACCGTTTTTCTCAGGAGGTTGGACTTCAGCCTTTGTTCTGGAGGGTGGAACCCTCAATTCCAAGACTTTCCAAGCCTCCAGACCTCCCAAGTCCTCAGGACCTGAGCTTTCACACAGTCTCAGGGCTGAAATTTTCGAAGTCCCACAGTAGTTCTCTGTTAGATTGAACTTTCAGATGGTCCAAGGACTGATATCTTCTAAGTTCCTGAGTAGTTCTCTGTTAGTTTGAACCTTTCGATAGTCTGAGGACTGAAAACCTAAAAGTTCTTGAGCAGTTCTCTGTTAATTTGAACCTTCAGACAGTCCGAGGACTGAAGTTTTAAAAGTTTCTCAGTACTTCTCTGTTAGTTTGAACTTTATGGTTAACAGAAGCCTTAAAACTTGTGACCATGAGTCTTGATTTCACATTTAGACCATCCATCTGAGTTCTTCTCAGACCTTCACCTGTGGGTTTTTTAGAAATCCTCAACAAACTTTGATTCTTTTCACTGAACAGAAAAGTTTGTGGAAATCAGAAGGTAACATTAGTTTGATCGATGCCTTCAACTACAAGTAGACTTTATCTGGAAATCAGTTTTCTGAAATGAGTTCTTAGTAAATCTGTCCACAACCAAACCAAGATCATAGAAAGAGGAAATGTTTGAAAAAACGACTGGATGTTTTCATTTCAGACTAGAAAACACTTTAAAGCCTTTATCTGTTTTTGCTCTTTTGATCATTTTATTGTTTCTTCTGTTTAATTTGATCTTCTGAAGTTTACCTGGTGCCCTTTCAAAGGTTTTATCTTTAGTTTGATTCTTCTTAAATGTTCAGTTTTGCTCTTTTCTCCCCTTTTATTCTGTTCTAATGTCTGATCTGATTTCGAAATGTTTTGTCTTTATAATGTTTAATTGTTGTTTTTTCAAATGTTTTATCGGCTTGTTTGAAAAATATCCTTTTCTTTCCCAATGTTTAATTTTTCGATTAAATCTTTGTTGAAGTTTTTCTTTTTGAATGTTTCACCACCTTTTAATGTTTAATTTTCTTTTTTAATGCTTCATTGTGTTTTCTGTTTAATTCCTATTTAAAGTTTTATTGTCTTTAAGATTTAATTTTCTAATTAAATATTTAATTTTTTAATCGAATGTTTTGACTTTTAAAGGTTTAGTAATCTAATTAAATGTTTTGTATTTTTCTAAATGTGTAATATTCTTGTTTAATTGTTTTTTTTAATGTTTATCTGAAATATTTCATCTTTAATGTTTAATATTTTTGTTGAAAAATTTTTGTTTAATCTCATAATTACATGCTTTGTATCTTCTGTTTAATTATCTAATTAAATATTTTGTCTCATATAATTCAATTGTATTTAATGTTTAATTTTTTTTAAAGTTTTATTATATTAAATGTTTTTTTCCTTTGATTTAATTGCTTTTTTACTGTAGTTTATTTCTTTAATCTTTTTTTTCTGTCAAGATCTTAATCCCAACCTTAAAATTGAAACAAACCCTTAAATCACAATGAAAATACTTCTGTTGTCACAATCATGAGTTAGTCAATTATTCACTTTATCAATTCAACTTTATTTGTTTAGCACCTTTCACACAGATTACAAAACTAAACAAGCAAAGAGAAAAAACTATGCTAAAACTATGAGTAAAACTCAAAAACAAACAAACAAAAAAAAAAGAATTAACATGGTAATAAAATATGTTGTGTCCAGGGGATGGAGGGAGTTTATTGAAGTCTTCTTGGGCTCACATGATAAATCATTTAAAATATAAACTTGATATTCAGTCTAAGGAAACTGCAGAGCGACAGAAAAACCAACAATATCTCCTGTTTTCTCCTTTAATGAGTCGACTCTTCTTGTGCTTTTAGACCAAAGAACTACAGACTCTTCACAACCTGCTCAAACTCTTGGTACAGGACCTCACCACACGGGTCAAGAAGGTTTCCGTCTCATTTCTACTCTGAAGCTCACCTTCTCCTGCTCAAACTGCTGACAAATGTTTCTGCTGCTCTAAAGTCTGGTCTCCAGAACTTCCTAAAAACTCTCAAAGTCTCTTCTGCTGCAGGTTGCTTTATAGAACTGTTCCAGAAAACCTCACTAAACCACATGGAGGGGCCTCAAGATAGTCATCCAAATGAAACTGTACAAAAACCAAACTAGCACAACCCAAACGCTAAAGTCTCCTGCAGCCTACCAGAGAACCTCTGAGAACAGAGAATCAGGACAGGAACTCTTACCTTCTGGACAACCAGCGTTGGTTCACAAACAAGAATACAGAATGTGTCTGATCAAAAACCTCTGAAGACTCACTACAGCCAAGATAAAGACACAACTCAGCTGCAGCAAAGCCACTAATCACTGCACACGTTAGCACCATGTGCTAACTGTGGCTAAAGAACCACATTTACCAAGACAACTATCCAGTACAAAGCCCTAAAACACACCAAGAAACACATTAAAGACGATTTTACTGCTGGAAGCTGCAAGCCAATGCCTAAAGAACAAACTAAAGCAATGAAGCCAAACCCGGTTCTGTGGTGAAGAGAAGCAGAGGAAATGTTTGGCTGCAGCCAGCTAAAGCAGGAGGACACTGAGCTGCTCAGGTGTTCCTGATAACACCAAGCAGCCACCTGGACAGCCAATAGGAACACAGCTTACTGGAAGTCCAGAGGGCGGGGTTAGTCAAGGAAATTTAGTTTAAAGTTGAGGCAGAAAGTTAACAAAGAAAGTTGCAAACCACCTTCTGATACCTGAAATCTCTGAGTTTTCACACAAAGAACACCTGAACATGTCAAACTGGTTCCATAGTAGAACCATCATTGTAAAACTGTCACAGTATGGTATGCTGCTCAAAAAACATTACGACCCGGCTGTCTAGGGTCGCCGAGGAGCAACACAAAAACAGGACAAATGCTGGTTTCCAGGGGGTTAGGAGGCTATTTATTTGAAAGAGTAAGTTTACAACAACACAACATGTGAGCAGAAAAATCACAAAGTCTGTCTTTAGTTCAGCTGAAAATATTAGTTTTTGTCTTTTTTATTGACCAAACTTTTCAGGAAGTAGATGAAGAATAATTAAAGCTCTCATCTAGAAGTCCAACTTATTTTGGATCCTTGTAGAGAGTTTAATCTTAGAGTTTGTACAGCTGTTGAGTTTTTAGAGTCACATGGGTTGTTTTGAAATTTAATAACCGAGTCCTTAAATAAAATTACAGTTGTGGATTTCTGTCATTAAGTCTGTCATTTAGGGTTTCTTTGAAAAAAAAAATCATCACGAATTTTGGCACAAAAAAACGCCATAGTATACTATGTCGAAAAAAAAAGCAATTTTTCAACATGTTTTAAAAACGTGCCATATGATGAAATAATGTAAAGTAGGCCGTGACAACACTATGGTAAGATTTTCTTTGAAAAAAAAATCATCATGAATTTTGGTGCAACAAAAACGCCATAGTATACTATGTCGAAAAAAAATTGCAAAATTTCACCATGTTGTAAAAACGTGCCATATGATGAAATAATGTAAAGTAGGCCGTGAAAACACTATGGTAAGGTTTTCTCTGAAAAAAAAATCATCATGAATTTTGGCGCAAAAAAACGCCATAGTATACTATGTCGAAAAAAAATGCAAAATTTCAACATGTTGTAAAAACGTGCCATATGATGAAATAATGTAAAGTAGGCCGTGAAAAACGCTATGGTAAGGTTTTCTTTGAAAAAAAAAATCATCATGAATTTTGGTGCAAAAAAAACACCATAGTATACTATGTCGAAAAAAAAAATGCAAAATTTCAACATGTTGTAAAAACGTGCCATATGATGAAATAATGTAAAGTAGGCAGTGAAAAACACTCCAGAAAGGTTTTCTTTGAAAAAAAAATTATCATGAATTTTGGTACAAAAAAAACGCCATAGTATACTATGTCGAAAAAAAATTGCAAAATTTCAACATGTTGTAAAAACGTGCCAAATGATGAAATAATGTAAAGTAGGCCGTGAAAAACGCTATGGTAAGGTTTTCTTTGAAAAAAAAAATCATCATGAATTTTGGTGCGAAAAAAACGCCATAGTATACTATGTCGAAAAAAAATTGCAAAATTTCACCATGTTGTAAAAATGTGCCATATGATGAAATAATGTACAGGACGCCGTGAAAAACACTCCAAAAAGGTTTTCTTTGAAAAAAAAATCATCATGAATTTTGGCGCAAAAAAAACGCCATAGTATACTATGTCGAAAAAAAAATGCAAAATTTCAACATGTTGTAAAAACGTGCCAAATGATGAAATAATGTAAAGTAGGCCGTGAAAAACGCTATGGTAAGGTTTTCTTTGAAAAAAAAATCATCATGAATTTTGGCGCAAAAAAAACGCCATAGTATACTATGTCGAAAAAAAATTGCTAAATTTCACCATGTTGTAAAAACGTGCCATATGATGAAATAATGTAAAGGAGGCCGTTAAAAACACTCCAGAAAGGTTTTCTTTGAAAAAAAAAAATCCTCATGAATTTTGGCACAAAAAAACGCCATAGTATACTATGTCGACAAAAAAAAGCGATTTTTCAACATGTTGTAAAAACGTGCCACATGATGAAATAATGTAAAGTAAGCCGTGAAAAACATTATGGTAAGATTTTCTTTGAAAAAAAAATTATCATGAATTTTGGTGCAAAAAAAACGCCATAGTATACTATGTCGAAAAAAAATTGCAAAATTTCACCATGTTGTAAAAACGTGCCATATGATGAAATAATGTAAAGGAGGCCGTGAAAAACACTCCAGAAAGGTTTTCTTTGAAAAAAAAATCATCATGAATTTTGGCACAAAAAAACGCCATAGTATACTATGTCGACAAAAAAAAGCGATTTTTCAACATGTTGTAAAAACGTGCCACATGATGAAATAATGTAAAGTAAGCCGTGAAAAACATTATGGTAAGATTTTCTTTGAAAAAAAAATTATCATGAATTTTGGTGCAAAAAAAACGCCATAGTATACTATGTCGAAAAAAAATGCAAAATTTCAACATGTTGTAAAAACGTGCCATATGATGAAATAATGTAAAGTAGGCCGTGAAAAACGCTATGGTAAGGTTTTCTTTGAAAAAAAAAATCATCATGAATTTTGGTGCAAAAAAAACACCATAGTATACTATGTCGAAAAAAAAAATGCAAAATTTCAACATGTTGTAAAAACGTGCCATATGATGAAATAATGTAAAGTAGGCAGTGAAAAACACTCCAGAAAGGTTTTCTTTGAAAAAAAAATTATCATGAATTTTGGTACAAAAAAAACGCCATAGTATACTATGTCGAAAAAAAATTGCAAAATTTCAACATGTTGTAAAAACGTGCCAAATGATGAAATAATGTAAAGTAGGCCGTGAAAAACGCTATGGTAAGGTTTTCTTTGAAAAAAAAATCATCATGAATTTTGGTGCAAAAAAAACGCCATAGTATACTATGTCGAAAAAAAATTGCAAAATTTCACCATGTTGTAAAAATGTGCCATATGATGAAATAATGTACAGGACGCCGTGAAAAACGCTCCAGAAAGGTTTTCTTTGAAAAAAAAAAAAATCATGAATTTTGGCGCAAAAAAACGCGCCAAATGTCATTTTTCAAGACTAAATCTTATTGAAAAATATGTTTTACTTAAGTCCACCTGTTTCAGCCATCTCTACCCCTCATTAGGTACCACTCTAAGGTACATTATACCAAAAAAAAGTCCAGTAGATGTCACTGTGTTATGAAATAGCATGCAGAGCAAGTTAGTCTGCTCACAGGAAGTTAGCACGAGCAAAATCACTCCTCACATGAGGCCTATGTTTGCTGTGATTTTCAAAGGTAAAGTAATACTTTTGACATATTATGATGCCTAAGGAGTTGCTGAACACAAATGTGTCATTTGAAATGTAAAAGAAAAAAAAGATTTAAAAGGGTAAAATAATTTTTCTCAACCGTTTGGTAGAGGTCAATATTTTAAAAACTGCTGGGTCTCTTCATAAAAAAAGCATTGATTATTGTTATTAGTGCCCCAAAGAGATAAGAAATATAAAGAAATAATTTTTTCATTGCCTTTTTCTTGGTGAGGATGTTAAAGGGTGACTTAACATCTGTAAACAAAACAAAAACGTATCAACAAAGTTTTCTGTTAGAGTTTGTGTTCTTGTAAGTTTAACTCCAAGATTTTAAATACTTTCATTTACTGCAAATGAATATCTACTCCAAATGTCTCACTAATAATCATTATCAGCCTTAAAAACCCACAAAACACCCCTCTATACTCGACCACACTTAGTACAGTCCGGTTCCCCCTTCTATAAATCTGCTTGGAATCTTCCACTTCCTGTTTGTCAAAGTGGCCTTCTACCTGGACAGGTTTTGTTGGAGCTCATGCAACAAACATTTTGGGTAAGTGCACTTTAATATGGATGGATGACACTGAATCAAGTGTGTTTTAATGAGACTGAGTTAAGATGTGTACCTCTGTCATTGAACAGGAAATTATTTCTCAGAATTCACAGAGGAAAGTCTGAAATGTTTGCTCGGTTAGCATCCCACATGTTCTTTGGCTCAGCTAAAGCTAACTCTTTCCAACTTCTGGATCTCTTGAGTTGCTTGTTAAAATATCTAGCTGTAGGTGCTGAAGCTCAGAAAGTCTGAGATGTTTGTTCAAAATAAGCTCATTCTAAAGTCTTATCTGAACTGTCTTCTTTTGTTTGAACTTTTCCTAAACTTAGGAGTTAATAACAGAGCAGCACATCCAGACTCAGTCTCATTTATGTAGAGATTAAACTTCAGTGTCATTCATTGATGTTAAAGTGCAGTTTTTCAAATGTTTGTTGCACATGCTCCCGACCAAACCAGTCCAGGTGGAAGACAATGTGAAGAGAAAGCTCCAGAGGATGAATATCACACATTTACGTTGTAAATAAATGTCCTTTAATTTGACATTGTCATGCAAATGATGTTCAAATCTTTGAGTGTTTTGTTGATGTTTGTTTCGAAATGTTTTTTGACACTCGGCCCCAAAGATTAAAACCTTCTACGGCTCACAACCTGCAACAATTCACACATTATCAACTATCTTTCTGACTAAACTAAGATAAAAAGTGAAAAACTGCCTGATTCCTGCATCATGAATGTAAATCTTTTTGATTTTTATGACAGTAAACTGAATATATTTGGGTTTGACATTTTATAAACCAAAACAAGAAATGAATTCCTGGAGAAAACAATCAACAGATTAATGGTCAAAGAAAATGTGTTTTCCAACATATATGGCTGAATTACTCCAACATTACAAGATACATACAATTTAAATTCAATTTTATTTATGTAACGCCAATTACAGGTCAAATTGTCTCAAGACACTTTATTTTTAGATTTTTTGTCATATTTAAAATATGACAAAGTAAGAAATTTAAACTTCTTGACTAATCCAAATTATTATTTGGTTTTTAAGAGACTAATCGACAAGTAAAATAACTTTCTCTACTAAAACTAATAGACATGAGGTAAAATAGAAGGAACAGTTTGAAATACTGCAGTCCCACGATGACAAGAATAAAGTTTGTCAACAAAAACTAAATCTGCTGGTGGATTCCATTAAAGTCCTAATAAATGATAATAAAGTGTGATACTGAAGGTTTATGGTGCTAAACATCTCAAAGTAAAGATATCAAGTTGAACATCTGGATGGAGGTTGATAAAAGCTGACCTCCCTTCATTTCTCTGGAGCCGACTCCATGGATTTTTTGGATGGTGGTTAAAGACCTGCTCTTCTAGTGGTCTTCCTTCTAGTCGCTGTAAAAAGTCAGTCCATCCTGGCTGACTTCAACACCTCTTCATGACAACTTGTTCTGCCTCCGACCTCGTGGAAACTCAAGAAACTCGGAAAAACCTGTCGAGACTCGAGGAACTCGTCGAGACTCGAAGAACTCGTGGGGCGGGGGAAGGTGTGGGGCGAGGTGGGGGAGTAGAGGGGGGAGGCCACCACCCACATCCCCGCCTACTCTCCGCCCTGACTCCACCCAGACTCCGCCTTGGCTCTGCCCATGTGGTCACTTGGAAACTACGATGCCAAAGGGACGACGAAATTATGTTTATTTATCTGATCTGTAGCTCAGTGAGTTAAGGATTTGCCTATGGAGCTGCAGGTCGCTGGTTCAAGACCAGACCATTCTTAAATTTTCTCAAAATCCTGACAAAGACAAAGAAAGAAAAAGGCCAGTGGCGGGTCTTGAACCTGCGACCTTCCGCTTGGTAGTCCTCTTCTTATCCCCCTGAGCTACTCGCTCAGATACTAATTCTTCTCTTTTTTGCGCATTTATCATCTATTTTTTGGCATTTTCGAGTTTTTTTTTAACTCGAGTCTCGACTTGACCGTTTTTCTCAGGAGGTTGGACTTCAGCCTTTGTTCTGGAGGGTGGAACCCTCAATTCCAAGACTTTCCAAGCCTCCAGACCTCCCAAGTCCTCAGGACCTGAGCTTTCACACAGTCTCAGGGCTGAAATTTTCGAAGTCCCACAGTAGTTCTCTGTTAGATTGAACTTTCAGATGGTCCAAGGACTGATATCTTCTAAGTTCCTGAGTAGTTCTCTGTTAGTTTGAACCTTTCGATAGTCTGAGGACTGAAAACCTAAAAGTTCTTGAGCAGTTCTCTGTTAATTTGAACCTTCAGACAGTCCGAGGACTGAAGTTTTAAAAGTTTCTCAGTACTTCTCTGTTAGTTTGAACTTTATGGTTAACAGAAGCCTTAAAACTTGTGACCATGAGTCTTGATTTCACATTTAGACCATCCATCTGAGTTCTTCTCAGACCTTCACCTGTGGGTTTTTTAGAAATCCTCAACAAACTTTGATTCTTTTCACTGAACAGAAAAGTTTGTGGAAATCAGAAGGTAACATTAGTTTGATCGATGCCTTCAACTACAAGTAGACTTTATCTGGAAATCAGTTTTCTGAAATGAGTTCTTAGTAAATCTGTCCACAACCAAACCAAGATCATAGAAAGAGGAAATGTTTGAAAAAACGACTGGATGTTTTCATTTCAGACTAG
Organism: Amphiprion ocellaris; assembly: GCF_022539595.1. Taxonomy (NCBI): domain Eukaryota; kingdom Metazoa; phylum Chordata; class Actinopteri; family Pomacentridae; genus Amphiprion; species Amphiprion ocellaris. The sequence continues at coordinate 26,455,055 of NC_072769.1, read as the reverse complement.
AAAACACTTTAAAGCCTTTATCTGTTTTTGCTCTTTTGATCATTTTATTGTTTCTTCTGTTTAATTTGATCTTCTGAAGTTTACCTGGTGCCCTTTCAAAGGTTTTATCTTTGATTCTTCTTAAATGTTCAGTTTTGCTCTTTTCTCCCCTTTTATTCTGTTCTAATGTCTGATCTGATTTCGAAATGTTTTGTCTTTATAATGTTTAATTGTTGTTTTTTCAAATGTTTTATCGGCTTGTTTGAAAAATATCCTTTTCTTTCCCAATGTTTAATTTTTCGATTAAATCTTTGTTGAAGTTTTTCTTTTTGAATGTTTCACCACCTTTTAATGTTTAATTTTCTTTTTTAATGCTTCATTGTGTTTTCTGTTTAATTCCTATTTAAAGTTTTATTGTCTAAGATTTAATTAAATGTTTTGACTTTTAAAGGTTTAATAATCTAATTAAATGTTTTGTATTTTTCTAAATGTGTAATATTCTTGTTTGATTGTATTTTTTAATGTTTAATTATCTAAAATATTTCATCTTTAATGTTTAATATTTTTGTTTCAAAATTTTTGTTTAATTTCATAATTACATGCTTTGTATCTTCCGTTTAATTATCTAATTAAATATTTTGTCTCATATAATTTAATTGTATTTAATGTTTAATTTTCTTTTTAAAAGTTTTATTATATTAAATGGTTTTTTTCCTTTGATTTAATTGCTTTTTTACTGTAGTTTATTTCTTTAATCTTTTTTTTCTGTCAAGATCTTAACCCCAACCTTAAAAATGAAACAAACCCTTAAATCACAATGAAAATAATTCTGTTGTCACAATCATGAGTTAGTCAATTATTCACTTTATCAATTCAACTTTATTTGTTTAGCACCTTTCACACATATTACAAAACTCAACAAGCAAAGAGAAAAAACTATGCTGAAACTATGAGTAAAACTCAAAAACAAACAAAAAAAAAAGATTTAACATGGTAATAAAATATGTTGTGTCCAGGGGATGGAGGGAGTTTATTGAAGTCTTCTTGGGCTCACATGGTAAATCATTTAAAATATAAACTTGATATTCAGTCTAAGGGAACTGCAGAACGACAGAAGAACCAACAATATCTCCTGTTTTCTCCTTTAATGAGTCGATTCTTCTTGTGCTTTTAGACCAAAGAACTACAGACTCTTCACAACCTGCTCAAACTCTTGGTACAGGATCTCACCACACGGGTCAAGAAGGTTTCCATCTCATTTCTACTCTGAAGCTCACCTTCTCCTGCTCAAACTGCTGACAAATGTTTCTGCTGCTCTAAAGTCTGGTCTCCAGAACTTCCTAAAAACTCTCAAAGGCTCTTCTGCTGCAGGTTGCTTTGTAGAACTGTTCCAGAAAACTTCACTAAACCACATGGAGGGGCCTCAAGATAGTCATCCAAATGAAACCATACAAAAACCAAACTAGTACAACCCAAACGCTAAAGTCTCCTGCAGCCTACCAGAGAACCTCTGAGAACAGAGAATCAGGACAGGAACTCTTACCTTCTGGACAACCAACGTTGGTTCACAAGAATACAGAATGTGTCTGACCAAAAACCTCTGAAGACTCACTACAGCCAAGATAAAGACACAACTCAGCTGTACCAAATCCACTAATCACTGCACACATTAGCACCATGTGCTAACTGTGGCTAAAGAACCACATTTACCAAGACAACTATCCAGTACAAAGCCCTAAAACACTGCTGGAAGCTGCAAGCCAACGCCTAAATAACAAACTAAAGCAATGGAGCCAAACCTGGTTCACTGGTGGAGAGAAGCAGAGGAAATGTTTGTCTGCAGCTAAATAAAGCAGGAAGACACTGAGCTGCTCAGGTGTTCCTGATAACACCAAGCAGCCACCTGGACAGCCAATAGGAACACAGCTTACTGGAAGTCCAGAGGGCTGGGTTAGTGAAGGAAATTTAGTTTAAAGTTGAAGCAGAAAGTTAACAAAGAAAGTTGAAAACCACCTTCTGATACCTGAAATCTCTGAGTTTTCACACAAAGAACACCTGAACATGTCAAACTGGTTCCATAGTAGAACCATCATTGTAAAAACGTCATAGTATGGTGTGTTGCTCAAAAAACATTAGGACCCAGCTGTCAGGGGACAAACATGTAAGAAACATGAGAACAGAGAGAACCCAACCAGTAGGTCACAGTTTATCATCATCTAATCATCTCCTGAAGTCCATATGGTGAGAGACATCAGTATCTGGTTGTTAATTTACCAGAGGATGCTTATAATCATGCTGATGTGGTCTGTACTCTACAGTATTTTAGTGACTCAGTAAATGTCTAAGTTGTTTTTTTTTTTTAAATGCTTTTTAGTTTTTCATAAACATTTAACAGCCTATATGTAATCAATAAATGGCCTTTGCCTATCTTAAGAAAAATTCACTCAGAACTCTGATATGTTAACAGTACTAAATAAATCAATAAATACATGCATACACACAAAAATAAGTTAATACATTAACTGTGTTAAGATAAGATTTAGATTTTTAAAAAAGTTGTTTATGTTTTTGCAGAATCCAGTATTGCTCACTGGTTGGTCATTACATTTTATTAGTTTGATTTCACTGTTTAAAATGATGCCACTTCTTTTCAGACAGAACCTGTGATAATAAAACAATACAAAATTTTTAGTTCCGTGTTAATAAAGCACTTAAAGCTTTAAGTATGGCTAAATGCTTTTTTCAAAATTAAATATATCACTCCTTAGGTGGTAGTGGCCCCAAGTTCAGTAAAGTTGGAAAGATATTCACAGATTCAGACTTCCAGCATCAATAACTCATTAGAAATAGGTTGTCAAAACATAAACGGTGCCTCTTTCCCATTGTTGCAAGGCAGACAATGTGCTACAAGCCCAGTTTTATCAAAAGTAGCTGTCTTTCAAGCTACAGGAATAACATTGGTGTCTATGGAGTGAACAGGGTCCGTCTGCAATTTGCAAAACCACTGCAACAGTAAAGAGAGACAAATATTCAATAACTTCACTCTTATACATTGTAGTGTCACTAAAATCACTGCAGCCTTCAACTGGCTCCTGTTGACAAAGTGTTTTAACAGAAATATAAATGCTGTAATTTGATTCTTTTAATGAACCATGTAACTTGAATGGATGTGATGCTGGTGTGACCACAGTGCACACGTCTGATGTTGCTCACAGTGGTCCAAGGGACGCTCAGGGAGTTTGTGTGTTTGCTCAGATTCATGAAAAATTAGAGGGAACATTGAGTCACGCTATTATGATTTGGAAAGAAGAGAGGAATTTTTACCATAATTATCTACACCTGTCCTTTTCTAATAGGATGGGTCTGTTGTGGAAAAGGCTTGCTGAGTTAAAAGGCTTTGATATGTTTGCATCTCCGTGTGAGCATCGGTGTTTCATGGTGGATAACCGCATCACCTGCAAAGTCGTTTTTTTTTTTCTAATAAAATCTAATTATCGTGGAAAGTAAAAGTAGCATCACACTAATTAGGGCACAGACATGCCACTTCAACCTGTAGTATCAGGACTTCACACCCACGCTCCCCTGGCAAGCGTTCCTCAAGAACACTAAAGGTGGCTGCAGCTCACATGCTTTATCACGGACAATAAGACTAAAGCAGCATTTTCACATCTAGTGAAACGGTGGCCATGTGTAGCGCACAAATCTCAAAGTAATAAGAATGAGGGCTGGGAAAATTCTCACAGCAGCCTGCGTGTCACCCGAAGCAGAGTTCCTCAAATATGATTCACTGCAGCGTCTCTCCTCTAAAGCAATAATTCGGTGCTCACACAGTAATGTGCACACTCATAAAAATAGTGATAGTTGTTTAATGTCAACTCCTCCTACTGTAGCAGAGCTCCAGGTTGAGGCTCATATTACATTTGAAAGTAAATTTTCAGCTCCTATTCCCTTTTCTGTTTCTGCATAGACATACAGCATATCCCAGTTCTGTCCCCTTGTTCAGAATGTTACTGACCTCCTACAAATAATACTGCACTGCTCTACGTAGCAGTGAGTCTGCACAGCTGTGTTGTTGCATGTTTCTGCAAATGTTTTTTGCATGACAGTTGCATGCTGTTTTGTACATTGTTTACCTATCTGCATGTAAGCTACCTGATACCTTGAAGTTCCCCCAGGGGATGAATATAGTATCTAATAAATTAAATCATCTGCCACTGATGCTTGTTTCATTTTGTCAAAAAGGAAAGTTCATTTTACACTGTGCACTAGACAGGAAAACAAATGATACTACAAAGAAGAGAGATTGCATGAGGTGATTCTCCGTTATCCACATCTTTACTGACGTTAGTTGCTGCAAGACATGCTTTGATTTCTACATGTTTTCCATCAACGGAGCCTAAATACAATAGGAAATCCTGATATCACCAGAAATCTTGTGTTATGTCGGCACACCTCAAGAATAATCACAGATACAGAACTGTAATCCAATGTGTAACCAGCTGCTGTATTTTCCTGTGCTTTTCTGTGTTCAATATGTACTTATTATAGTACTGGCCTGCACACATAGACATTGAAAAAAATTAATTGACCTTAAGATGCAACCAAATTATACTTGGAAAAGATAGCGAATACAAAGGCACCCTTTGAGCAAGAATATATGCAACAATGGAGAGTGTCTTTCAAGAGGAAGAGACCTCTGACAGAACCAGGCTCTGGGAGGGCAGCCATCTGCCTTGCCTGGTTGGGATGAGGGGTAAAAGGGAGGAAAGAATGGTATTGTGAAAGAAAACAGGCAAGAAACAAGTACACATAAACACTAGATAAGTTGGTGGGACCCACAGCCACAGATCAGGACCTTGTTCAAGAATCCTGATTGCCTTTCAGGAATTCAAACGGCAATTTTATCAAGTTGCAGCATGTTCAGGGCTCGCTGATATGGTACATATGTTTAATGTGAATGAGTGCATTTTAACCCAAACTATTATCTTTCCTAAATCTATATTAATGAACTAAATGATAATGATTTGCAGTCAGACTGTTGTGTTCTACAGAAGGGGATGACTTAACGAGACACGCAAAATAGTTATAGAGGGTGGAAACTTGTTCCCCATGTAGAGATGACATTATTAACAATTACAATTGTTAATTCTCACAAATGACAACACCATAAAATCACTTAAAAGTCTGATAAGATGTTTACCAATTAAAGAGACAACCATAATTTGATATTTGGTGCTTAGCAGGTGAAGCTTGTCTATATTTTAATAGTCTGGGAGCTCATGAACTCATTAAAACCAAAGATGATTTGGTAGCAATATGACCTTTATTAAACAGAACTTTATAAAACCAACAAGAAACGTTTGTGAGTAGCAAAGCAGAAGCTTTTTCTACATTCTTTATCACCAATTGGCATTCATGTTAGTGACTGGAAAACAAAACTATACTGTAGGTCCTCAGCTTACGATGTCCTCAACCCACGGCGTTTAGTGGTTGTGTCGCCATCGCCCACAAATTTATTAAGAAAGTCTTGTTCAATCATTCCGACGTGCAACATTTGCGAGGTTTAAACAAATTTTACGTGGGAACTAGTTGGCAAGCTGAGTGGATGAATGAGTCGTCACGTGGTGCTATACGAGGAAGACGGCTTTGTTTACATTTGCCGGTTGTGCACCACATTGGATTGTGCTACATTCACTTTCTTTCGTTTGTATTGTTTTTTGGAAACTTTTTGCCCTTCATTATGGCTCCCAAGCATAAGTCAAACTCTTCTGATAGCAGTGCCTCGAAGAAAAGGAAAGCCATCTCCATGAAAGTGAAATTAGATATAGTAAAGTTCTCTCTTTTTTATGTATTTTTTAAAATTTTTATTGTAAAGTGTTTTTTTTGTCTTAGATTATGGTTTTACCACTGCATTAGCGTGGGTTAGTGACATACACTACCAGTCAAACATCTGGACACACTTTCTCATTCATCTGAATGAGAAAGTCCAAATTTTTGACTGGTAGTGTAAGTACTTACGTACATATGTGAGTTCCAACTTATGGTGACAATTGCGTTACGTCACGCAGTAGGAACAGAATTCCAGTGTAAGTCAAGACCCCCATGTACTGTCCACAGACTTTTTTAGGTGGGTCGAGAGCTTAGGAGAAGCAAACGCTAGTCCTCAGCTCTGTAAGTTGTTGCTCGCAGGTTGTTGTTTCCTGTAGGAAAGCGAGAAAGCTGCCTGAAATGAGCAGCCAATGTCAGGCTTAAAGGGATGTGTTCATATTTGCTAATTTATCTCACAGTATGCTTTAAAATGCAATTTTCCTATTTGCTTTTTTTCTTGCATGTGTGCATATGTAATATGGGGTTGAAGAAGTATGGGTGGACCTCATATTTACAAGAATGACCGAAGTGAATGTTGATTGTTCAAAGCCATGTAGCCACAGTGCAGTCGTTCCTCTTGTTACTGACTGAATAATTTTTGGAAATAGCAGCTGGTTCTCTCCTCTGTTTTAAAAATGCACATAAACAAACTGCTCCTCACAGGTTTTTGCTGCAGTCAGGTTTATTCCTCTGTGGACATCCACTGACTTTTTCAACAGAACCGTTTTGCCTTTTTCTTTTTTATGTTTCATGTATGGATTTTTTTTTTTTGTATCTTGTTGAAAGCTTACTTACCTCATTGTGATTTGTTTGAAATTACCCACTGTTGAATACTGATATGTGAATTTGGCTTCATACAATGTGGGCAGTCAGTTGGTGGCTGTGTGCAGTGAATGGAATTTAGTGTCTTATCAACTGAGAAAAACTGTATTACTCTGCCTAGGGATGCATATGTTTGTCTATCTGTTAGTCTGTTAGTCTGTGTGCTACATTACTCAAAAACGGACAAACGGATTTGAACGAAATTTTCAGGTCATTAATGACACAAGGACCACCTGTTTAGATTTTGGCAGTGATGCGGCTTATAGTCTGGATCTACGGGTTTGTTAAAGATTTCTGTATCATTGTGAGATAGCGGCAAGGCGTCACTGTAACTATGACAACAAGTGAACATTACATCAGCTGCCTGCTGATGATCACATGATTGTGATCCTGCTACAAATCCACCGCTGCAGACGTATCGGGACTTATTCATCGGAAATCATACAATGACTGAGCAGCCTTGACGGAGTAGTGCGCTCTCTGAGTGCTTTTCTTGTGTTACCTGTTATGGAAGGAAAAGTAAATGTGAAAGCAGCAGAATTATTCCTTTAAATGAAAGCATGTGTTGTAAAGTGTCATTGTTCCAGTAGAATAGTTAGTACTGCAAAGATGATCTCCATTATGACAAACAAAAGTGCACAATGCTTGCTTTTTTTAGCTTAAAGGTTGCAGAAAAAAAATACAGAGAAGCTTTTATCCACTTTATCCTATAGATTGTGTTTTCATCTCCTTCATCGTGCATTCTCTTTTTTTCCTCTCTTTGCTCTGAAGACGTCTATATCATCGTGTGTTCGGGCAGAAATCAGAGCTGACATATCCTTCTGGGAAATGTGGTAAAAGGTATCTGAAAACGACTTCCATTATTGGATGAAAGCTGGAGAAAGCAAGTAAGAGCTTCCAAGAGAAAATGAACACGAGGTAGGAAGCGAAGCAGAATATGGAGTAAAAGTGTACATTTTCAAGGATAACCTACTTCTAACAAGTGGATAATTGTGATGCTGTTAAACATATTTGAAAGATCAATGGTTTTGTGCATGAAATTCTTTGTGCACTTTTTGTAATGTGCTTTTATTGTGACTTATTGTCCTATGCTTCACTGTTGTATTTTTTTTTTTTACCTGACTAGGGACTGCAGATGTAAATTAGCTTTGCTGCTATAATCGTGCATATTTACATCTATTTCTGTCTAAATCAAAGTTCATTAATTTGCACTATCCCAAAAAACTTCATTACATTATTGGCGTGTTATTATGTTTCTGGCTTTATTACATTTGAAATGGCCAAAAATACTACATTATTGGTTGCCACACAGCATCTTAGCAAACAGACATGGAAGACACGTTCCAGACAAAAGGAACATACACTACAGTGTCACAGTCACACAGCTGCGTACTGATATTATCCAGGGACAATTAAAGAAATGAAAGGGAAACTAAATGCATTGCAAGAATGTTTCAAGAGTTACCACTCTCTTTCTAAATGTAGAATCAGTACTTTGGCATGCAAAGCTGCAAATTAACCTGCAGATGCTGAGTGGAAACTTGGTGGCTCTTGGATTCTTCTTTCTGCATCAGACGGACGGCTCTTGAGCTGAATTTTGCCGGGGCGGCGGGTCCTTGACAAATCCCTCTGAATCTGTTTGTAGATGGTTTTTCCTGACAGCGGAGTGATTTATTTCAAATAATTTGGAGGTCTTTTTAAGTCTCTTGCCAGAATCATAGGCATCCACAACCTTTTTCTCTGAAGGCATTAGAGCTCTTTATCTCATCTTGGCACGATGATATCACACACTTCAAAACCAAAAGAACACCAGACCTTAGACTTCACAGGTTTAAACAAGACTCCCAGAGGATGTTCTAAACAGTGGTACCTAATCTGGAACCACTGATTCTAATTTTACAGATTTGACCATGTGATGTGATCTGATCTCTGTTTATTTTCACTTAATTAATTTGTAAAAATAACTAAAATGTTAATTTTATGCGTTTGAATATAGAATAGAATAGAATAGAATAGAATAGAATAGAATAGAATAGAATAGAATAGAATAGAATAGAATAGAATAGCTTTATTGTCATCATACATGGCATGACGAAAATATAAATAGCTTCCACTGGACGGTGCATGACAACAAGCAGTAAGTAATAAAATACCAACATTAAATAATAATAATAATAATATATTGCCTGTTTCAAAAAGGTTTCAGTGTTTGCTTCTCCAAAAATGTACTTAATTAATGGTATTCACAAAGTCAAGAACGAATCACAGATGCTGAAATGATCATTTGTTGTGTGCTTGTTTTATGGCTCTTATCCAGGCCATTTTCTCCTGACTCAGTCCTTGCTTATGTTGTATCTACTGTCAGATGTACGTTGTTTTAGATAAAAGCACTTGCTAAATTAAAGTGTAGAATTGTAGAATCATTTTTGCATAAAATAACTATGCAGATGTTTTTGTCATCATTTTTGTTAATTATGGGACTTTTCCCGCTGTGATACTGATAAATGTATGTCTGGATTTGTGTGCGTGTGTTTTGTTGGTGAACTGACCCTTTAGAAATCAGTTGGTGTGTTTTTATGGAGGTGAATTTCTCCCGGAGAGAAATATGCTTGGCTACTCTTGCATTTGTACATTCCTATTATAAAGATATGCTCTTTTTATTATTACTCTTCTTCAACAACAACATTTTTGCAGAAAACTGACATCTTTCTTGTGGAGACTTTACAAAGACTGCAGAACTTGAAGGTGTGAAGCTGGACTGGTATGTGCTTTAGTGTGTTTTGCTTTCAGGAGGTAATACTTTACTGGGGCTTTAGTCAATGGCCTCGCCACAGTAAAGGACACATTCTATTCTCTGTTTTGTTAGTATTGAATCAGTAATGGAAGATGAACCTAAACCACTGCCATTGCTCATGTAACACCTGACTTTTCTCTTCCATTTTGTTGTACATCCAGGGCTATAAAAAATCCTGGGCCCAGATTACTGTATGACTCTGTTTGGGGGCAGCGTAAATCCCTGGGATTTTTACATTTGCTCATGCCCAACCCATTCAGTCTTTCCTACCACACACAGCTCTTGGGATTAAACGGATAGAGAAGGGGGCAGGGAATCCACCGGGAGCTGGCTCTTTCAGCTCTTGCTTTGAGGATGATGGTCAGCGGCCGTTATGTAAGCCAAGTGGATTTCAAATGCATAGTTGAGCCATTCTCCTCTGTGGTGCACGGTGCCTTTGTCTGTG